>NC_091064.1:60108229-60418729 GCF_000393655.2 Nicotiana sylvestris
CCCTCTTAGAACATCAATAAGCAGTAGAAGATATGAAGAGCAAATATTACAAATATTTTTCTAACGTGTTTAAGATACACAAAAATATTTTCTGTACATAACTCACTACGTATTCCACTCAAATATCTGTTTAAGAAAAACCTCCTTCGTGTAATTACTTTTTGAACATCAAAATTCTTGGCATAAAAGGGTTAAATGCTAAAAGACCAGACTCTAGTCCTATACACTCCTTCTGATTTAGCAGTAGCTCTTGCTTTTCTGAGGGGCATAAGGGAAGGAGCTACCATCCTGTAAGTGATGTATGCAGAGTAGATAATAAAGTCAATCCTTATAGTCGATTAATGAAATTATTACACTACTTACACAAACATAAGGATTAAAGCTTGTATTAATGAAAAAAAACGTAGCAGGTGACCAAATTAATTCTAATAGGCATCATGTTTCATGAAAATAGCACAAGATCTTCAAAGCTAAGTATGAAATCAATTGTTTAATCACTTACTAAAAGAATAATATAGAGAAATTTCAAACTAACATGGGTAAATAAAGAAAGCTTGAATAAATCAACTAAAGGTAGAAAACTAACCCGATTAGAGCTCAGCAATTCCAGAAACAGTAAAAATCAGCGGAATTGAACAATGACTAGAATTTAAATCAACCTCTCATCTTCGAAACAAGTTCTAAAGCTCCACCAAGCTCTAAAATCCCCAAAAAATGTGAGAGAAGACAAGGATTTAAAACTGAAAATCAGCTTTGCAATCTTTGAATTTTAGCTCTAAACTTTTTAATTCCCACTTGTTGCTAGAGGCTTCAGCGTGTGTGTGTGTGTGTTAAGGAGGGGTGTGTATTATAGCCAAAGTTAAAATGGATAAGAAGAAGGAAAAAATGGAGAAGAACCGAACTCAGATGCACCGTTTTCGTTTTTCGTATGAGAGAGGGTATGATTTTTCTTTTTTCTAAAATCTGATCTCATTTGTCTTAGGTCTAGGTTTTTATTAAAGGGTAAGGGGTTTGTGTAGGTTAGAGAGGTAGGCTAAGCATTTTTTGAGAGAATTGGGTCATGAAAATTGGCCCATATCCGAAATTAGACCCAAAAATAACTTAATCCCCATTTTCTTTGTTTGTTTTCTTTTTTTTTCTTTTCTTTAATTTTAAAAATCCTAATTAAATTAATTAAGCCCTAAATTAATATATTTTTTAGAAATTAAAATTCTTTCTTTATTTTTAACATTAAAATGACTAATTAACTTAAAACTAAAGAAAAATGCTAATTTTAAAGACTAAAATCTAAATATATGTAAAAATGACCTTTTTGTGATTTTTGCTTAATAAAATTAATTCCTACATGAAAATTGAACTTAAGATAGTATTGACAATTTTTTATGATTTTTCTTATGATTTTTAAAATATTAAAAATGCATGAAATGCAATTAAATAAAGAAAAACTTCTAAAATCCCTTAAAAATTATTTTTAGTATATTTTTAGGAGTTATTTTCATGCAGGGCAAAAATTAGGTGCTCACAGTTGCCCCTCTTTGCTCGAAAACATGAATAGTTTTTGGGCAAAGATAAAGTGAGCAATTACGAGCAATTTTTGCCCGTATGAGACTCCATTTGGAAGCATTTTGAAAAAGTTCGACCGAACCTTGCTTCGGAGGTTGCCTACATATCCTTGGCTATAAAGAAATCAGGTCGGTGTAGTTCTGAAAGTTTTGGTAGCTGAGACTACCGAAAAACTGTGATTTCACCGCTGTTTCTGCTTGCTGAGCTCCTTATTACACCAAAATAAAAAATAAAAAGCTAAACTAGCTAAGCCTATCAACTATGAGTTACAAGATTCCTATCTATGAATCTTCTGTAGCTTGATCTTTAGTCTTGGCTGGTTCTTCTTGTAGACTCTGATCTAAATCTTGATGCTCGTTAGCTGCAACCATTGGTTCATTCTCCTTCAACTTTTTGGATCAAGGCGGGACATGCAAAGCTTACTACTTCAATCATATCTTGAGCAGTCCACATCTTTTCTCCGCTTCTATACTTAGAGTCCAACTTTTTTTCTTTTTCTTCTTCTTTTATTTGGTTTAAGACTTCTTTTTTTGGTCATCTCGAACCTTGTGCCTCATGGTGAAAACCTGCTCTGGCACCAAAGCAAACAAACGAACAAAATTTTCTGCCCCAGTTTTCACTAGGAAAATTTCATGAGTTATTGTAACAAAAATCTAAACAATTTCTTTATTGAAAGCAATTAAAATCGGGATTGTGTATCCCTGAGAAAAATAGATTAGAGATTGGAGACCATATATCTAAAAATGCATTCAAATGGGGCTCGGAGGCACCAAGTTCGAAGGTTACCAGGTTATGCTGGAAAAATGACTAGGTTATGCCGGAAAGGTCCTCGGGTTATGCCGGGAAGGTCCACGAGTTATGCTGGAAAAGTTATCGGGTTATGCCGGAAAAGAAAAAGGTCCTCGGTTTATGCTGGGAAGGTCCACGGGTTATGCCGAGAAAGTCATCGGGTTATGCCAGAAAAGAAAAAAGGTCTACGGGTTATGTTGGGGAGGTCCACAGGTTATGCCGAGAAAGTCTTCAGGTTATGCCGGAAAATAAAAAAGATCCTCGGGTTATGCCGAGGAGATCCACAGGTTATGCCAGAAAAGTCATTGGGTTATGCCGAAAAAGAAAAAAGGTCCTCGGGTTATGTCTGGGAGGTCCACGGGTTATGCTGGGAAAGTCATCGGATTATGCCAGAACAGAAAAAAAGGTCCTCGGTTATGCCGGGGAGGTCCGCGGGTTATGCTGCTAAAGTCATTGGGTTATGCTGAAAAAGAAAAAAAGTCATCGAGTAATGTCAGGGAGGTCCACGGGTTATGCCGGAAAAGAAAAAAAAGGTCCCCGAGTTATACGGGGGAGGTCCACGGGTTATGCCGGGAAAGTCATTGGGTTATGCCGGAAAAGAAAAAAGGTCCTCGGGTTATGTCGGGAAAGTCATCGGGTTATGCCGGAAAAGAAAAAAGGTCCTCAAGTTATGTTGGGGAGGTCCACGGGTTATGCCGGGAAATTCATCGGGTTATACCGGAAAAGAAAAAAGGTCCTCGGATTATGCTGGGGAGGTCCACGGGTTATGCCGGAAAAAGAAAAAAAGGTCCCCGGTTTATGCCGGGGATCAACTAGGGAGTGGAGACTTATAATGGAAAATACTACCAGGTTATGTTGGGAGTGACTAGGGAATGAGACCCAATATTGGGAAAACGCAGCTAGAGATTGGGGACCCTAGGCTACCATGATTTTGAATTTTTCTTCTTCTTTTTTTTTTACTTCACTTTTCATTTTATTTAGGAGAATGAATGAAGAATTTAGAAGGACTTCCCTTTTCGGGTCAACTTTTGTTGTAGAACCGTTTTGGTTTCTGCGTGCCTTGCTTTTATTGCACCTGCTTCTTGCAAGGTTGTTTTGGACTACACCTGTTTCCCTATTTTTCAAACAAGGATCAATTTGTCAGTTTGAAACAGTAGTTGGTTTTGTGGCCTTGATTGATTCAATCACTTGATATTGGCCCAACTTCTTTGATGAAGATCTCAACTGCAATTATTTGTTCACTGGGGACCGATTTCATTTCAGGCCCTGGAGAACCTCTGGTTTTTCTGAACTTTGCCATGACAGTTGGTCGGTGGAACTTAACCTTTTCGACTTTATGTTGCCTTCGTAGGCCTTTCCCTTCTGATTATTTCTTCTTCTGCTTCTTTTTCTTCCTTTTTTTCTTTTTTTCTTTTCTTTTCTTCGGACCATTGGGAAAATTTTTGGCTCCTCAAACTCTGCTGCAACGGCTAGTCGCGTGGGACTTAAAATTTTCCAACTTTATTTCGCCTTCGTAGGCCTTTCATTTCTGGCTTCTTTCTTCCAACTTTAATTTCAGATCATTTGGGTACCTTGGCTTTTCAAAACTTTGCCGAGACAGTTAGCCATGTAGCACTCAACCTTTTCAACTTTATTTGCCTTTATAGGCACTCCAATTTGATTTTCTCTTTCCAAGAGTTTTGATTTCAAAGCACCGGCCGCCATGGCCAGTCGAGGTCGACTTGATGTCCCTGACGAGGCTGGATGCCTTTTTGCACATTAGCTCATGTCAAACGAAAGCCCTGTAAATTAGTCTTGACATCCTTTCTTTGTCTTAGTTTCAGAAATAGAGTTAGACCGAAAGGGATTCAAAGAAAAACAAACAATGGAATGGAGAATGAGTTTAAACAAGATGTGTCCCTTTCGGGGAACGGAAAGAAGGACTTATCTGGAGTACATGCGGACTCCAATGAACATGACATGCCATTTGGATTGGATGCCCGATCTGTGTAAACCGTCCAACTCTCAGAAATTCATCACAACTTTGCCTCTAAACTGAGGAACCTCGCCAAGACTCTGTTGATGCTGATGGTTGCGAGGATCCTTTTTTTGATCAGTGGCGCCTTTTGCGGGTTTTCACCAACTGACCTCTCTTATTTCTTTCCTCATCGTCGTCTTATAGTGCTCTTCACTAACAAGACTCTCTCATTTCAATTTCTCTGCTTACTGTCGCCTCACGGTGCCCGTATGGGTTTTCACCAATAAGACTCTCTCATTTTATTTCTCTGCTTACCATCGCCTTACGGTGCCCATGTGGGTTTTCACCAATAAGACTTTCTTATTTTATTTATCTCATTTTGTTGTATCAGATCCAAATAACTCTATCCTCCCATTTTGAACCTCTTTGCCGATTGATCAGAAGGACCTGAACAAGGTTTTGGGGTAAAAAGGATTTGGATTGAGTTACAACTTTGGAACCTTTCATGCGAAACCATCGCCGAACCATTATAACATCTATCTCAGTTTTACTTTTGAGGGGAATTTGGATTTTTGTTTTGGTGTGACTGAACCCCAGAGAGAGGCTGCCTACGTATCCTTTTGGAATCAAGTCGAACGTAGTTCAAGGAACTTTGTTTTTTGATTTTCTTTTGTTTTTCTGTTTTATTTTGTTTTTTCTTTCTATTTCTTTTTTCCTTTCCTTTTTCGTTTTCCCTTTTTTCATTCCATTTTCTTTTTGCCCTTTCCCCCCCCCCTCCCCTTTTGTATTTTTCTTTTTCTTCTCTGTTTTTCATCATTCATATTTTCATTTTTTATTTCATTTTTTCAATTTTTTTTCAATAACACTTTCAGGTTCCAAAGAGGGTAATCAAAGAAGAGTAACTGGGCAAAGGGTTTGCAAGTTGAATATTTGGATACTAAGAAAGAAAGCCTTCTTCATCCCAACCAGAGAATATTAATTTTGTATAAAAGATCCAACATAGTATCTTTGTCTACATTTCCATTAACAGTCGTTTCAGGGACATTTCTTCGATGTGTCTCAAGTACAATGCTCTCTTTTGGCGATACTCTCGTTATCACGTATGGACCTTTTCAATCAGGAACCAATTTTCCTTCAGCTGTTCCAAATCTTCATTTTTATTTCCTTAAACTTATCTTCATTGCATTCTGATTCTTGATTTAATATTTCAAAGTCTGATAACGTTTTAGGTTCTGGGCAAGAAGTTCGCAAGCATGTCATGTAATTGAAATCTTCAATTAACAGAACTAAAAAGAGAATAAGAAAAATAACAAGATTAAGAAAAGAGACATTCCTAGACAATGAAATATTAATTTCATTTGATTTTTTTTTATTTTTTATTTTTTTTCAATTTTTGAAGATAGAAGGGTTTACATCGAAAAGTAGGACAATAAAGTAAACATTCGAATCACACCCTGAAATAATTCGAACGCGGAAAGGATAGCAAGACTGGCTACCGAGACTCCCGTCTGATTGGGAATTTTCAGGCTTGGCGACCGTTTTTTGGCTTTTCTTCTGTCTCGACAATGGCTGCAATGGCCTTCAATGCCGGATCAAATTCCTCATCTTCACAAATCATTCCGACTATTGGCCCAGTGTTGTGAGCAGGCAACAGATTGTTCATCACATCAGGAGCTTCTTCATCCCGAAAAATGATTCTTTCAGCTTTAATCAAGTCTTCAACTTCTTTTTTAAGGGTCCAACAGTCCTTCGTACTGTGTCCTATTGCTCCAGTGTGGTATTTACATCTACCATCAACTAGGTGCGAGTGGGACTCAGGGTTTGGCCAGTTCGAGGCCACTGGGTGCAATAGACCTAGCCTGATTAGCTTTTGGAACAAGCTTGAATATGATTCACCAATAGGGGTGAACTGATTCTTTCTGAAAGGCTCCCTTGGGCGAGTATTGTATTGGGGATCATTTGGTTGAGGATTATATAGAGCTTGGTAAGGATGGGCATTTCTAGGAGGTGAAGCTCAGTTTTGTGGATAATATTGTGGCCGCGTGTAAGGTTGCACGTTCATCACCGCATAAGGAGGCAGTGCCACGGCATAAGCAACATCTTGAAGGGGATAATAATATTGAGGGACCTCGGGAAGCATATATGATTGGATGAATGGCCTACAGGCCCCCTCGAGCTGGAGGCCATCATGGCTACTTCTTCTCTCCCATTTCATTTATCAAATCCTCTGAACCATTTTGAACATCTGGTGATGTGGCTTTAAAAGCAACAGACTCAAGATTCGACCCGTTTTTAGCCCACTTTCTATCATCTCCCCAATTTTGATAGCCTCAGCAAAAGGCTTTCCCATAGCTGGCATCATGTTCTGGAAGTAGTCTGCCTCTTGGGCCTGTAGAAAGACCGTAACCATTTCAATTTCATCCATTGGAGGCTTTACCCTGGCAGCTTGCTCACGCCATTTGACAGCATATTCGCGGAAGCTTTCTGCGGTTTTCTTTTTCAAATTGGACAAAGAGTTTCTATCGAGAGCGATGCCATATTATATTGGAACTAGCGAACAAAATCTCGATCCATGTCGCCCCACACAAGCCAATGGGTAATTTCTTGATCCGTATACCACTCAGAAGTAATTCCAGAGAGGCTTTCCCTAAAATAGGCCATTAGAAGTTCCTCTTTTCCAATAGCGCCTCTCAGCTGGTTACATTATCGTTTCAGATGAGCGACCGGGTCTCCGTGCCCATCATATTTTTCAAATTTTGGCATCTTGAAGCCAGCTGGCAAGTGGACATGGGGAAACATACAGAGGTCGGAGTATGAGACACTCTTTTGGCCATCCAGACCCTGCATGTTTTTCAGGTTTTGTTCCAAGCTCTTCATCTTCCGAGTCATTTCCTCTTGCTTAGGATTGTTAACAACCTTTTCTTGCTCCTCCGAGAGATCATATTGCAGAGGTTGAGTGAAAGAGCACGAGGTCACATATGTTATTTCTGATTGAAGCTATGGACCCTGAAAGGTGAACATTGGAGGCTCAATACACGGCCATGGTGAAGTTGGTTGTATTCTGGTGCAGACTGGTGCTGCAGAAAACAATATTGGAGGTGCCCTGGAAACTGGCGCCTGGGGGCGAACCACAGAAGGGATGCCAGGAATATTGGACGGCATTGGAGGGTGCCCGTATAGGATGAGCAGGTTGGGCACATGGGCGTTGGTAACCTCACCTGACCTTGGGATCAACTCAGGGAACCCAGGGATTGCACTTGGCAGTTCCCTACCATTAGACCAAGCATCCCATATTTCCAATATGCAGAGACGCGATATCTTATTCTATTGAGCAGCAGCTGATTCTAGCTGCAGAATAGCCAATGCCGGGCTATCCTTAGGACTAATGATTGGTAGATTGCTCGCAGTGGCCATCTGTGCCTTTGGATCTTACGAAGGAGGGGAGGCTAGACTACCAACAAAACCAACCACCAAAACCTGACTAATTTGTACACCCAACAACCTTGTTAGTTTTGAGACATTTAATATATAGGAAATCGCACATTGGGATGCAATGCACCTAACAGTTAAACGCTTCTACCATGTGTTTGAACGGTTGCATGTTTCATCCCGGCCTTAACTGACTCTTTCAGCATGTACCTCTTTCCTTTTATTTTTACCTCTCTTTAATCACTTTTTTTTTTCATTTCGTTTCTGCCGCTCTTTTATTTTTGGCACTCTCTTTTTTTCTCTTTTTTTTGTGTTTCTGTCACTTTTATTTTATGTCACTCTCTTCTTCTTCTTTTTTTCACTCTTTTCTTTTTTTTCACGTTTATTTTTCACTCAATTAATTTTATGGCTATGATCGAATCTGATGGGGATTGCCTACGTATCATGACGCCGCATGAATCAGATCTTGCGTAGTTCGGGAAAATTAAGAATGGAGTAAAACTCTTTTTTTTTGTTTACTTTTATAAAAGTCAGACCATGAAAGCTTTAAGAAAAAGAAAAATATTTTTTTTTATTTTTTTTGTTTTTTATGTTTTTTATGTTTGTTTTTTTGGAATTTTTGAAAGAAATGTTTTCAAAGAAGAAAGGAAATATTTCTTTTTGGATCTTTGATTTTGATTTTATTTTTATTTTTTGAAAGAAAGACTTCTAAAAATTCCTTTTCTTTTGATTTGAACTTTGGGAATTTCAAAATAAAAGGAAGATATTTTTGTTTGAATTTTCATTTGTTTTCTCTTTTTCTAAAGAAGAAAGAAATATTTTTTGGATTTTGAATGTTGCCTATTAATTTTCGAAAGAGGGACTTTTAAGAAAATATTTTGGATTTCTGAGTTTTTTTTTGTTTTTAAAATTTACAAAAGTACTTCTAAAGAAAAATAAAAATAATTTTGGACTTCAATTTTTAAAAAATATTTTTGAAAGAAAGAACTTTTAAACAAGGAAAAAAAATTAATTCTTTTTTTCCTGATTTTTTTTTTAATTTTGGGAAAAGACTTCTAAAAATGTAGAAAAATATATATTTGTTTCGAATTTTGATTTGACTTATGGATTTTCGAAAGAAGGACTTTTAAGAAAACATATCGGATTTCTGAGTTTCTCTTCTTTCCTTTTTTTTCTTTCTCTTTTTTAATTTACGAGAGTACTTTTAAAGAAAAGCGAAAATATTTTAGGACTTTTATTTCTCAATTTTTATGGACATTTACAAAAGAAAGACTTCTAAAGAAGAAAAGAATATTTTGGATTTTTGTTTCTGATTTTATTTTTTGGGATTTCTTTTTGGGAAAATACTTCAAAATGAAGGAAACCCGTATTTTGGATTTTGAATTTTTTTATTTCATTTTTCCATGAAAGACTTCAAAAAGAAGGAAAGTACTTTTTTTTGAGTTTAAAAAAACTTCTTTTTTTTGAATTTTCTAAGGAAAGATTTCTAAAGAAAAATATTTTTGGATTTTTGAAAATTGGGGTTGGAATCGATGAGGTTTGCCTACGTATCTCACATCCGGTGAGAATCAGACCCGCGTAGTTCGGTCAATTTTGACGGAACAGAGGAAACATGAATTTTTGAAAAAATTGGCTTTTCTTTTTCTTTTTCTTTTTCCATAATTTCGGCAAAGTTTCAGAACTTCAAATACCTATCTCTCACTCTTATTTTTTTTTGATTCTTTACCTATTCTAGAAGCTGGTCAACATGCAAGCTGAATCAAACAGATGCGCAAGTAGCACATAAGATGCATCAGGATAGTGTTTTAATTTTTGGATTCACCTGTCCTAGACGGACCCAACCCCTATGTTGAGTCCCCAAGGTCAAATGCACGTGATGCAAATAAACGTTCCTACTAGGGATCCGGCATGAGGCTACGTTATTCTAGGTTTAAAACCTGGGTATATTGTTCTAGACTTGGTGTACCCCAGCGGACAACTCGAGCCAGGGGGAGGGGGGAGGGCTACGTACCGGGAACCAAAAGGCATCCGAATTTGTAACTTGTCCGAGCCTCTTTCTAATTCAAGGTATGACACTAACAGAAAAAGGAGTCACGCCAGCGTGCACATCCCCGAAGATGAGAAGAGAAGGGTTTCGTAACAGTTTATATACAGTTCAAATAATATGAAAGCGGTAAAAAGCGACATTTAGCACATTAGGCCCAAACATGTAATAAAAATCAGATAAAAAATAAAAGTCAATTATAACAGTTATTCTAAGCTCGAATTCTTGAATCTTGAACCGAAGTTTTGGGTTTTGATCCCTAGCATAGCAGAGCTATCACACCTCCTTTTTACCACCCGAGGGGTGTATATAAGGGGGGTTTTCCAATTTAAGTAATATTATTCGAAATGGGATTATTTTATTTAATTTTTCAGAGTCACCACTTGGAATAGTTTATTTGGTGTCCCAAGTCACAGGTTTATTTTAAATTCCAAATTGAGGAAATTTCGACTTTATTTTAAAAGTGTGTGAACCAGAAATTCTAAGTAAGGAATTTTGTTAACCCGGGAGAAGGTGTTAGGCATTTCCAGATTTCGTGGTTCTAGCACGGTTGCTTAAACTATTAATAATTGGCTTATTATCTGATTTATTACACGTTTTAAACCTAGTGTATATTTTTAAACTCTATAACCGCTTTTAATTATTTTATGGGATTATTCTAGAATAAGTTACGATTGTCGTACACTTGTTTGTTTGATACACATTGCGGACCATGTCACGAGAATCGTACCCATGATTTACAACATGCTTAATTTATTAAAGTTATTAGAAGTTATGGTCGGGTCACATAAATGTACACCGGATTTGAAAATTAGGTATCACAACTACGTCATGGAAACTGTACCCGTTGCTATGAGGATTTTGTTATAAACGCGCCTAAAGCAAACTAAGAATGTTCAAAATATTTTCTACACTAAGTTATAATATTAGTGTGAGGGTCATAGATTATGTGATTCAATTGTGAACGGCACACCTCGATTTATCTTTAAAAGATTTGTATTTCACTAAAGCAAACTAAGGATGCTCCTATTTAAATCTAATTTGAAATTAGGTATCACAACTACGCCACGGGAACCATACCCGTAGTTGTGATGATTTATTTAATCACGCCTAATGCAAGCTACGATGTCCATTAATTAATATCTACAAAGAAGTTGAATTACAATAAGCTCTGCCTTAAATCTCAAAAAAATAAGCTAGTAAACTAATAAGAAGTTTCATTATTTGGTTCCACTGGGTGAAAAATCTGCAACAAATAAGAAGCCTCATCAAACTTCACATAGGCAAGCAAATGAAATTTACGCCTAACTAGTTCAAGAATGCTCCATACAGCTTGTAGGTAAAACTCACCTTCCTTATGCATTAAAAATATGTACTTGAATGGATGTTTAAATTGTTCTGTCAGTTAGGAACTTTCAGAAGTACAAATCATATCACAAAGACAAAGTTGCTAAGACTTGGTCACGACAGCTAAAAGAATGGAATGCTTAAATGCTGCAATTGCATTATTGACATTTGAACTGCTGCAATTTTCAAGAAGGAAATAGAGTTTCCTCGATACATACTGCAATTTCAAAAATTAGAGATTTACCATCCAATATCTTATTAATTATATTCTGCTCTTTCTCTGTTTACAAGCATGCTTGGAGCGTAATTTGAAATCTCTGAATGCAAGACGTAATGTCTTTGCAACTAATATCAAATTACCCTAATATACCAACAAGAAAATTTTTATTTACCCTCTTCGAGTAGCAATAAGCAGTAGAAGATATGAACAACGGATATTACAAATATTTTTCAAATGTGTTTAAGATACACAAATTTTCTTTCTATATATACCTCACTACGTATTCCACTCAAAAATCTGTTTAAGAAAAACCTCCTTCGTGTAATTGCTTTTTGAACATCAAAATCATTGGCATAAAAGGGTTAAATGCTAAAAGACCAGACTCTAGTCCTATACACTCCTTCTGATTTAGCAGTAGTTCTTGCTTTTCTGAGGGGCATAAGGGAAGGAGCTGCCATCCTGTAAGCGATGTATGTAGAGTAAATAATAAAATCAATCCTCATAGTCGATTAATGAAATTATTACACTATTTACACAAACCTAAGGATTAAAGCTTGTATTAATGAAAAAAAAACGTAGCAGGTGACCAAATTAATTCAATAGGCATCATGTTTCATGAAAATAACACAAGATCTTCAATGCTAAGCAGGAAATCAACTATTTAATCACTTACTAAAAGAATAATACAGAGAAGTTTCAAACTAACTTGGTAAACAAAGAAAACTTGAATAAATCGACTAAAGATAGAAAACCAACCCAATTGGAGCTTAGCAATTCCAGAAACAGTAAAAATTAGCGGAATCAAACAATGACTGGAATTTATATCAATCTCTCAGCTTCAAAACAAGTTCTAAAGCTCCACCAAGCTCTGAAATCCCCAAAAAATGTGAGAGAAGACAAGGATTTGAAACTGAAAATCAGCTTTGCAATCTTTTAATTTTAGCTCTAAACTTTATAATTCCCACTTGTTGCTAGAGGCTTCAACGCGGTGTGTGTGTGTGTGTGTTAAGGAGAAGTGTGTATTAGAGCCAAAGTGAGAATGGATAAGAAGAAGGAAAAAATGGAGAAGAACCGGAACTCAGATGCGCCGTTTTCGTTTTTTGTAAGAGAGAATCTGATTTTTCTTTTCTCTAATATCTGATCTCATTTGTCTAAGGTCTAGGTTTTTATTAAAGGGTAAGGGGTTTGGGTAGGTTATAGAGGTAGGTTGGGCATTCTTTGAGGGAAGTGGGCCCTGCAAATTGGCCCATATCCGAAATTAGACCCAAATATAGTTTAATCCCCCTTTTCTTTCGTTGTTTTCTTTTTTTCTTTTCTTTAATTTTTAAAATACTAATTAAATTAATTAAGTCCTAAATTAATCTATTTTGTAGAAATTAAATTTTTTATTTATTTTTAACATTAAAACGACTAATTAACTTAAAACTAAAGAAAAATGCTAATTTTAAAGACTAAAATCTAAATATGTAAAAATGACCATTTTTTGTGATTTTTTGCTTAATAAAATTAATTCCTACATGAAAATTGAACCTAAGATGGTATGAAATTAAAACGTGATAATTTTTTATGATTTTCTTGTGATTTTTAAAATATTAAAAATGCATGAAATACAATAAAATAAAGAAAAACTTCTAAAATCCCTTAAAAATTATTTTTGGCATATTTTTAGGAGTTATTTTCATGCAGGGTAAAAATTAGGTGCTCACATCATGTACGTAAAAGATTGTATGGCCTTGTCGGCCCATGTTCAGTACACGAGTGGTTATTTTGGTCTTATAAGCCCGTACTTCATATGTATAAGTTTGTATTCCCTCATGCTTTACTCCGGCTCATTTACCTATGATAGAATGATATGAAAGATACGTTAGTACTCGATTGAGTAAGGTACCGGGTGTCCGTCACGGCCCATCTGTTTGGGTCGTGACCCTTTTCAGAAGGGTTTAGGCACACAAGTGAATCTCAGCACTACATTCCATCAATAGAATGATGGACGGGATGGACGTACCATTCTGACACTCAAAGATATGCTATGAGCATGTGTTCTAAATTTCGAGAGTAATTCGGATGACCATCTGTCACTCATAGAATTCGCCTACAATAATAGATACCATTCTAATATTAGAATGGCAACGTACGAGGCGTTGTGCGGGAGGAGATGAAGATCACTAGTTGGATGGTTTGAAGTCGTTGAACAAAATTATATGGGCCAGATTAGATTCACCAAGCCATTAAGAAGGTGAAAGTGATACAAGAATGATTAAGAACGGCACAAAGCAGGCAAAGTCTTATCCTGATGTCCAACGTCATGATATGGAGTTTGAGGTTGGTGATTAGGTTTTCTTGATAATCTCACCGATGAAGGGTGTTATGCATTTGGGAAGAAGGGTAAGCTGAGTCCGCGGTATATGGGGTCGTACAAGATTCTTCGACGAATTGGACAAGTTGTTTATGAGTTAGAATTGCCATCCCAATTGGAATTTCTCCACTCGGTATTCCATGTATCTATGTTGATGAAAGGTATTAGAGACCCTTCTCGGGCCATCCCTATCAAAGATGTACAAGTTACGAAGGATATATCATATGAAGAATTGTCAGTGGCTATATTAGATCGACAAGTACGCAAGCTAAGAACAAAAGATGTAGCTTTCGTCAATGTATTGTGGAGGAACAAGAATACGGAAGAAATAACATGGGAAGCAGAAGAGGAGATGAAGTCTAAATACCCTTACCTACTCTAAATTGAAGATAACGAGGATGTCGAGGAAATGCAGGACACACTGGAAGCTGAAACGGCTCTATGAGGTAAGCAATAGCTTGAGAATACTCTTCCTTAATACAAAATGGTGATATGCAGATAATGTACATATCCATAATGCTTTGTCTAGCCTTTTGAGGCCATAGGTTGAATTTAATTGCTTGCAAGTTTAGCTAGTGTCCATTTTATAGGGGAAACTCAGCCAGAAAATTCCGCCGGAATCCATGATGAGTTATACTCCACATAAACCCTTACATTCGAGGACAAATTTCCCAAGAAGAGGGGAGGGTGTTAGAGCCCATATTCACATACATTAGATCACTCCACAATCTAGTTGATGTAAATCCGAGAAAAGATTATCTTTGAGATGATAAGAAGTTAATCTTATTGGTCTTAAATGATACAAGGGCGTATAAGAATGGTTAACAAGTATTAGAAATTACACGAATCAAGGATGTTTTAACCCGTATTTTTAGGTGCAACTAGTGGTGCTTAATATGATCAAGAGGTCGTGTTTTAAGTTATTTGAATCATATAATATCCATATCACAAGTCTTGAAGTCAAACGAGTTATGAAACAGAAGTCGACAAAAGTTGTCGCAACTTACGCTCATAATTTTACTAAAACTTTAGGTCAAATATCACTAATATTTTCTCCTAATTTACTTGGAATTACGGGGTGATCTACCCACCAAATTGAATAACTATGAGGCTAGATTCCAACGCATTAAATCTTTTGTTGATACAACATCGGAGTAGAGAGTTATTCGTATATTTACAAGACTCTGCAAGCAGCTCTCTATGGAACCCACATAGGCGGTTGAGATATGTTAATATATATGAGATGCCTTACGCCCATTTTAACTCATTCTTTTTCACTCTTTTCAGACCCTAGACACCTAAAAATTTCCTCTCAAGGTTCTCTCATGATCCAAGTCCCAAACAAAGGGCAAATAACACAAATCAAGTGTCGAGAATCCCGTGGCGCTAGTGAGTTTCTTATTCTTCTTGTTGTTGCTAATTTTTGTGTGGTTCCAAATCATGTGGGAGGTTGTTTTAAGTGGTTTAAGTTCGGTAAAATACTCTCTCAAGGTTTTAATATCAAACCTAGGTGATTTCAACTCTTCCAAAGTGATTCTAGTGCCGAAAAACCCGAATTGATTGCTAGTTTCGCTTTCTTGTTCTTGTGGCACCATTGGAAGGATATTTCGTGGTGAAGTAAGGTCAAATTGGACTTTTTCTATCTTTTTAAAGGTAAGTAACCTCTTACTCTACACATATTTAAGATTATCCAAGTTATGGCTAAGTTGTTGAAGCTAGAACTTGTGAGATATCTATCGAAAGGCTTGTTGGTGATGGTGTTAGTTGGTGGACTATTTTGGGAGGATTAATATAATTATTATTGATGTTGCTTGGGCTATTTGGTGACTGTTTTAAATTGTGGGAAGTCATATAAATAAGGGAGGTGTTGTCGGTTTCATCATAAAATAGGTTGCGGTCGATATAAAATAGTTACGACGCTTGAACGATAATAATAGTATCATTTCTCTTATTGTAGACTAAGTAGTCGTGATATTTGCATAGTTCGGAAGTATATACATGACTCTGATTGTATGTGAGGCTATCCCTTTCCTTCTTTTGCATGACTCTGATTGTACATAATGTAATGAACGAGCTTCCAAAGATACTCCACTCTTAGAAGCTAACAGTACTTACATTGTTTCCCTTCTAATGGAACGATTGATGTTGATATTGCTTCTCATATTCTTTTGTTATCAATGTTGTTGGTACTTCCTGATTCTTATAAGATTCTTGATGAAGAGTTAGTCCTAATAACGAGTACGGAGGATACTGACCTTACGTCTTAGGTTCAGAATGTGATTCCTATCAGTCTAACATGTATCATATATATATATATATATATGTATCTATTTTACTCAACCGAGCCGCACTATAGTCGGTCAGGTACGTCACGTATTGTGCAAACACTGATCAATTGGGTTTTATCGAGCTTTACGTAGCCAAGTACGATTCTACCGAGCCTTATGATGGCCGGGTACATTTTTATCGAGCCTATTATGGTCGGGTACGATATGATGATGATGGTGCCCACAGAGGCATATGTTTCTTAAAGTTTATGTATGTATGTATGTATATATATATATATATATATATATATATATATATATATATATATATATATATATATAATGCATTTCATGTAAGTAGACCTCAAAGGTACTCAGATGTTACAGGTTGTATATTCTCTATCCCTGCTTACATTATTGTTCTTATTTATGCTTTCCTGCCTTACATACTCGATAATTTATTTGTACTGATGTCCCTTTTATTTGTGGACGCTGCATGTCGTGTTGTAGGTCCTTATAGACAGGTAGGCGCAGCTCCCCCACTGCAATAGGCTCCCCAGATTAACTGTTATTGACAAGATCCCTTCTCCGTACTTGCCGTGGTCTTGGTATGCACTTTTGTTATAGACATTATGGGTATGTCGGTGACCTATTTCGGAAATGTTGTAGAACTTATGTTCCTTTAGAGTCTCATAGATAGGCTTCGACTCATTTATAGTTTAGATAGCCTTGTCGGCGAATTTCTTTTTTATAGTCTCTCATGGCAGCTTGTCGGCTCGCACCTTATATATAGCTTCATGACAACCTTGTCGGCCCATGTTACGTATGTTCATGCCATTATCTATCATTGTTGGTTGTTCATGATTCAAGTCTACCATTATATTGATCTCGTCGGCCCATATGGATAATAAGAAAGATTAGATAAAATGTACGTTGGTGCTCAGCAAGTTTGGCCCGGGTTCCAGTCATGGCCCTCAAGTTTGGGTCGTGACATTAGATATCGTCTTATGTATTTTATTATTCCATCTTAGACTATTTCAGTTTATTTTATTAATATTTTGTTTCGAATTGTTAAAATTGGTTAAATAATCTAGCTAACGTTGGCTTGCCTAGCAAGTGAAATGTTAGGCGCTATCACGGTCCCGAGGGATGGGATTTCGGGTTGTGACAAGTTGGTATCAGAGCACTAGGTTGCTTAGGTCTCACTAGTCATGAGCAAGCTTAGTAGAGTCTGGAGGATCAATACGGAAATGTCTGTACTTATCTTATAGAGGTTATGGAGCTTTCGGAAAATTTCTCTTCTTTCTTTCCCTATCGTGCGATTTTATTTTATTATTTATGTTTGAACCGTTCCATTCTTGTTCTCTCGCATATGGTGAAAACACACACAACATCTATAGTCGGGCAAGAGCCGAAGCCCCCTATTCCAACCATTACCGGGGGTAGAGGCTGGGGCCAAGGTTGAGCCAGAGGCAAAGCTCAGCCTAGAGCCCATGCAGCAGCACCTAATGTGGAGCCTCAGATTGATCATGAGGAGGAGGTCCTAGTTCAGACCGTACCATGCAGACTCGCTCGAGTATCGGAGGGATTCATATCCACTCCCATGCTTCAAGACGCTCTAGTCCGCTTAATGGGCCTCATAGAGAGAGTGTCCCAGACCGGTGTATTTTTGGTGGCACCAGCTGTCTCTCAGGCTGGGGGAGGAGCACAAACTCCTTCTACTCAAACTCTGGAGCAGATGGCTCCCATATATCAGACTCCGGCAATTCCACTAGTTGGGGTAGTTCAGCCTATTATTGCTATATAGACCGGGGAGAGGCCCGCGATGTCTTATGAGGGATTGATGAGGTTGGATAAGTTCACAAAGCTCTTTCCTATTCATTTTAGTGGTGCACCTTCTAAGGACCCACATGATTATTTGGACTGTTGCTACGAGGTGCTGTGCGATGTAGGTATTATTGAGTCCAATGGAGTAGACTTTGTAGTTTTTCAAATGACCGATTCTGCCAAGAGGTGGTGGTAGGATTATGAGCGGGTTCGACCAGAAAGTTTGTCACCCTCACTTGGGATCAGTTTTCGTAGCTTTTTATGGAGAAGTTTATTCCTTTCACTCTGAGAAAGGAGTATTTCAGGCAATTCGAGCGCCTTTAGCAGGGTAGCATGACCGTTATCTAATATGAGATCCGATTTGTGGACCTGGCTTACCATGCAGTTATCTTACTCCCTACTAAGAGGGAGAGAGTGAGGAGATTCATCGATGGACTTACTTTCGGTATCAGGCTACAGATGACCAAGGAGAATGGAGATGATATTTTTTTCTAGAAGGCCGTAGAGATTTCTAGACGGATCGAGATTATTCGTGGTCAGAATAGGGAGGTAGTATACGAGAAGAGGCCTTGTCATTTTGGTGGTTTCAGTGGTGCCTCATCTGGAGACAGACGTTCGTTTGGTAGAGGCTATCCTCCCAGGCTGACACAGTCAGCTCTTTAGGCATCCCACGCTGCTTCGTGTAGTCGTGGTTCTTATGGGTCTCATCCTGAGCAGCTAGCCTACAACGCACCTTTAGCTCCTATTAGTGCACCTTCGATCCATAGTTATTAGGGTAGTTGTCGCGCCTCCTTTTTCCTCGAGGAGTCCGGGTTTCGACATTCATTGAGAACAACTCATTTTCTTTCGGGAATTGGGTATTTTAATTTGAAGAGTCGCCACCTAACGAATTTATGGTACGTTAGGGCACCTAGAGCACATAACTCATGAAACCGGTTTGCATTACCAGAGACTTGGGTAAGGGCTCAAAATAACCTTGAGGGGAAGGTGTTAGGCACAACTCGAGGTCCATAATGGTGGGTCCCGTCCAAATTCATTTTTTGTGAATTAGTCATTTAACAGATGGGCAGTCTAAGCACACATATAAGATAAAGGAGATTTAACCGATAAGCAGTCTAAGCATACATATGCAAATAAGATGAGGGAAGTCTTAGGTTTGTTAGCCTATAGGATCACATCTGTACAATACCCAGTAAACCTTCCTCAACTAGAGGGGTTACACATGGCATTAGCGCATAGGTCATCATATCCTTTATTACCCAACTACCATCCCCTTGGTCATAGCCTAAAGCGTTCTAGAAACCTTAAGATGTATCCCATGCGTGCACTACCCGTCCCTTTACTTATATAATCCCGGAGGTATTTAGGAGTTGGATCTAGACTCTCCTACAATAATTAAAAGGAGAAAACTCTAGGCAACAAATAAAACACGTAGGACTGGACCAAGGATAGAACAGTTAAAAGACTCATATTTTGCCTCCACAAATAGAGCAAGCAAGTGCACGTCTCAAACAGTAGTGTTTCAGGCACTTTAAAAAAATCCTAATAACAGGATATATAGGTGAGCACAAATCAGAACATATGCAAAGTTTTATTAAAGCGGGGAACCAATACCTAATCAGTTGCCTATTGATTTTAGAAGGGCTTGCTGAATCTGGACAGTTAACAAAAGCACGGTTTTACAAAATACAGGATTTTAATCACCCTACAGGCTTGCCTAGGCGTGTATAAGTGATGTCCTATGATCATGGTATCTAATTAATCAGAAGTAATAAACCAGTAAATAATTTTGAACATGCAGTTTGGTTTGTTAGACACTATAGGCATGATGTCTAGATGTGAGGACTGATTTTAGACAATGGAAACTAAATGCATCAATCAGTTTTAAAACCTCACTGGCATTCCAAGACTAATTTTAAATTACAGGCAAAGTGCCCAAAATGCAAGATTGATTTTACCCTATAAGCATGGTTTTTAAATGCTGAATATGCTGAAATCCTATTTAGCATGACTCCCAAATGTAGAAGATTGATTTGAAACTAATAGACATGATATCTAAAAGTGCAAGATAATCGGTTTTAACCTATAGGCATGATATCTAGAACACACGCAAACAGACAAACAACATAATGATATAATTTCGGATTGCAAAAGTTGATTTGAACCCTATAGACATGATATCTAGAATGCACCCAAGTGATGAACATTGCAATGTCCTATAGGCATGGTTTCTAGGATGTAAACACTGATTTTAAAAACCTATAGGCATGATATCTACCCATTCCCAACAAAAATATGTATTATAATCCCTCCCAGTTTTACTAATTTCCCCAATATCTGTTTACAAAGAAATTAATATTACAACCCTAGCGTAAATGAATTACAGGAATAAACAACACTATACTATAGGGAGCTTGGATGGGCCCAAAGAAAAACCTAGAACCCAGGCCTTAAAATAGTCCCAAGTGCCATATCTCATAGTGCAAGAGAGGGTACCCTGGTGTGTCAAAGTTCCTAAGGACCTCAGGGACCCCGAGCAGTGCTCACACCAAGGTCCTCTTTACAGATCAACAACTTGTGCAGTGTGGAGTAGCCAGCCCCAGTGTGTCAAAGTTCAGAGGGGTCTCATGGACTCCAAAGCAATGCTCACACTGGAGGGGAAGGACCCTAGATGTTTTAAAATTTTTGAAGTGGATAGTGATTTATAAGAGTAGTTTTGAGAAAAGTAGTTTTAGACTTTTAGGAAACAAGAAGCAAACAGAGTCATTCAATTCCTGGAATTTAGGCAAAGGTTCCAGCAAACAAACAACATTCAGAAGTAGGATTACTTAAGTTAGCTATTACTAAGTGACCAAACATAAAGACAAGGCATGCTGAGGATCAAACAATCACATACAAAGGGGCAGTAGGGATTGGGGAGCAAAGTTGTGAAATGTGGACATCTAGATAGGGAGAACATGCTAGTAGGAAAGTAGACAAAACACAGATCTAATTTAGACATGAGTAAACATGCACATTTGCTGAAAATAGAAACACATAGTTCTAATTTAAAATAGAAGTAAACATGCTATTGTAGTAAACACATGTATTGGGCAGTAGTAGGCATGCTAGTGCTGTATACACATAGATTGAACATTAATAGACATGCTAGAAAATACATAGTTAGACATGCTATTGAACATACAGATTGAACAGAAGTAACCACGTAGATTAGACAGAAGCAATCATATTAGTAAACACATGGATTAAATAGAAGTAAACATACTGGTAAATATATGGATTTAAACAGAAGTAAACAAGCTGATAAAGACATGGATTTAAACAGAAGTAAACATGCTGATAAACACAGAGATTAATTGAATGACAGTAGTAGAGGCATACCAGTTGAAAATTTGCAATAAAAGAGTGCAGTAAAGAGGATCCAAGATCTAGTCTTGGCCTCCAGCCAACTAGATAGTGCAATAGACAAGTAGCAGTAGTTTGCAATAGAGAGAGAGAGAGAGAGCAAGAATTGTTAAGTATTTTTCCTTAGGTCTCTGTGTGTGTGTGTTTAAAACAGAGTCTTGTACTTATAGGAGTCGAGTAGTGTAAAGTAAATAAGGCAATGCAGCTTAATATTGTAAATAAGGTAAGGAAAGCAATCAAATAATCGATTAAGCTTGACAGGGCAGACAATCAGGGAATTATTCCCATAAATAACACTATTTGAGTTTTAAATAAGGCAAGGCAGCTTAATATTGTAAATAAGGTAAGAAGAGCAATCAATTAATCTTGACAGGGCATACAATCAGGGAATTACTCCCATAAATAACTCGGATTGAGGTTCAAATAGGGCAATAAGTGAGTCTAACAGCCAATTAAGGTTAAAACCCATAAACCAAGCAATCAATCACCCAAATAAGGTAACATAAGTAATTAGAGACCATTCTGGGGTCAAACAACCCCCCTAAATAGGCAAGAGACGTTAATTAGGAATCTCAGGATTAAGGAGAGCAAGCAGAAAGTCAGTAAATCATTTCAACAAAAATGAAATCCTAGATACTTGAGTCAGTCAGTCAATTATTCAAAATAACAGACAAAATGTTTAAGCGAACAATGAACAGTCAAAAAATCAAGCCTAAAACATAGTCATTACCGGAAGATTAAACAAAACATAAGAAATTTTGAAAAAAGCCTTTTGCAAGAATAGACGAAGTAGGAACCCTAATTTTGAAAATACTTATAATCGATTAACAGTAGGGGAATCAGAAGATTCTTAAAGACAATGGTCATGGAAGATAGAAACCACTTCAAACACAGAGATTTGACCAATCAATAATCAAGGAAACCAAAACCCTAAAATAACAAAGTACCAAAATCGATTGACAGTAAGAAACAAGAGATCTTTAAAGAAAAGTCATTGATGAACTCAGAATTATTCTAGATCTACAAAGATCTGGACGGATTCATGTCCAAAGATTAGGGTTTTGAGGGAAAAAGGGGAGGGGTAAAGAGAATCTGGTTTTGAACCAGAGAATTGAACCATAAACATCGAGATAGTAGCACTCACAAGCGGAGGTGACCGTAGGCGGACTCTTAAAGAGTCTCGAACAAGGTCTGGGCTAGATCCTTTGGGATTTGTTTCATGGAATAGCAAAATCGAACAACCAGAAGAAGTAGGAGACCAATGGAGGTCTGAAACAATTGTGGAACCTCATAGAACAGGTAGGAATCGAAGGGATTAGGGCTAGGTTTAGGTGGCGGTGATTAGGGTTAGGGTTGGGTCTCAAAGAGAATGGAGAGGAGAGGATTTTAGGTGGCTGAACGGGAGAAATGATTAGGGTTTAGGGGTCTTTTGGACTAAAAAAGGAAAGGGGGAATGGTGGCCGTTGATCTCTATGATCAATGACCATGATCAAAGGGGTTTGGGGCCGGGTGGAGTCTTTAGGTTTGGGCTGGGGTACATTTGGGCCTGGTTCTAATTGGATTGGGATTGGGGAATTGAATTTGGGCTGGCTTAATAAGCTAGGTCCGAAAAATAAAAAGGCTATTTGTTAAATACCCATTTAATTGATAAAAATAATTTTAAAAAAATAATTAACAGATTATAAAATGATTTTCATGTATAGAAATTTTTTAAAACAATTACTTAGTATTTAGAAAAAATAAAAGCTATTTTCTAGTAAAATAATGTAATGCATGCATGGGCTATAATTGCAAAGTTATTGCAATTATAACCCCAAAAATGCATATATGCCTATTTGTGAAATAATTAAAACTTAATACAAATGAAAATGATAAAATTAAGCCACAAAATTATTATAAAACTATTTGTGATGCAATTAGTAATTGTTTATATAAATAAAAATACTGGATAAATTAATTAAAACCCTTTAAAATGCAGAAATTATGGAAAGATATTAATTGATTCTAATGCATAGTTTTGGAGGCATATATGCATTTTGAAAAATATTATAGGGAAAAATTGGGTATCAACAGTTGCCCCTCTTTACCCGGGAAGGATGAAAGAGTTTTCGGGCAAAGAATTGATGACCAATTTTGACCAAATGGGGTATTTTGAAAAAATAGAGGCCGAACCCTGGTCTTTGAGCTGCCTACATATCCTTGGTTTTACAGGAATCGGGCCATGTATAGTTATGGACCCAACGATGAATGAAACCGATGGAATTGTTATAGGAATATTCGTATATTTCAGAAAGAGTTCTTTCGGGGAGGATATTAGATGGATTTATACAGAGTTATGAATGTGAATCTAAATTGTAACGAATGTATCGCAGGGCAGGTATCTGAACGATAATTGAGTGAAGGCGAGCAATTGATGAGAATCGGTTACGTTTGAAATAAAAGCAAAGGACAAATGGTATGAGTGGAAACCAGAGCGAAAGTTGCTCTCGTTTGAAGAACGGTTACATCCTGGATTACCTGCAAAACTTGAAACACAATGCATGCGAGCATATAGATGATGCAAATTCCCTTTGGACCATGAAAGATTGCCTTTGGACAGTGCGGATGGCGTCCTTAGACTATGATGTCCTGGGCCATGAATTGTGAGATAGGAGATTCGCAGGCCATGAAATGATGTTCTTGGGCCATGAGGATGGTGCCTCCGAACCATGACTCCTTTGAATAATGATGTCCAAGTATTGAGGGATCCTCGGACCATCACATGGTGTTTTCAGGCTATGAGGATGATGCCTTCGGACTATGACGCCTTGGGACAGGTTGGCTATATGTCAGCCCATGAAGTGCAGAGATATGACAAAAAATGATAGCGAGACAAAGCTTAGTCTCGTGTGGAGTTTGGGGCAGACCTTAGCCCAGGAGAATAAAATAGTGCCAAAAATAGAGCAACATTTATGCAGGGAGGGACAATGCTTCGTCCCATGAGAAGGTATTGCTTAGACCTATGAAAATACGGAGGCAGGGTTTAGCCTCACGCAAGATTTGAGACAGAGCTTAGTCTCATGCAAAGAGAAGGCAGTTCTTAGCCTTATGCAAATATAGAGGCAGAGTTTAGACACATGCAATATTTGAGAAAGAGCTTAGTTTCATGAAAAGAGAAGGCAGTGCTTAGCCTTATGCAAATATAGAGGTAGGGCTTAGCCTCATGCAAGGAGAAGGCAATTCTTAGCCTTATTCAAATATGGAGGCAAAGCTTAGTCTCAAGCAAGATTTGAGATAGAGCTTAGTGTCATGCAAGGAGAAGGCAATGTTTAGCCTTATGCAAATATAGAGGCAGGGCTTAGCCTCATGAAAGATTTGAGACAAGGCTTAGTCTCATGCAAAGAGAAGGCAGTGCTTAGGCTTATGCAAATATGGAGGCAGGGCTTAGCGTCATGCAAGATTTGAGACAGGGCTTAGTCTCATGCAAAGAGAAGGCAATGCTTAGCCTTATGCAAATATGGACACATGACTTAGCCTCATGCAAGATTTAATACAAGGCTTAGTCTCATGAAAAGAGAAGGCAATGCTTAGCCTTATGCAAATATAGAGGCAGGGCTTAGCCTCATGCAAGGAGAAGGTAATGCTTAGCCTTATTCAAATATGGAGGCAGGGCTTAGTCTCATGCAAGATTTGAGACAGGGCTTAGTCTCATGCAAGGAGAAGGCAATGCTTAGCCTTATGCAAATATAGAGGCAAGGCTTAGCCTCATGTAAGATTTGAGACAGGGCTTAGTCTCATGGAAAGAGAGGTAGTGCTTAGCCTTATGCAAATATGAAGGCAGGGCTTAGCCTCATGCAAGATTTCAGACAGGGCTTAGTCTCATGTAAAGAGAAGACAATGCTTAGCCTTATGCAAATATGGAGACATGGCTTAGCCTCATGCAAGATTTGAGACAAGGCTTAGTCTCATGCAAAGAGAAGGCAGTGCTTAGCCTTATGCAAATATGGAGGCAGGGCTTAGCCTCATGCAAAATTTGAGACATGGATTAGTCTCATGCAAAGAAAAGGCAGTGCTTAGCCTTATGCAAATATGGAGGCAGGGCTTCCTCATGCAAGATTTGAGATAAGGCTTAGTCTCATGCAAAGAGAAGGAAGTGCTTAGCCTTATGCAAATATGGAGGTAGGCCTTAGCCTTATGCAAGATTTGAGACATTGCTTAGTCCCAAGCAAAGAAAAGGCAGTGCTTAACCTTATGCAAATATAGAGGCAGGGCTTAGCTTTATGTAATATTTGAGATAGGGCTTAGTCTCATGCAAAGAAAAGGCAATGCTTAGCCTTATGCAAATATGGAGACATGGCTTAGCCTCGTGCAAGATTTGAGACAAGTCTTAGTCTCATGAAAAGAGAAGGCAATACTTAGCCTTATGCAAATATAGAGGCAGGGCTTAGCCTCATGCAAGGAGAAGGTAATGTTTAGCCTTATTCAAATATAGAGGCAGGGCTTAGTCTCATGCAAGATTTGAGACAGGGCTTAGTCTCATGCAAGGAGAAGGCAATGTTTAGCCTTATGCAAATATAGAGGCAGGGCTTAGCCTCATGGAAGATTTGAGACAAGGCTTAGTCTCATGGAAAGAGAATGTAGTGCTTAGCCTTATGCAAATATGGAGGCAGGGCTTAGCCTCATGCAAGATTTCAGACAGGGCTTATTCTCATGTAAAGAGAAGGCAATGCTTAGCCTTATGCAAATATGGAGACATGTCTTAGCCTCATGCAAGATTTGAGACAAGGCTTAGTCTCATGCAAAGAGTAGGCAGTTCTTAGCCTTATGCAAATATGGAGGCAGGGCTTAGCCTCATGCAAAATTTGAGACATGGCTTAGTCTCATGCAAAGAAAAGGCAGTGCTTAGCCTTACGCAAATATGGAGGCAGGGCTTAACCTAATGCAAGATTTGAGATAGGGCTTAGTCTCATGCAAAGAGAAGGAAGTGCTTAGCCTTATGCAAATATGGAGGTAGGGCTTAGCCTTATGCAAGATTTGAGACATTGCTTAGTCTCAAGCAAAGAAAAGGCAGTGCTTAACCTTATGCAAATATAGAGGCAGAGTTTAGCCTCATGCAAGATTTGAGACAGAACTTAGTCTCATGCAAAGAGAAGACAGTGCTTAGCCTTATGCAAATATAGAGGCACTTATCCTCATGCAAGATTTGAGATAGGTTTTAGTCTTATGCAAAGAGAAGGCAGTGCTTAGCCTTATGCAAATATAGAGGCAAGGCTTAGCCTCATGCAAAGAGAAGGCAATGCTTAGCCTTATGCAAATATGGAGGCAAGGCTTAGCCTCATGCAAGATTTGAGATAGGGTTTAGTCTCATGCAAAGAGAATGCAGTGCTTAGCCTTATGCAAATGTGCAGGAAGGGCTTAGCCTCATGCAATATTTGAGACAAGGCTTAGTCTCATGCAAAGAGAAGGCAGGGCTTAGCCTTATACAAATTTGGAGGTAGGGCTTAGCCTCAGGCAAGATTTGAAACAGGGTTTAGTCTCTTGCAAAGAGAAGGAAGTGCTTAGCCTTATGCAAATATGGAGGCAGGGCTTAGCCTCATGCAAGATTTGAGACATGGCTTAGTCTCATGCAAAGAGAAGGTAGCGCTTAGCCTTATGCAAGGAGAAGACAGTGCATATCCTTATGCAGTGAATAGGTAGCGAATAGAAGTAGAGTATTTCTTAATTGGAGATATATTTGCGTCTAGCGGCTCGATTGATAGTGACTTTGATATGTGTATGTTTGTGAATACTTCTATTATGTTTGCCATGCCTGCATCCAACGATAAATTGTGAGTTTTGTAAGGGGAGGTTGGCTCGTGCCTTCGTTTGCTGGCTTTGCTCCGCTTTGTTCTGGAGGCCTTGTTTTGAGTTGCCCTAGGTAACACCTGGTTGTTACGGAAATAGAATTTTCGAAAACATGAACTTATTGATGAGAGTAGAGTTATTTTAGAAAACATAGTAAAATATTAAGTAATTTTAGATAAACTAATGACTGTAAAACATTTCAGAGACATTGTAGCTTTTCTTATTTTAGAATTTTGAGGGTCCTCCTCAATATTCTTCCCCAGTTTAGTAAATGATCCTTTGGCCATTTACGAGTGACGAAACTTGCTGAAGCTTCTCCAGAATTTTGAGAATTCTACCCCAGTTCCTTCTCAAAATTCTACCCCAGTTTCTTAACCAATTTCTTACTTTCTGGCCTATGATGGCATTGGCTGGACCTGCTCCGGAATTTTGAGGGCCCTTCACAAAATTCTGCCCCGGTTTCTGGTTCTGGGAAAAAATAAAAATTTTATTGTGACATGACCGACCTCACAAGACTGCCTACATATCCCCTCTTAAACGAGAATCAGGTCAAGCGTAGTTCAATTACATCAGATGAAGAAACGTAAACAATTTAAACATAGTATCTCTTGACTGCGTCTGAATTAATTTGTCTTTGGCCAGACCTCTCCGTCCATTTCTGCAAGTATGAGTGCTCCTTCTGTTAGAATCCTGTGAACCATGTAGGGACCTTGCCAGTTGGGAGAGAATTTCCCTTTGACTTCATCCCGAAGCGGGAAGATCCGCTTCAGCACCATCTGCCCCGGTGCGAATTGTCTTGGTCTGACCCTTTTTGTTGAAAGCTCTAGATATTCTATTCTGATAAAGCTGACCGTGACATACTGCATTCATTCTTTTCCGTCTATAAGGTCTAGTTGTTCATAGAGGCTCCCTATCCATTCTGCATCACTAAGTTTAGCTTCTTGTATGATCTTTAAAGAAGGAATTTCTACCTCGGTTGGAATGACAGCTTCGGTACCACAAACCAGTAAATAGGGAGTGTAGACATGTAATTTTTGACCCTCCCCGAGATTTTACACTTTTTAGCGTTTAAATATTTTTTTAGGTCTAGTATCGTTATTTTAACTAGTTTTGACTTTTTTCCTTTTTTTATCACAAAAACTGAAAAATACAAAAATAGTTTCATTTTTTCTCTATGTAATTAAGGTATTAGGTATTTTTTAAAAATATTATTTTTAACCCATTTTTGTTTTTAGTATAATCTTCGAAAGTATCAATATATATAACTTCAAGTCATAACGTAGTTTGTTTTAATTAATTAGGAATGATTTCACAATTTTGTAGTTATTATTTTAGGAATTGATATTTTTAGTCTAGTAGAGTTAAATGACCACTTTTAAAGGTAAATTTGGCTCAATTTGGACCTAACCCATAATTCCTAAACACAAAATTTGGACAGCCCACCCCTCGCCCTTCATTAACCCAAAACTCTTATACCCTAACCCTAGCTTTTTCTTCATATACACATTTTGAACTAACCTAGAAGAACCCCTAAAAAACAATCAGCCGCAACAGTCCTTAAAAAAAGTCTAGAGATCAGTAGCTAGATCTTTTCTAAAAAACCCACCAGCCAGCCGTCACCATCAACCCCATCTCCGCCAGCACCCCACCCAACTCCCTCGAAGATCTGACTCACCCCCACTTCCCTTCACCTCGTAGCTACCGGCGTCCAGCCGGAAAAACTCTAAGAACGCCTAGAACACACACCCATATAAAAAGACATACACACAAAGAACGTCGGAAATCAGCCACGCACCAGATTATCAAGCTGCGTCGATCCTTTCACTCATGCGGGCTTCTACTGGCTTCTTCTTTTCTCTTGTTACCTACTGATGCTACTGCCTTAGCACGCGTTGGTGGTGCATCAGCAGCTGCAGCGTTGAACCAACAGAGTTGAGATCGTAGTCTGAGGTTTCCGGAGAGATTCGCGGTTCTGTCAAGGTCGTCGCCGATTTGAGATTTCTGTCGGGGCTTCCGAGTGACGGGACTGTTCATTTTCAACCTCATCGATATGTTCTTCTTATAAACCAGTGGGAAGATTTTTTGATGTTCTGAAAGTTATAAAAGATTCTTTAAAAGAAGGTCTACCCCACTTGTATGTCTTCAAGAATTTTTGACAGTGTTATTTGGAATTCATGTGGACTGAACGGGAAAGGACTCAAAGAAACTGCTTGCTCTACTGATCCGATTGGTGTATCATGTTGAGAGGTAATGAATGAACTCTAACATCTCTATTTATTTATTCTCTTGGTTGTCAAACCTTTGGTTCAATTTCATTATCTCAATGGTATTCTTTGGTTTCGACAAGTTTAGTGGCTTCTAGCGATCAATAGTTGATATGCAATTGACCGCTCATTCTGGCTTGCCATGCATCTCTTCTTCTACTTAATTTTTTACAAAGATGTGTATACATGATCATAAATAATGGTATGTTAAGTTCTCCTATGCTCTTGCTTCCCTGCTTTATGCGGATTTTTTTGATGAAGTTCCTGTAGATTAAAATGTAGATGTCTTGCTTTTGTTAATTCCTATATATAAATATATAAAATTTAAAAAGGAAAGAGAACGAAGGATGAGAGAGTGATTAAAAGTTTTCTGTTGTGAATTAGTCCTTCTTCAAGTTAGCCTCACTTATTAAATTCATGGTGCCTTGTTGAACATTCCATTTTTAGTTCGTAAGTTTTTTTTGATAAATATCATTGGCTTGAAGTTCATGGAATATTTTAGAAATTGTGTGTAATAATGGCTATCATAGTGTTTCATGTTTGCTAAAGCCATTTGGAATTTGAAGCTTATTTTCGTAGCAATATGCTTTATGCTCGCCCTTAATTAACAAATTATCATGTTTATGTACACGTTCACGTGACATAATTATGATTCTTAAATAAATCGAGGTATGTGTTCGCACAACTTCGGCCAAACATTCTTAATATTTACAAAGCATGATTAATTGTGTACGTGTACGCGTGATATAATTCTTGACGCGCCAAACGAAATGAGTACACGTACGCGCGACTCATTTTAAGATAATTCCAAATTTATGAATAATCAAGCCATTAAAAGCGGTTAAGGGGTAGATGCACGTAAGTTCTAAAGTACATAATTAAATAATTTAATAAGCCAGGTATATGATTAAAGCGACCGTACTAAAACCACAGAACCCAGGAATGCCTAACACCTTCTCTTGGGTTAACAGAATTCCTTACCCGAATTTCTGTGTTTTGCAGACTGTAAAACAGAGTCAAACTTCCTCGATTCGGGATTTTAAACCGGTGACTTGGGACACCATAAATTATCCCAAGTGGTGACTCTGAATTTGAATAAATAATCTCGTTCCAATTATTGTCACTTTAATTGGATAAACTCACTTATATCCCTTATGCGGGTAAAAAGGGAGGTATGACAGCTCTGGCGATTCTGCTGGGGATCGAACCCAGAATCTCTAGTTCAAGGTTCATAATTCGAGCTTGTTGATATGATCTATGCTTGACTTTATTGTTTGTTAATATAACTGTATTTGTGGACCTAATATGCTAACTGCCGCTTTTTTACCGCTTTGATATTATTTGAACTGTATTAAACTGTCTTCTTACGCCTCCTTTTTGAGTCTTCTAAAAATATGGTGCACACGTACACGTGGCCCTCTTTTTTTTTTTGTTATAAGTCATACCAAATAGAATGAGGCTTGGGTCAACAACAAGGCCGAGTAGACTTTTGTGCTCCCGGTACGTTGCCCCTACCTCAGCTCGAGCTGTCTGCTCGGCTAATTTAGGTTTAGAACATAACCCAAGTTTAAACCTAGAATAACATAGCCTCATGTTGGATCCCTAGTAGGAACGTTGTTTGCATCATGCGCATTTGACTTTGGGGACTCAACACAGGGGTTGAGTCCGTCTGACAGGTGTACCCAAAAATAAAAGACCATCCTGATGCATCTTATGTGCTACATGTTCCATTCTTCAAGGTAAAAATGGTCATTTGGCAGACTAATAATGGTTGAGGGTAAATGAGAGAGAAAGAGGGTGAAGTGTAAAAATAAAGCAAGTAGGACCCTGTTATGTTTTTCTTCATTTATTTTTTTTTAAGAAAAAGACAAAAAAATCCAAAAAATAAAAGATTTTGCATTTCCCATTATTTCCCGGAAATAAAAATAAAAAAAATGAAAATCCAAAAAGATTTTGCACTTTCCCTTCATTTTTCAAAAAAAAAGAGACAAAAAATATGTTTTCTCCAAATTAGTTGTTTTTAATTTTTGCCCGTATCCAATCTTTCCGAACTATGTATACTTGATTATCGTCTTTCGGGACGGGATACGTAGGCAACCCACATAGGGTTCGGTATTCCTAGTGAGTCTTAGGTTGTTGGCTTCGAGGGTCGTAGCCAAATCTTGCATCTCTAGCCATTTTTGGCCACATTGGCCATATTGCAAAATATGGCTATTTTCGGTTTGTTGAATTGTCTGAAAAGTCTTGAATCCACAATTAGGTGTCTCTTTCCTTTAAGGCCCATCCTTGTTGAATTTGCATGTCTTGCCGCTTTTGGCCACATCGGTCGTTCTTGCAAAATGGGATCATTTTCGCAAAAAGTGGTTCAGTGATCCATGTCTTAGAGTTCTAACTCCACAATAAGATATTCTCTCTGTTTAAGGTCCATTGTGTTAAATTTGCATTCTTAGTCATTTTCGTCCACATAAGCCATTTCTACAAAATGGGTCATTTCTGCAAAGTAATTTTTCCATGTCTTAGAGGTCACTTTTGTTGAGTTTGCACTTCTAGCCACCTTTTGGTCACATAAGATATTTTGCAAAATAGCCTCAATCATGTCTTGCATGTATCCAATAGGGAGTGTTATTGTCTCACATAGTGTTCTAAATCTTTAACTCTATTTGGTTTTAGTTTTCTCATACATGTGTGAATCTACTTACCTGAGTTTGAGCATGACAGACACCCGGGACCATCCAGTCAGGACCGTTGCATTCAGGAGATACTTAAGGAGATTTTTTTTATGTTTTGAGTCCGCTTTCCTTTTATGTTGTCTTTTACTTTCTAGTCCTTTCTAATAGTACTAAGTCTTTTAGGTGGTTTCAGAATCTATCATAGTCTAGATGAGTTTGTCGAGTTTTTTGTTATCGTATTTCTGATGTTGTATTCAAAAAAAAGTTGTAAATGATTAATCCAAAAAGATTTTTATTTTTAGTTTAATTTATCCATTACTTTTCCAGAACTACGTTGATCTAATTCATATGGGACATGATACGTAGGCAACCTACATAGGGTTCGATCGAATCATTTTCTTTAAACAAACAAATTAAAAAAAAAAAGAATGAAGTTGTGGGACGTGAGAAATGAGAGGAAAGAAAAGAGCGATAATTAGAAAAAAAAGAGGAAGGAAAATGAGCAAGCCAAGAAGTGCTAGAAAAGAAAAGAAAAGAAAAGAGAAGATTCAAATGGAAAAATTGGGATGATGCCAAGTGATCTTGTGACCCTCGAAATCATTCTTGAACCGTTAATTGTTGCTAGGTGCATTGCGCAATGTGATATTTTTAGCTGTTAAATGCCTTAACGCTAACATAATGGCTTCATTTTGTTCCTCTTTGTTATCTTCATTATAGCAGAAGGGTGGTTGGTTTGTGGTTCTTAAACTGGTAACTCTTCCATACAACATAAGGTCAAAGCGCAAGGTAGCCATGACTAGCAAAGACTTGGACACAGGTGTTATTGATCCGTCTAAGGAGATTGTTGAATCAGAATCTGAGTCGAAAGAAGATGTCTTAAGGTTGAAAGGACAGATGACTGAAATATACCAAGCTTGGATTAGTGGGCGTCCTCCATCATTAGTTCCCGCTAACTACACTGAAAGCCTCGTCACTATTCCGCCACTGTCACAAGTTCGGGTTATCTCCTTATAACCTTTTCACACTCCACCCCCCAGAACCACCTCATATCCCGCTCCTTTGACCACTCATGTTTTTGTAGCTCCTCCACCAGCTATTCTTCCTCGATCCTCTAGCGAGACTGTGTTCAAAGTCCCCGATGCCCAACACTATGATCCAGAACCAACTTCTCATGCTCTTCATTTTGAGCCTCCCGGTAAACTTGAAAAGCCTGCTAAGACAGTGGAGCAAGATGAGATATCCAGGAAGGTGAAAAATCTTAGAGCAGTCTTTAAGAAACATGCAAGGGATAGGGAGCCAGATGAGCGTGTCTTACAAAGACTTGTACTTGTTTCCTGACATCCAATTGCCTGCTGGGTTTAAGATGCCAAAGTTTGATTTGTATGGCGGACATGGAGATCCCGTGGCCCATTTGAGAGGCTACTGCAGTAAGATGAGAGGCGCCAGTGGAAAGGGCAAATTATTGATGTCGTATTTCAGTCAGAGTCTGAGTAGGGTAGCTCTGAAGTCGTACACCCGCCAAGATGCTAGCAGGTGGTACATATGAGACGATATGACTCAAGCCTTTGCCCAACACTTTCGGTACAATATAGAAATTGTCCCGGATCGCATGTCCATCACTAAGATGGAAAATAAGCCTAATGAAAACTTTAGGGAATACAGGCTCAGATGGAGAGAGAAAGCTACCCGAGTCAATCCCCCGATAGAAGAAGACGAGATTGTCAAGTACTTTCTTCAAGCTCAAAAGCCTACTTACTTTGGACATTTGATATCGGCTATGGGTAAGCCTTTTAATGATGTGGTAAAAATGGGAGAAATGGTAGAAGATGGGCTGAAGTTGAGCAAGATCATGAGCTATTATGCTTTAAAATCCAAAACACAAGCAATTCAGAACGACACAGGAAGCTTGCTGGGTCAGAAGGAACATGATGATGTTGCCATGGTTGTCTCAGGATCACAACATGGCCCAACGGGTCCGCTTCACCAATATGCTCAGCCTCAAACCCAACCCCAAACCTATCCCCGAGCTCCATATAATCCACCCCAGTATTATCCTCCGAACAACGTCTGGTCATCTGTCCGACCACTGGGTCACTCCTTATGGTGAGCGCCAGCACCGCATAATGCACTTTTGGCTTCACAACATTTTCGAGCATCCAACAACCCTAGAAAACTGGGGCATGGAGGGGAACAAAGGCAAAGAAATAGTTTCACGCCAATCGGAGAGTCCTACACAAGCCTGTTTGAAAAGTTAAAACATTCTGGCCTGATTAAGCCGCTCCTCGGCTATACCCTGGACCTATATGCAAAAGGTTTTGATCCTACTGTACGGTGCATGTACCACTCTAATGTCCAAGGTCATAGCATTGAAGATTGTCGTGCTTTGAAAAGGGAAACATAAAGAATGATTCAAGAAGGGATAATTGTGATCCAGAACAGTGATACCCAGAATATCGTGCAGAATCCTTTATCTGCACATGATGATGCACACTTTGTGGGGATGATGCGTGGTGACAGGGAGTATGAGAATCCTCTTGGAAACTTGCTGACTAAAGTTAATGATAATGAAATTGGTAATGGTCTTGGTAATATTGATGTGGAACTCAGTGGCTAAGATGTCGAGCTTGGTAATTGGAAAGACGTTCCTTTCTTGGTTAGCTGAGGCGGAATCTTGATGGTTTATTTTGTTATCATTTCTGTTGTCCGGGTTATTTCAGGGTTATAATGCGGATATTGTCTTGTGACTCAAACCCTTCTATCCTTTTATTTTGCCTAGTTCAATTAGTCGTAGTAACCTTTTTAGTGTTATTTAGGTTTTTCCAGGGTTGTAACCCTAGTGTATTTTGCTTGTTTTGTTGTTCAAACCCTTTTATCGTCTGTCTAATGCAATTTCCTATTTTTTGTTATTTCTAGTCAATGTTTTTTTAGTTCTCTTTTACTTTTATAATATTTTCATGCTAATTCTAGTGACATGACATGCACGCGTAATTCTCAGTCTGTCTTAAAAGTTAGTCTAATCATGAAGCAATGAAATAATTTTGAAGATGATAGAAATACGTAAAGATTTGGACGTCTCGAGATCATTTAAAGCCCGAATTGTGTGAAACTGGGGCAGATAGTTTGGGATGTTAATAGGACGACAAGAATTTGTTACAAGAGAATGCATCCTGGACAATTTGAAGAGAGCAGTTTTGAGTTCAAGTGCACCTCATTTTACAAGATAAAGTCAAGAGAGTTTGCTCCGACTTGATGGAGGATATCCATTGTGAAGAGGGAATCACCCAACAAGAGTTTTGTACTTGACAAAGCACTAAAGAAAGGTAGAAAGTATATCAGTGATATCAATGCCAAAGCTACAAAAGAAATATTGTGCATGATCTTCAATTTTCATCCTCAAGTTGCAGGTAATGTACTTGGCATTTTCAGAGATTTGGAGAACCTCTATCAGCTACCCAAATATTTTATACCCTTCGATACCCTTTTGAGCCTGTACTGATTTCTTTGACCTCCCCTTTCTGGAATCAAGTTAGAGTCGTACAAAGAAAAAAAAAGTTCATGTCCCCATAGGTTTTGTCACGACCCAAATCGATGGGCCGCGACGGGCACCCGGTACCTTACTCAATCGAGTTCCAACGTAATGTATCTTTCTTATTATATCATCATATACACGTGACATACGGGCCTAATAGGCCAACATGATCTTTTAGAAATACGAAACATAGGCCGATAAGGATGCATAATCTTTCACGTACATGACACATGTCTACAAGCCTCTAAGAGTACATAAATGTCATAAAGGACAGGACGGAGTCCCGCCATACCACACAATACTTGTCTAAATCATACTAGCCAAACACACAACTCCGAAGCAAAGGGAGCGCACCAACATCTTCCACTGAGCTGATAGCCTACTTGGAGGGCTCTCGACCTGTCTATCTGGACCTGCAGGCATGAAACGCAACGTCCCCATGCAAAAGGGACGTCAGTACGAATAATGTACCGAGTATGTAAGGCACATAAATAAGTACATAAGAGACATGGAAGAAATATAGAGTACATGACTCAACCTATAAGTCTGAATAACTTTGTAAATCATAAATTACTTTTAGCATCATGCATATGCATATGAATATCATGTCGTGCATAGGTACATGTTTCATAACATCATCAGCCTCTGAGGGCATCCCATCATATTATATCATATCGGCCACTGTGGCCAAAATCATCATCGTATACCAGCTGATCAGGTGGTGGTGCGTATATAACGCCATATCCTTTCCCATATACATATATATACATACATATATACGCGTATATAACGCCGTTTGAATCATATTTCAGCCACCATCATCATATACCAGCTGATTAGGTAGTGATGCATATATAACGCCGTAACCTTTTTCCATATCCCATATACATACATATATACGCGTATATAATGTCATCTGATCATGGGTCAATGCACATGAATGCAATGCATGAAAAGTACGTTAATAAAATCTTTCGGAGCTTCATAAGACCATTTTGCCTTTGAGTAATATCATAAAGTAAACTCTTTTCAACTTTCGTATTTTTCTGAGACCCATGAACATATGATAAAATATTATGACACACGGAAATTCAAGAACATAGATATCTCTAATACTTCTATGAATAGAGTCGTTCATGGAATTTGTGCATTTGCACGTTTCGTTCGTATCGTATGGATCATGCCAAAAGAAAGAAGGGATAGTCTTAACATACCTGGAGTAGGGGAAAAAATCCATGTGATATTCTTGAGATGGATTGCACCGTACTCCTTTAGAATTGCAAAATTCCGTTGTTATTACGCAATGCAAATTTCGTATGAATTTAAAAATTCCCTCACCGTTGTTGCCTTCTGTATGCTATATTATATTTTTCTAATGAAAATAATTTGGGAGGGCAAGTTGGAGTACTTATACCTCTTATAACTCATTCAGAAATTCCATTGCAACTTTTGCCAAAGCATAAGAGAATGACGACGACCATGCTATTCTTCTTTGCATTCATGGTTGTATATAATTTGCCAATTGTTGAAGTCTAAGAAAGAAAAGAAAAATTTTCCAAAGCTAATTATGAAGGATGAGGATTAGCACAGGGAATATCTCGTGAAGCAGTAATGTACGTATGTTCTTTGCTAAGAGAACTTTTACCAATTGACTTAGCACACAATTGACAGCAAAATAATTTTTGATTTTTCAGATTTTTGTAGTCATATATAGTTTGTAAATTGCACAATTACATCATTCATGGCATTGTGTATTTTTGTAGCTTAATTTCAATGCCTTTGTAGTATTGTCTAATCTTTGTCAAAGTTGATTTGATCTCTCTTGAAGAAGTGTTAGATATGGCTAATATTTTCCACTTCTTACGTGTTAAATGGATAAAGAATGCTATTCATGTGCCTTCTAATTACATGGTCTAAAATCAAGAGTCACTTCCTAGTTTTAGATTAAGGGTTTCTCCCCTAGGAGACGCACTTCCCAGTCTGGGTCTTTTATGTTTTATTTTTATTTTAGGAGACACACTTCTTAAATAGAGATTTTACCCCTAGGAGATGCACTTCCTAGTTTGAGTCATTGCAGTTTTACCCGTAGGAGACACACTTCCTAATCTGGGTCTTTCAGGTTATATTTTTGTTTTAGGAGACGCACTTCGTAAATAGAGATTTTACCCCTAGGAGATGCACTTCCTAGTTTTGGGTCATTTAAGTTCATTCCTAGGAGACACACTTCCTAGTTTGAGTCATTGAAGTTTTACCCCTAGGAGATGCACTTCCTAGTCAGGATCTTTCAGGTTATATTTTTGTTTTAGGAGACGCACTTCCTAAATAAAGATTTCACCCCTAGGAGATGCACTTCCTAGTTTAGGTCATTTAAGTTCAGCCTTAGGAGATGCACTTTCTAGTTTGAGTCATTGAAGTTTTACCCCTAGGAGGCGCACTTCCTAATCTGGGTCTTTCAGGTTATATTTTTGTTTTAGGAGACGCACTTCCTAAATAGAGATTTTACCCGTAGGAGACGCACTTCCTAGATAGAGATTTTACCCCTAGGAGATGCACTTCCTAGTTTTGGGTCATTTAAGTTCATTCCTAAGAGACGCACTTCCTAGTTTGAGTCATTGAAGTTTTACCCCTAGGAGACGCACTTCCTAAATAGAGATTTTACCCATAGGAGACGCACTTCCTAGTTTAGGTCATTTAAGTTTAGGCCTAGGAGACACACTTCCTAGTTTGAGTCACAGAAGTTTTACCCCTATGAGACGCACTTCCTAGTCTGGGTCTTTCAGGATATACTTTCAGGAGACGCACTTTCTAGTTTGGTTCATTCAAGTTTCACCCATAGGAGACATACTTCCTAATCAAGGTCTTTCAAGTTATATTTTTGTTTTAGGAGACGCACTTCCTAAATTGAGATTTCACTCCTAGGAAACGCACTTCCTAGTTTCCGTTGTTTAAGTTCATCTAGGAGGCGCACTTCCTAGTTTGAGTCACTCTTATTTTTTTAGGAGACGCGCTTCCTAGTCAAAGTTTGTTAGTTTTACCCTTAGAAAACACACATCCTAGTATAAGTTTGTCAGTTTTAATCATAGAAAACGCACATCCTAGTCGAGTCTTTAGTTTACTCTCATCATTGGATCAATAATATAAGTGGTTTACAGTTTTGCTAACAACTCAAAAATCTTCCGATTGCAAACTAGGGCAGAAAATTTTGTTTGTTTTTTTATTTTGACTGCAGGCACCCACGTGGAGAACGAGGGAATTTATTTCGGAATTATTTCAAGTTTCAAGTCAGTATAAGACGCCCACCTAGATAACGAGGAAAGTCATTTCAGAATTTAATTCAAGTTAGAAGTAGTAGAAGCTCGCGGCAAGAATGCGAGTCAACAATCCGAGATGACCAACAGAAGTAGTCTCAATCCAAAATAAAAGAAAAGAAAAAAAGAGAAGAAGTGAATCCAAAACACAAAAGCAGAGAAAGATGTGAACTGCTCAAGACATGGTTGAAGTCATGAGTACTACATGTCCGGTCTTGATCCGAAAAGCTGAAGAAGAATGAACTAGCACTTGCAGCTAGCAAGCATCAAGGTTCAAATCTAAAGTCTGCATGAAGAACCATTAAAGACTCGAGATCAAGCTTCAGAAGACTTATATATAGGAATTTTGTAACTCATAACTGATAGGATTGCTTAGTTCTTTTTTATTTTGATTTTGATGTAATAACAGGACCGCGAACCGGAATCTCGATGGAGCGGAACCTCACTCAGCTCTCCACCTCGGTACACTCCATCAATGTTCCTGCTTCTGAACTACACGTGGCATGATTCCTTTATAGCCAAGGATATGTAGGCAGCTCAGATACTAGGGTTCAGTCACATTCTCCTTTCTTTTAGTTTTGTTCTCAATAAGGGTCGGGTCAAAAAACCTGACTCGTCGTTCTTTGTCTAGAAACTCTTCGTGTTTCCAGTCAAAGAGGGGTAGCCGTAGACATGTAATTTTTGACCCTCCCAGAGATTTTACACTTTTTAGCGTTTAAATATTTTGTTTAGGTCTAGTATTGTTATTTTAACTAGTTTTGACTCTTTTACTTTATTTTATCACAAAAATTGAAAAATACAAAGATAGTTCCATTTTTTCTCTATGTAATTAAGGTATTAGGTATTTTTTTTAAAAATATTATTTTTAACCCATTTTTATTTTTAGTATAATCTTCGAAAGTATCAATATATATAACTTCATGTCATAATGTAGTTTGTTTTAATTAATTAGGAATGATTTCACAATTTTATAGTTATTATTTTAGGAATTAATATTTTTAGTCTAGTAGAGTTAAAGAGTCACTTTTAAAGGAAAATTTTGCTAAAATTTAGCCCAATTCGGACCTAACCCATAATTACTAAGCCCAAAATTTGGACAGCCCACCCCTCACCTTCATTAACCCAAAACTCTTATACCCTAACCCTAGATTTTTCTTCATATACACATTTTGAACTAACCTAGAAGAACCCCTAAAAAGAAGATCAACCACAACAGACCTAAAAAGAAAACTTTAGAGATCAACAGCTAGATCTTCTCCGAAAAACCCACCAGCCAACCGTCACCATCAACCCCATCTCCGCCAGCACCCCACCCAACTCCCTCGAAGATCTGCCTCACCCCCACCTCCCTTCACCTTGTAGCTACCGGCGTCCAGCCGGAAAAACTCTAAGAACGCCCGGAACACACACTCATATAAACACACACACACACAAAGAACGCCGAAAGTCAGCCATGCATCAGATTTTCATGCTTCGTCGATCCTTGCACTCATCTGAGCTTCTACTGGCTTCTTCTTTTCTCTCAATACCTACTGATGCTACTGCCTTAGCACGCGTTGGTGGTGCATCAACAGCTGCAGCGTTGAACCAACGGAGTTGAGATCGTAGTCTGAGGTTCCCGGAGAGATTCGCGGTTCCGTCAAGGTCGTCGCCGGTTTGAGATTTCTGTCATGGCTTCCGGGTGACGGGTCTGTTCATTTTCAACCTCATTGATATGTTCTTGTAAACCAGTGGGATGATTTTTAATGTTCTGAAAGTTATAAAAGATTCTTTAAAAGAAGGTCTACCCCTCTTGTATGTCTTCAAGCATTTGTTAGTGTATTTGGAATTCATGTTGACCGAACGGGAAAGGACTCCAAAGAAACTGCTTGCTCTATTGATATGATTGGTATATCATGTTGAGAGGTAATGAATGAACTCTAACATATATATTTGTTTATTCTATTGGTTGTCAAACCTTTGGTTCAATTTCCTTATCTCAATGGTATTCTTTGGTTTCGACAAGTTTAGTAGCTTCTAGCGATCAATACCTGATATGCAATTGACCGCTCATTCTGGCTTGCCATGCATCTCTTCTTCTACTTAATTTTTTACAAAGATGTATATACATGATCATAAATAATGGTATGTTAAGTTCTCCTATGCTCTTGCTTCCCTGCTTTATGCGGATTTTTTTGATGAAGTTCCTGTAGATTAAAATGTAGATGTCTTGCTTTTGTTAATTCCTATATATAAATATATAAAATTTAAAAAGGAAAGAGAACGAAGGATGAGAGAGTGATTAAAAGTTTTCTGTTGTGAATTAGTCCTTCTTCAAGTTAGCCTCACTTATTAAATTCATGGTGCCTTGTTGAACATTCCATTTTTAGTTCGTAAGTTTTTTTTGATAAATATCATTGGCTTGAAGTTCATGGAATATTTTAGAAATTGTGTGTAATAATGGCTATCATAGTGTTTCATGTTTGCTAAAGCCATTTGGAATTTGAAGCTTATTTTCGTAGCAATATGCTTTATGCTCGCCCTTAATTAACAAATTATCATGTTTATGTATATGTTCGTGTGACATAATTATGATTCTTAAATAAATCGAGGTATGCGTTCGCGCAACTTCGGCCAAACATTTTTAATATTTACAAAGCGTGATTAATTGTGTACATGTACGCATGACATGATTCTTGACGTGCCAAACGAAATGAGTACACGTACGCGTGACTTGTTTTAAGATAATTCCAAATTTATGAATAATCAAGCCATTAAAATCGGTTAAGGGGGTATATGCACGTAGGTTCTAAAGTACAAAATTAAACAATTTAATAAGCCAAGTATATGATTAAAGTGACCGTGCTAAAGCAACGGGGGTGAAATGCCTAACACCTTCTCTCGGGTTAACAAAATTCCTTACCCAGATTTCTTTGTTTTGCGGACTTAAAACAGAGTCAAACTTTCTCGATTTGGGATTTTAAATCGGTGACTTGGGACACCATAAATTATCCCAAGTGGCGACTCTGAATTTGAATAAATAATCCCGTTTCGATTATTGTCACTTTAATTGGAGAAACTCCCTTATATCCCTTATGCGGGTAAAAAGGGAGGTGTGATAGAGAGTTATCCCAGATGATGTGCAAACCGTAGTGCGGTACCCCAATAGGGCAAATGGTAACTTCTCGTGCCATTGTTTGTGGTTTTCTACCAACTTTCTTAATACCTTCTTGATATTCTTGTTAGCAGCTTCCACAGCTCTATTCATTTGAGGTCTATATGATGTAGAGTTTTTGTGCTTGATTTTGAAGGTTTCACACATGGCTTTCATCAGGTCACTGTTGAGATTGGCGGCATTATGAGGGATAATGGACTTGGGAACTCTGAATCGTCAAACAATACGATCCTTGACAAAGTCTATGACGAATTTCTTGGTTACAGCTTTGTAGGATGCAGCCTTTACCCATTTTGTGAAGTAGTCAATGGCTACTAAAATGAACCTGTGCCCGTTTGAAGTAGTGGGCTCGATCGGACCGATGACTTCCATTCCCCAAGCAACAAAAGGCCAAGGCGCACTTGTTGCGTTAAGATCATTAGGTGGTACCCTTATCATGTCTGCATGCACCTTACATTGGTGGCATTTCTGTATGTACCGGATGCAATCCGTCTCCATGGTCATCCAAAAATATCTAGCTCTGAGTATTTTCTTGGCTAGAACAAAACCATTCATATGTGGTCCACTATTCTGGCATGTATTTCTTCGAGCAATCTGGAAGCTTCCTTTGCATCAACATACCTTAACAACCCTAGATCAGGGGTTCTTCTATACAAGGTCCCTCCGCTTTGGAAGAAGTAATTGGATATCCTCCACAACGTGCGTTTCTTAGTGTAGTTTGCCTGCTGTGGATATTCTCCTCTTGTCAAATATTCTTTGATGTCGTGGAACCAAGGCTTTCCATCTATCTCCTATTCAACATGAGCATAGTAAGCTGGTTGATTATGGATCCTCACCGGGACGAGATCAATGAAATTCTTGTCTGGATGTTGTATCATTGATGACAAAGTTGCCATTGTGTCTGCAAACTCATTTTAAATTCTGTGTACATGTTTGAATTCTATCTCTGTGAATCGTTTCATCAATTCTTGCACATGATACAAGTATGGTAGTATCTCGGTGTTCTTCGTAGCCCACTCTCCTTGAACCTGATGTACCAAAAGATCTGAATCTCTAATTACCAGTAACTCCTGTATATTAATATCAATGGCCAGATTGAGCCCCATGATGCAAGCCTCATATTCCGCCATGTTGTTGGTGTATGAAAACTTAAGCTTCGCAGATACATGGTAGTGTTGACCTGTTTCTGATACCAAAAATGCTCCAATTCCCACTCCTTTAAAGTTTGCCGCTCCGTCAAAGAATATTCTCCAACCATCGTAGGATTCAGCAATGTCTTCTCCTACGAATGAAACTTCTTCATCAGGAAAATACATTTTCAAAGGTTCATACTCTCCTCCCACAGGATTTTCAGCAAGATGGTCTGCCAATGCTTGTCCCTTGACCGCCTTTTGAGTTACATAGATGATATCGAACTCACTTAACAGTATCTGCCACTTGGCTAACTTCCCGGTCGGCATGGGCTTCTTAAAGATGTACTTCAGAGGGTCCATCCTGGATATGAGGTACGTGGTATAAGCACAGAAGTAATGCCTTAATTTCTGAGCCGTCCAGGTCAAAGCACAGCAAGTGCGTTCCAACAGAGAGTATCATACTTCATAAGGTGTGAACTTCTTACTCAAGTAGTATATGGCTTGCTCCATTCTCCCTGTTTCGTCATGTTGTCCCAAAACACATCCGAAAGCTCTATCTAATACAGATAGATAGAGCAACAAAGGTCTCCCAGGTTCTGGTAGGATTAGGACTAGCGGTGTGGACAGGTATTCTTTTATTTTGTCAAAAGCCTTCTGACAATCTTCGGTCCAACTCGTTTCAGCATCTTTCCTTAACATCTTGAAAATGGGTTAACATATAACTGTGGAGTGTGCTATGAAGAGGCTGATACAGTTGAGAAGTCCTAGGAAGCTCATTACGTCCTTCTTGCTCTTTGGTAGAGGTAACTCTTGAATAGCCTTAACTTTGGACGGGTCCAACTTGATCTCTCGGCGGCTGACAATGAATCCCAAAAGATTCCCTGCGGGAACCGCGAATGCACATTTTGCAGGATTCAGTTTCAGGTTGTACCTCCTTAGCCTGTCAAAAAAAGTTCAAATCCGCTATATGATCTGCGGCCCTCTTGGATTTAATAATGACATCGTCAACATACACCTCTATTTCTTTGTGTATCATATCATGGAAGATGGTTGTCATGGCTCTCATGTAAGTAGCCCCATTGTTCTTTAGACCAAGTGGCATCATCTTATAGTAGTATACCCCCCACAATGTAATGAAAGCTGTTTTCTCTACATCTTTCTTCATCCATCCAGATCTGGCGATAACCTGCGAAGCAATCTACAAAGAAATAGAGTTCATGCTTGGCGCAATTGTCGATCAGGATGTGTATATTTGGCAGTGGATAGTCATCCTTAGGACTTGCTCTATTTAAGTCTCGATAGTCAACACATACTTTGACTTTCCCATCTTTCTTCAGAACTGGTACAACTTTGGCTAGGCAAGTTGGGTACTCAACTGCCCTGAGGACTTTGGCTTTGATCTGATTAGTGACTTCCTCCTTGTTTTTCAGGCTTATGTCTAGTTTGAATTTTCCGAGTTTCTACTTTGCTGGTAGACACATTAGATTGGTAGGCAATTTGTGAGCCACTATGGATGTGCTTAGACCGGTCATGTCATCATATGACCATGCAAAGATATCCTCCTATTCCTTCAAGAAATGAATGTACTCCTCCTTCTCTGAAAGTAATAAGTGAATGCTTATGTGAGTCTCCTTGACAATTTCGGAATCTCCCAAATTTACTGTTTCGGTTTTGTCCAGGTTAGACTTAGGTTTATTCTCAAAGTTCTCAACCTCTCTGACAACATCCTCAGGTATTTCATCCTCTTCTTATGAGTCATTATCCTTATGTTGCGTTGTCTCATTACATGTCACAGTCATCGGTTCATCACGAAAAGTAATAATAACACCTTAGAAAGAAAAAATGTGAAGGATAATAATGAATAATAAATAGCAATGCATTGATTAAATTTGAAAATATCCAAAGCCAGTACGGCTCAATGAATCGAGCAATTATTTTGAAACAAAACAAAGTTATTGAAAACATCTGAAATGCCTAACATGGCTATGAAAATAAATTAGGCTAAGTGCCAAGATACCCAGGGACTCGGCGGGCCCGGGATGGTGTGGCGGTCCAGTTCTTGAGAATAGTTCCCTTCTACACAGTCTGAATGGTGAGGCCTTCTTCCTCCTCCTCCCCAATTATCGCATTGCAATCCATATCCTTGTCCTCTAGGAACAAAATACTTAGCCCAACTAAAGCTTCTTCTTCTGCAGTTCCCCATATTGTATCAGCTTGGTGAAAAGTCTGACCCATATGTGGCATTGGTTGCTTGAGAGCAACCGATGACCCATGGAGGCAACCAATCATCATACTCTTTCCATGTATACTGGTATCCGAGCCCGCAGGTTGTACCATAACTTTTTAGCTGTATTCGTTTAGTAATGCCTTGGAGATTCTTCCCAAGTCCCTTGCTGGGTTCATATCCAGACCATGCCAGTATGCTTTCTATTTTGTTACTCCACTATTTGTCTTTCTCAACTGCATTGACATGTTCTATGTGGTGATAAGTTTCCCCTCCTAGCCTTCTTTTGTTCTCGATAACTGGGATGGTTTGATTGGTGTAAATAGGATTACTTCTATCTCCGTGAATGATCACCTCCTGATGGTTCCATTCGAACTTCACGGTCTGGTGTAGTGTGGAAGCCACAGCCCCAGCGAAATGTATCCAAGGTCGGCCCAACAGAAACTTGTATGTAGCTGATATGTCAAGCAGTTGGAATTCAACATCGAACCAAGTTGGCCCCATCTGCAGGCAAAGGTTAATCTCCCCAATCATGGCCCTTTGAGACCCATCAAAGTCTTTCACGTTCATACTTCATGCCTGTAACTCATGGAAACCTTTTCCTAATCTTTTCAGAGTAGTCAATGGACAAATGTTGAGGCTTGAACCTCCATCTATCAGGACCCTGGCAATGAATTTGTCTTCAAGTTGTACCGTGATATGCACCACCCTTGTCACGACCCAAACCGATGGGCCGCGACGGGCACCCGATATCGTATCCAACTGAGTACCAGCATAACATATCTTTTCATGTCATACTATCGTAGATAACTGAGCCAGAAGGGTGTCATGAGTTAAGTAGAATACAACATGTGATACCAATTTATACATAAGACATACGGGCCTATAAGGCCAAAATAACCACTTGTATACTGAACATAGGCCGACAAGGCTATACAATCTTTTACGTATATGACATCTATCTACAAGCCTCTATGAATACATAATTTTCATAAAGGTCAGTAGGTCTACAAGCCTCTATGACATCGATCTCATTGTCCTTTAGGTCGTTGCACTTTACTGCATAAGTGTAAGCAGTAACGTGCTCACTGGGGTCAGAGGTTCCATTGTATTTTGGAAGGTCTGATATTTTGAACTTCTTTGGAATGGGTTTTGGATCCACTTCCTCTGGGAACGGCCTTTGTATGAACTTCTTTGAATCCACAACTTTCAGGTCGGGGGTATGCCCAGAATATGGTCGACTTTGGAGTTGTAGGTCTCGACTTTTTTGTCATTGGCTTCTATCTTCTTCTCGCCTGATTCAATCCTCTTTGTGAAGTCCTCGAGCTTCTTTATGATGGCGGGGTCGGTTGCCGATCTGTTTTTGCTTGATCTCTCTAGTACTTGCTCGACTTGGGGAGCTGTCCCCAGCGCTACCGCGCTGGGAGTTTTCTGGTGACTTTGTATCTGAGCAATCTCTAACTGTTGTGCCTGCAACATTTCAAAATAATGTGAAGTCTAACCTCCTGTTCTTCCTTGGCCGGGGTTTCCTGAGCTTCTTGTTGATCCCCTTGGTGCATGCTCTTATTGGTATGGGAGCTTACATCGACGTGTTGAGCATTACGTGAGACCGCGTCCACAGGAATTGGTTCTGGTGCGTTCTCAGGGTTTCGCGGTGGCACACCAACACCTAGAACATCCACACCATTCTCTCCATGGTTCTCGAGATTATTGGTTACTGAGTCAAACATTTTGACCTGAAATCAAAGATCTTGAGCAAGAAAAAGTGTGAAAGATAACTTGCGTTGTGTAGTAAAACAAGCAAGAAAATAATCACTATTATTTTTATCCCCACGGTGGGCGCCAAATTATTTACCGTGAAAATGGTAATAACAATTAAATTTGATTTAGTGGTTCTAAAAATACGTGATCTATTTTTATGATAATTGCTAAGCAGTTGATGCTATGTGAAAGACTTAGAAACGAGATAAGAGCTTGAGAGCAAGGTGATAACCAGACAGAATGATCAATAATCAGAGCCTCGAGCTTGCCTATTCGAGGGCCTGGGGGTCGAGTTTGAGGCTCGTCTGGGAGCTATCGAGGGGGATCGATGGAAACTAACAGTTATAAATAAATCAATGACGGCCCTTTATGGCCAACAATAAGAAATAAATGATGAACAATAAATAGAACACAATAATTATAAGCAATAAATAAAGCAATGAGATCAAGAGAATATGTTAGAGAGCAGAGAGAATGTTCTTGTGTATTTAGTATTGAGCAACAGATGTTTACAAAATGACAAGAATCCCTTTTTTATATTAAGGGGAATCCCTAGCATAATACAAATGCATTTATTACAAAGATATGGAGATGGAACAACTAGTTAATGCCATGATATGGGCTTAAACTATCCTGACAGACTTTGTCGGCTCTAACTACACGCCTAGGAAACTCCCCACTTTCTCCCCGTAACCGTCGGTCCGCACTGCTCTGAGGTCGAGCATCGATGGCCCTCGAGGGATGAAACTCGACCGTGGTTTTGAGCCTTTGAGATGCCGTAATGATGGAAAATTGGACCCTCCGATTTTACCTTATACACTTCTTCAGTCCTTTCCCCGAGTTTGATAATATCAGAGAACTTGTGATTCTCAATGACCATTAGCCTTTCATAATACAGTGGATCTTGTGCCCTGACGAAGATCTTGTTCATTTGTTCTTCTTCTAGTGCTGGTCTGACCTTGGCTGCTTCTGACCTCCATCGAGTAGCATATTCGCGGAAAGTCTCAGTTGGCTTCTTCTTTAAATTCTGGGTGTAGAAGACTTTTGATGCATTCTCTGTGTTGAACCTGAATCGGTTCACAAATTCTGATGCCATACTCTCCTAATTGGCCCACTTCTTCGGGTTCTGGCTTATGTACCAGGACAAGGCATCTCCGTGCTCGGATCCTTTCATCTTTTCTGACCCTCACATGCTTATCACAATAAGTTCTCAAATGAACCTTGGTATCACCTGTTCCGTCAAACATTTCGAACTTGGGAGGTTTGTAACCCTCCGGCAGTTCCATGTCCGGTTGTATGCATAGATCTTCATAATTCAGACCTTCTATCCATTTGCCTCCTTCGACACCCTGAACTCGACTTGTCAATTTCTTGAGTTCCTCAGCCATGTTCTTGATGAGTATGTCCTTCTCATCAAATTATGGTGTATAGGAGATCGGTTGAGTAGAATGAGGCACAATTTCCACATATATAGGGTTGTTTTGGTAAGTGTCAGGGACTTGGGTGTAGTGGTGGTCATTGGTTGAGTTTTGAGGGTTGGGAACGAGTTGTGGTATGTTCTGAGGAGTGTGATAGGTAGTGGTTGGTGGGTACTGTATTGGTTGATGATGGTGTTGTGGTGGAGTTGGTATTGGTAAAGGATTGGGATTTTGAGGTGGAGTTGCATATTGATGTGGTGCGGGAGGAGGCTGGTTTGGTGTGTTTTGGGGAGGTGTTGGGTTTTTGGTATTTTGTTGGTTGATGTCAGGGACGTTGAGGGTGAGAGAGAGGTTTTCTAAGTTGCGAACCTGCTCGAGTTCTCCCTGTAACTCCAGTATCTTCTGTTCCAACCGCAAAACCAAGTCATTTGGTGCTGGAGTACTTCGATCGTCTGAAGTTTCCGCATTCTAAGCATTTTCCTTTCGAATACCACTTAACTCATCCATCTTAGCTTTCCCTCTACTTCTCGTGTTACTTGGAGGAGGGGAGGTAGAGGGCCTCTAGATCCGGTGTGATATGCTGATGATGCCAGTATGTGCGAACCAACCTTAGGGGATGGGTATAATAAAGAATAAAGAAAAACAAAGGTAAACAAGTCAGTAAGGATTCTAAAAATGATTGTAGTATTTAAACACATATTGCGGGAATGTAAATCCACATCTTAATTTGGGAGCCTCGTTGTGCCTGAGGTAGGCCTAGCGATAAATAGATTTGGAGAAATTTAGTGCCAATAATTGCCTCATTTCATTAGTGTAGAAATGAACGACCCAAAACGACACTAAATAAGATAATGTTGCCAATGACACTTGGACTTGCTACATTTTAAAAAAATCAAGTAAACATGATCTGTTTGGTCCCAGAAGGACGCTCTCCAGACTGGATGCTCTTGTCGATCAGTTCCCCTAGTTCGCGCAGGTTCAGCAGTAAGAATGCCCTTACCAAATTTCCTCCTTCGTTTCCCTCAACGTTATGGCAACCGATGACTCTCTTTCTCATTTTCCCTTCCAATTTCATCAAATTGTACTTCAGATATTCCATCCTTTCACTGGATTTAACAGCCCTTTCTTTCCACTCATTGATCATTTCCATGTTGGCCTTATGCTGCTCCATATGCTCAACTTCAGACTCACGAATTCTCTTACGCAATTTGTTGTACTTCACCTGTGCTTCGGCAACTTCGTCTATGACCCTGTTTCCTGGACCGACCCTTGGCTCGAAGATCCCCACTATGTTATCATCCAACCATGAGAGGTACAAGTATGTATGACCTGCATGATATGAATCGGACTCGATGGTATCCTTTTCTATGATAATTTTCAAGTGCCACATGTGTTGTGTTTCATTCTTATATGGGATGGCGCCACCCTGAAAATCGGCTATGAAGTGACTCATTTTAGAGACTCGCGGTATGACCTGTCTCTTGCCTGCCTATCTCATAACCCTGAGGGGAGCATAAGGGTATATGCCCCTTAACCCAATTAGTACCAAGTGGGGAACATCTCTGGATCTGATGATGAACTCGTCGGTAGGGAACCACTCGAACATCCATTGAACCTGGTCCTCAGTTAACTTGTTAAAAAACTGCACCCATCCTACAACATCCTTAGGTTGGGCAAACATGTCTGGAATATAGGTAATTCTCTTGGGATGATGAAATGCTATGTGATCATTCCACAACCTTCGCAGAAATTCTTGACGGTATTGGCCCTTTTGGAGATGTTCTAGAAGCCAAACTTGCATCAACAAATTGCAACTCTCGAAGAATCTGAACCCCTTCTGATAGCGTTCCAAGGCCCGGTACATATCTGCAATGATCATAGGGACAATGGTATATGTCTACCCCTGGATCTCGTCTATCAAAGTTTTGGCCACCATGGCCAGCCTGGTGTGGATTTTGTCCCCTTGGATCGGGAACATACAATAAACACAAAGATCCTGCAATGAATCCAACCCAAGGAGGTGATGGAGAGTTCACCATCAAAAATACGGTAAGAGCTGTTGTGACCGTATGAATGATAGGCACTCCAAGGAGGTGATGGAGAGTTCATCATTCAAAAATACGGTAAGCCGAACACAACCCTTTCTTTGTCCCAAAACATGGTGGCAGCCTCGATTAACATTTTTTTGGCTGCAAGTCTAACAAAGAAGGCATATTTCCTAAGACCCTTTTCACATGATTTAGGTCACTTGAAGGAAGATCCCACCACCAATCTAGCAAAAGTGAAGGTATGCTACCAACCATGCCGAACCTAGGGACTTCGTGCCTCATTTTCTGCAAAACAAAAGATGGTTAGGCCCTTTCCCCCTCCAGGTTCGTCTATTTATACAACAATGATCAACATATTAGCACTTATTTCTCCAAAATTAATGCACACAATTGTGATTGTATCCGTTGGGATTATGGAAAACCTGATGGAGTCTTGGGTGAGGCTTGTATTAAAGGGTTATTATGGGGATAACATATTAATCTGGCTAGGTCTGACCATGATGCATGCACAATTGACTAGAGTAAGGTTGCTATAGAGGTCTAGACTGGGACCCTCACGCGGACAACTTGAGGGGGAAAGATACGGAACCGTCGAACGCACCGCTGATCGACTAGTTTTACCGCAAATACGCCTTTCTGAATTTAAAAGGGTGATATATAGGAAGGGCGCAAACACTCATCAAGTGTTGCTATAGGATTGATTACGCATGAGTGGAATATGATGTTGAGCATGATTTATGCAATAATAAAATAGCATGTTGTCAAATATTTGCACTTTTAAAAATGATAAATGCGGTATTTAAATAATTGAAAGACAATTATCAGAAGAAAACAAGGAGACAAGTCAGTTTCGGGAAATAAAAGAGATCATAAATACTTGAAAATAAGCAATTAATCCAAGTAAGGGAGGGGGGAGGGAAGGGAAAGGGTGCACATGTATTAACAAAATAAAGCATGCTTAAGACTAATTCATAAAAACAAGTTCGTTATGGTAAGAGCCTAAAATATCCCCAGCAGAGTCGACATGCTGTCGCGCCTCCTTTTTCTTCGCGGAGTCCGGGTTTCGACATTCATTGGGAACAACTCATTTCCTTTCGGGAATTGAGTATTTGAATTTGAAGAGTCGCCATCTACCGAATTTAAGGTGCGTTAGGGAACCTAGAGCAAGTAACTCATGAAACCGATTTGCATTACCAAAAACTTGGGTAAGTGCTCGAAATAACCTTGAGGGGAAGGTGTTAGGCACCCCTCGAGGTCCACAACGATGGGTCCCGGCCAGACTCATTTTTTGTGAATTAGTCATTTAATAGATAGGCAGTCTAAGCACACATATAAGATAAAAGAGATTGAACAGATAAGCAGTCTAAGCACACATATGCAAATAAGATGAGAGAAGTCCTAGGTTTGTTAGCCTATAGGATCACATTTAAACAATACCCGGTAAACCTTTCTCAACTAGAGGACTTACACGTGGCGTTAGCGCACAAGTCATCATATCCTTTACTACCCAATTACCCTCCCCTTGGTCATAGCCTAAAGCGTTCTAGCAACCTTAAGATATATCCTATGCGTGCACTACCCGTCCCTTTACTCATACTATCCTGGAGGTATTTAGAACTTCTAGTTAAGGTGGATCTAGACTCCCCTACATTAATTAAAAGGAGAAAACTCTAGATGACAAACAAAACACGTAGGACTGGACTAAGGATAGAACAGTTAAAAGGCTCACATTTTACCTCCACAAATAGAGCAAGCAAGTGCACGTCTCAAATAGCAGTGTTTCAGACACTTTAAAAAAATCCTAATAACAGGATATATAGGTGAGCACAAATCAGAACATATGCAAAGTTTTATTAAAGTGGGGAACCAATACCTAATCAGTTGCCTACTAATTTTAGAGGGGCTTGCTAAATCTGGACAGTTAACAAAAGCACAGTTTAACGATATACAGGATTTTAATCGCGTGTATCAGTGATGTCCTATGAGCATAATATCTAATTAATCGGGAGTACAATAAACCAGTAAACAATTTTGAATAGGCAGTTTGGTTCGTTAGACCCTATAGGCATGTTGTCTAAACGTGAGGACTGATTTTAGAAAATGGAAACTAAATGCAACAATTAGTTTTAAAACCTCATTGGCATGCCAAGACTGATTTTAAATTACAAGCAAAGTGTCCAGAATGCAAGATTGATTTTACCCTATAAGCATGGTTTCTAAATGCTGAATATGCTAAAATCCAATTTAGCATGACTCCCAAATGTAGAAGATTGATTTGAAACTTATAGGCATGATATCTAAAATTGCAAGATTGGTTTTAACCTATAGGCATGGTATCTAGAATGCACGCAAACAGACAAACAACACAATGATATGATTTTGGATTGCAAAAGTTGATTTGAACCCTATAGATATGATATCTAGAATGCATATAATTTGTGAACATTGCAATGTCCTATAGGAATGGTTTCTAGGATGTAAACACTAATTTTAAAAACATATAGGCATGATATCTACCCATTCCCAACAAAAGTATGTATAATAATCCCTCCCAGTTTTACTAATTTTTCCAATATCTATTTACAAAGAAATTAATATTACAACCCCATCGTAAATGAATTATAGTAATAAACAACACTATACTATAGGGAGCATGGATAGGCCCAAAGCAAAACCTGGGAAACCAGGCCTTCAAATAGTCCCAAGTGCCATATCTTATAGTGCAAGAGAGGGTACCCTGGTGTGTCAAATTTCCCAAAGGCCTCAAGGACCCTAAGCATTGCTCACACCAAGGTCCTCTTTAAAGATCAACAACTTGTGCAGTGTAGAGTAGCCAGCCCCAGTGTATCAAAGTTCAGAGGGGTCTCATGGACTCCAAAGCAATGCTCATACTGGAGGGGCAGGACCCTAGATGTTCTAAGAATTTTGAAGTGGATAGTGATTTATAAGAGTAGTTTTGAGAAAAGTAGTTTTAGACTTTCAGGAAACAAGAAGCAAACAGAGTCATTCAATTCCTGGAACTTAGGCAAAGGTTCCAGAAAACAAACAACATTCAGAAGTAGGATTACTTAAGTTAGCTATTACTAAGTGACCAAACACAAAGACAAGGCATGCTGAGGATCGAAAAATCACATACAAAGGGGCAATAGGGATTGGGGAGCACAGTTGTGAAAGGTGGACATCTAGATAGGGAGAACATGCTATTAGGGAAGTAGACAAAACACAAATCTTATTTAGACATGAGTAAGCATGCAAATTTGCTGAAAGTAGAAACACATAGTTCTAATTAAAAACAGAAGTAAACATGCTATTGTTAGTAATCAAATTTGGGCAGCAGTAGGCATGCTAGTGCAGTAGACACATAGATTGAACATCAATAGACATGCTATTGAACATACAGATTGAACAGAAGTAACCACGTAGATTAGACAGAACCAATCATGTTAGTAAACACATGATTAAACAAAAGTAAACATGGTGGAAAACATATGGATTTAAACAGAAGTAAACAAGCTGATAAACACATGGATTTAAACAAACGTAAACATGTTGTTAAACACACAGATTAATTGAATGACAGTAGTAGAGGCATACCAGTTGGATATTTTCAATAAAAGAGTAAAGTAAAGAGGATCCAAGATCTAGTCTTGGCTTCCAGTTGACTAGATAGTGCAATAGACAAGTAGTAGTAGTTTGCAATAGAGAGAGAGAGAGAGAGAGAGAGAGAGAGAGAGAGAATTTTTAAGTGCTTTTCCTTACGTCTGTGTGTGTTTGAAACAGAGTCTTGTACTTATAGGAGTCGAGTAGTGTAAAGTAAATAAGACAAGGCAGCTTAATATTGTAAATAAGGTAAGGAAAGCAATCAAATAATCAATTAAGCTTGACAGGGCAGACAATCAGGGAATTATTCCCATAAATAACTCGATTTGAGTTTCAAATAAGGCAAGGCAACTTAATATTGAAAATAAGGTAAGGAGAGCAATCAAATAATCAATTAAGCTTGACAGGGTAGACAATCAGGGAATTATTCCTATAAATAACTCGGATTGAGTTTCAAATAAGGCAAGAAGTGAGTCTAATAGCCAATTAAGGTTAGAACCCATAAATCAAGCAATCAATCACAAAAATAAGGTAACCTGGGAAATTAGATACCATTCTGGGGTCAAACCGCCCCCTAAATAGGCAAGAGACGTTAATTAGGAATCTCAGGATTAAGGAGAGCAAGCAGAAAGTTAGTAAATCATTTCAGCAAAAATGAAACCCTAGATAATTGAGATAGTCAGTCAATTATTAAAAATAACGGACAAAATGTTGAAGCGAACAACGAACAGTCAAACAATCAAGCTTGGAACATAGTCATTACCGAAAGATTAAACAAAACATAAGAAATTTCGGAAAAGCCTTTTGCAAGAACAGACGAAGTAGGAACCTTAATTTTGAAAATACTTAGGGTCGATTAACAGTAGGGGAATCATAAGACTCTTAAAGAAAATGGTCATGGAAACTTGAAACCACTTCAAACACAGAGATTTGACCAATCAATAATAAAGGAAACCAAAACCCTAAAATAACAAAGTATAAAAATCGATTGACAGTAAGAAACAAGAGATATTTAATGAAAAGTCATTGACGAACTCAGAATCATTCCAGATCTACAAAGATCTGGACGGATTCATGTCCAAAGATTAGGGTTTTTAAGGAAAAAAAAGGAGGTGTAAAGAGAATCTGGTTTTGAACTAGAGATTTGAACCATAAACATCAAGATAGTAGCACTCACAAATGGAGGTGACCGTAAGCAGACTCTTAAAGAGTCTCGAACAAGGTCTAGGCTAGATCCTTTGGGATTTCTTTCATAGAATAGCAAAATCGTACAACCAGAAGAAGTAGGAGTCCAATGGAGGTCTGAAACAATCGTGGAACCTCATAGAACAGGTAGGAATCCAAGGGATTGGGGCTATGTTTAGGTGGCGACGATTAGGGTTAGGGTTGGGTCTCAGAGAGAACATGGAGGAGAGGATTTTAGGGCGGCTGAATGGGAGAAATGATTAGGGTTTAGGGGTCTTTTGGACTAAAAAAGGAAAGGGGTAACAGTGGTCGTTGATCTCTGTGATCAATGGCCAAGATCAAAGGCGCTTGGAGCTGGGTAGAGTTTTAGGTTTGGGCTGGGGTGGATTTGGGCCTAGTTCTAATTGGATTGGGATTGGAGAATTGAAATTGGGCTGGTTTAATAAGCTAGGTCCGAAAAATAAAAAGGGTTATTTGTTAAATACCAATTTAATTGATAAAAACAATCTAAAAAAAATAATTAACAGATTATAAAATGATTTTCATGCCTAAAAATGTTTTAAAACAATTACTTAGTATTTAAAAAAAATAAAGATCTATTTTATGGTAAAATAATGTAATAATGCATACATGGGCTATAATTGCAAAGTTATTGCAATTATAACCCCAAAAATGCAAATATGGCTATTTGTGAAATAATTAAAACTTAGTACAAATGCAAATGATAAAATTAAGACACAAAATTATTATAAAACTATTTGTGATGCAATTAGTAATTGTTTATATAAATAAAAATACTGGGATAAATTAATTAAAATCCTTAAAAATGCAAAAATTATGGAAAGATATTGATTGATGCTAATGCATAGTTTTGGAGGTATATATGAATTTTGAAAAATATTATAGGGAAACATTGGGTATCAATAGTGGAGATCTAAGGCACGTTGTGATATTTTGCCCTAGGTCATAGGGTGGCATGCCACAATAGGGTTTTCGTGCCATGGTTCCATTACTGGTTGCTCCATCGACCGCTCAGCCAGCTAGAGGTGAGGGTTAGGCTACTAAAAGTGAAGGTTAGGCCATTAGATTTGGAGGTCAGACCACTAGAGGTGGAGGCCAGCCAGCTAGAGGCCATCCGAGAGGTGGAGGTCAAAGTGGTAGGGCCGAGCCTCATTTTTATGCATTTCCAGCTAGACTAGAGGCAAAGTCATCCGATGCTGTCATCATAGTTATTGTTCTGATTTTCCATAGCGATGCCTCAATTTTATTTGATCTAAGCTCTACTTATTCATACATGTCATCCTATTGTGCTTCATATCTGGTTTTGCCTCATGATTCTTTGAGTGCTCCCATATATGTGTCCACGCATGTGGAAGATTATACAGTAGTAGATCGTGTATATCGCTCATGTGTGGTTTCTATCCGGGGCTTTGAGACTAGTATAGATTTTCTACTTCTTGATATGGTGGACTTTGATGTTATTTTGGGCATGGATTGACTATCACCTTATCACACTATGTTGAACTGTCACGCCAAGATGGTGACCTTATTCATGCTGGGGTTGCCTCGATTAGAGTAGAGAGGGAGTCCTAGCCATTCTACTAGTAGGTTTATTTCTTATGTGAAGGCTTGGCATATGGTCGAGAAGGTATGTCTAGCATATTTGGCCTATATTCGTGATCCTAGCGCGAAGGATCCTTCCATGGATTCAGTACCAGTTGTGCTCGAGTTTCTAGAGGTGTTTTCTGTAGATTTGTCGGGGATGCCACCCGATAGAGATATCGACTTATGTATTGGCTTGGCTCCGAGAACTCAGCCCATTTTTATTCTACCATACCGTATGGCCCCAACTGGGTTGAAAGAATTAAAGGAGAAATTGCGGGATTTGCTTGATAAGGGATTCAGTAGACCTAGTGTCTCGCCCTAGGATGCACCAGTATTATTTTTGAGGAAGAAGGATGGTTCAATGAGGATTTGTATAGATTATCGACAGTTGAACAAAGTAACTATCAAGAACAAGTATCCTTTGCCGATGATTGATGACTTATTTGATCAACTTCAGGGTGCCAAAGTGTTTTCAAATATTAATTTGAGATCTGGCTACCATCGTTTGAATATTAGGGCATCAGATGTCCCTAAGACAGCCTTTTGGACTCGGTATGGTCATTATGAGCTCTTAGTGATGTCATTTGGCTTGACAAATTCCCCAGCAACATTTATGCATTTGATAAACCGGGTATTCAAGCCCTATTTGTATTCTATTGTGATCGTCTTCATTGATGATATTTTGGTTTACTCCCGTAGTAGGGAGGAGCTTGAGAAACATCTTTGGATTGCACTTCAGACCTTGAAGGATAGTCAATTATATGCCAATTTTTCAAAGTGTAAGTTTTGGTTGGATTCGGTTGCCTTTTGGGGGCATGTTGTATCTTCCAAGGGAATCAAAGTGGATCTTAAAAAGATTGAGGTAGTTTAGAACTGGCCTAGACCTACTTCAAATACAGAGATTTGGAGTTTCCTTGGTTTGGCGAGTTATTATCGCCGGTTCGTGGAGGGTTTTTCATCTATCACAACCCCATTGACTAGATTGATCTAGAAGGGTGCCCCGTTTATGTGGTCTGATGAATGTGAGTTGAGCTTTCAGAAGCTCAAGACTACTTTGACCACAACTCCAGTGTTGGTGTTGCCTACGGGTTAGGGATCTTACACCATGTATTGCAATGCATCACGTATTAGGCTAGGCGCGGTATTGATGCAAGATATTAGGGTGATTGCATGTGTGTCACGGCAGTTGAAGGTTCATGAGAAGAACTACCATGTTCATCACTTAGAGTTGGCAGCTCATGCATTAATGATTGGAGGCATTACATCTACGGCATGTCGTGTGAGGGATTCATAGATCATCAGAGTCTACATCACTTGTTTAAGCAAAAGGTTCTAAATTTGAGGTAGCGGAGGTGGTTAGAGCTGTTAAAAGACAAGAATATCACAATTTTGTATTTACCCGGGAAGGCTAATGTGGTGGCCAATGCCTTGAGCAGAAAGGTTGAGAGTATGGGTACTTGCATATATTCTAGTTGGTAAGAGACCACTAACATTAGATGTTCATGCATTGGCCAATCAACTCGTGAGGTTACATGTTTCGGAGCCAGTCGGGTTCTTGCTTGTACGATTTCTCGGTCTTCTTTGTATAAGTGCATTAGAGAGCGGTAGTATGACGACCCCTGTTTGCTTGTCCTTAAGGACATGGTGCAGCATGGCAACGCCAAGGAGGTTTTTATTGGAGATGATGGGGGTGTTTTGGATGCAGGGTCGAATTTGTGTGCCCAATGTGGATGGGCTGCGTGAGTTGATTCTTGAGGAGGCCCACAGTGCACGGTATTCCATTCATCCATGTTCCACCAAGATGTATCAGGATTTGAGGTAGCATTATTAGTGGAAAAGAATGAAGAAAGATATAGTAGAGTATGTGGCTCGATGTTTTAACTGCCAACAGGTGAAGTACGAGCATTAAAGGCCTGAAGATTTACTTTAGAGACTTGATATTCCCGAGTAGAAGTGGGAGCGTATTACCATGGATTTAGTTGTTGGGATCCCACATACTTTGAAGAAATTTGACGCAGTATGGGTCATTATGGATAGGTTGACAATGTCGGTGCATTTCATTCCGGTGGTGGCTACCTATTCTTCAGAGCAGCTGGCTCAGATCTATATCCGGGTGATTGTTCGTCTTCACGACATGTAGGTGTCTATTATCTCCGATCAAGGTACACAATTCACATTGCATTTCCGAAGAGCTATGCAGCGGGAGGTAGGTACGCAGGCATTTTACCCCCAGACGAATGGGCAGTCCAAGCGTACCATTCAGATCTTGGGGGACATGTTATGCGCCTGTGTTATGTATTTCGGGGGTTCTTGGGATCAGTTCTTACCGCTTGTGGAGTTTTCCTATAACAACAACTACCAATAGAGTATTCAGATGGCTCCTTATGAGACCTTATATAGGAGGCAGTGTCATTCTTTAGCTGGTTGGTTTGAGTCGGGAGAGGCTAGGTTGTTGGGCACTAATTTGGTTCAAGTTGCCTTGGAAAAAGTAAAGTTGATTCAAGATTGGCTTCGTACAGCCTAGGGGTGGAAAATGGGCAGGTTGGGCTGAATTTGGGCGGGTCAAGAAGGGTTAGATCAATAAATGGGTCATTGCCCAACCCAGCCCAAAGTATATTTGGGCTAAGATAGGCTAAACAATGGGTCATAGCCCAACCCGCCGAACTTCACCCATGTTTTAGAATCATACTCATCTTGCATAAATAAAGCCTTTTACCTTTTATACATATGTGTATAAAAGGTAAATAAATACCATTAGTATTTGAGAATCAACAGATATTTTCTTAAATAACAAATTAGTATTTAAAATGTGTAAGTTGAAAAATACTTTGCGGGTGGGGGAGTTGGAGTGGGTGGGTGGTGCAGAAAAACAAAAAAATAGAAAGTAGAAAATTGAAAATATAAGAAAAAAAGCAAAAAAAATATTTGAGCGGGGGGGGGGGAGGGGGGAGGGGGATGGAGGTGGTGGATGGGGGGTGCAGAAAAACGAAAAAAATTGAAAATTGAAAACACAAAAAAAAAAGTTAAATTTTTTTTTGAGGGGGTTTGCGGGGGGGAGGGGGTTAGGGTGGGTGAGTGGTGCAGAAAAACGAAAAAAAAATTGAAAATACAAAAAAAAAATGGGGCAACTAAGTAAATTTCTAGATAAGTTGGTTGAGACTTTATTTTGGGTGAGCTACATGGGTTGTATTTGGTCTACTTCATGGCTCAGAATGGCCTATAAAAAATAATGGGTTAACTTAGGCTCAGCCCAAATAGACCTATGAGCTATAATGTTTGTAGCCCAACCCATTAATCTCTAGGCGGGTTGGATGGGTTTGGGCTAAAATTGCAACCCCTAGTACAACCCAATCTAGGCAAAAGAGTTACGCTGATCAGAGGGCTCGTGATGTAGCATTCATGGTGGGAGAGAGGGTTTTGCTGCGTGTTTCACCCATGAAGGGTGTGATAAGGTTTGGGAAGAAGGGCAAGTTGAGACCTAGGTATATCGGTCCCTTTGAGATCCTTGAGAGGGTTGATAAGGTGGCCTACCGACTTGTATTGTCACCTAAATTATTGGCAGTCCACCCGGTATTCCATGTTTTCATGCTGTGGAAGTATCACGGAGATCCTTCCTACGTATTAGATTTCAGCTCAGTCCGATTGGACAAGAATTTGACTTATGAGGAGGAGTTGGTAGCTATTCTATCCCGGCAAGTCCGAAAGTTGAGGTCTGAGAGTTATCCTTCTGTTAGAGTGTAGTGGAGAGGTTAGCCGACCGAGGTGTGTAAGAGATTGTTGGTGTAGCTGTTTCTGGTATCTGAGGTTTTGTGCTTCGTGATCCCGAAGCCACTCCCCTGACTGCGAAGGGGAAATTGAGGCTGGGGTGGTTTTTTCTTCGCAAACGCGAGGAGCTGGTCGCGAATGCGAAGTAGTGGGGGGGGGGGGGTTACCCTTTGTGAATGTGATCGTCCTCCCGTGAATGTAATGGGTTATGGGTTCTAGGGGAAAGTCAGGTGTTACTCTTCGCTAACGCGGTCTTTGGCACGTGAACGCAAAGGCAAGGGAAGAAGCCGACGCGAACACGAAGAGTAGCTTGCGAACGTGAAGGACTTTTTGGCCGATGTGCTTCGCAAACGCGAGAACACCTGACGCCCAGGTATTAAATATTTCAAAAGTCAGATTTTCATCTTTCACCATTTTCAAGTTTGAGCTCGGCCTAGAGGCAATTTTGAAGAGGTTTTTCATCCCAACTTCATTGGTTAGTAGATTTTAACTTGTTTTATTACATTTCCATAAGCACCTATTGATTTTAATCTTTAATATAGCTTTTTCATAGTAGAAATAAGGGATTTAGTTAGAAATTGGGGATTTTGAGAAATTGAGATTTAGTCCTCAAATTAAGGTCGGATTTCGAAACTAATCATACAACAAAGTTTGGAAGTGAATGGATAATTGGGTTTTGGTCTGAATCTCGAGTTTTGACCAAGTGGGCCCGGGGTTGAATTTTGCTGACTTTTTTCCAAAATCATTAAAGAATGAATCTTCTTCACTCATGGGTAGTTTCTAAAGCTTATTTTGAATTATTTCAACTATATTTGGGTAGATTTGATTAGTTTGGACGTTAATTTTAAAGGAAAAGTCGTGGTTGTGCCTCGATTTGGTTGCGGATCGAGGTAAGTGTCGTGGTTAATCTTTACTTGAGGGATTAGTACTTGTTGGTCTATTTGCTACATGCATTATGTATGGGGACGGCGTATATGTAAGGTGACAAGTATATATGCATTGTCATTGGGCTAAAGCATGCGGGCAAAAATTATTTTTTGTATTATATTGTTTCATTGACTATGTTCTCCATGCTTAGGTTAGATTATTATTTTTTATATATTCGTCTCACATTTATTGCTTATTTTGAAAATGTTGGGCATTTTGAAAGTTGAGTTGCTATCATGGCACTATAATTAAAGTGAAATCGCTTCCTGACTTGCATTTGTTATTTGGATTTGTATTGTTGCTTGGTGAGGATGAGTGAAAAGTACGACGGGTGTTGTCGTACCTTATTTGCATTCATTATCATATATTGAGAGATTGTGAGGATTAAAGAACGAAGGATGATGTCGTGCATTTGATTATTTATCATCTTTTATCATACTATGGGAGGTTGAGAGTAAAAGCACGACGGGTGATGCCATGGCATTTTATTAATGCTATTACATGGTGAGGACGAGAGTAAAAGCATGAAAGGTGATGTCGTTCCATCTTTATTTCATTGCCTTATTTGATTCCCGAATTGGTGCTTTACTTAGTTACATTGCTGTTATTTCGGAAGATGTTATCTGGTGATCTCGTTCTTGCCGACATCTTCCAACGATGCTGCACTGGGTATAATTACTACTAAATCAGTAGACCTTTCTAAGCCCTTGCTCACTCACCAGCTGAACAAGTTCATTTATTCCCCATTGACATCAACCGAAAATCCGACAATACATTCCAAACTCGAAGTCATGTTGCATTCAAATAAAATATGTGGACCTAGTCACTGCCCACCCAGAATTACCAAATTGCTCTAAACTTTCCTCAAGGCGTGTGGCTATCCTACCACAGAACTCATATGTTATTCTGCCACTCTCCTACTTTGGTTAAACCCTCTCCTTTAAGTGACTTCTCGACTTCTGCTTTTCATACTTGACCTTCTCGCAATTCAACCACCGCAAAACACCTCCCACATGTCCTTCCTCGTCCTTCGCTGCCCAATTGTTGCCTCACATCCGAATCCATCTCTGTAGCACTTGAACTAATAAATTGCCACCAACTTTAAGCCTCCTAGAAGATCATCCATCTCGAGCCATCAATATTCGAAATACCCATTTGATTCCGAAATCGCTACACTCGGCTATCTATGACAACTGTTTCGCAGGAACCATTTCATAGCACTCCACCTCGAGGAAAATCAAAGAAGACCATAACACCGGCAAATATTAATGCGTTCAAACAAGGACAGCAATGCCACATCACCAATGAAAATTCCACCACACTCGAAACATCAAGTCTCGGTACTCCATGTTGATACCCAATTTTTCCTTATATATTTTTAATATGCATAAATACTTTCAAAGAGTATATATATGCATGTATAAGCATGCAAAAGGTTTTTATAATTTTTTCTATAATTTTAAAGATTTTAAATTAATTTATTTCCTTCCCTTTTACTCATAAAATCCCCAACAATTATCCCTCAAATTATTGTTGTAGTAATTTAGTCATCTAAATCCTATATTTATACCAAAATACTGTTAAAATATTTTTTTTGCATTATTATAATTGAATTTTGTATTTTTAAAGCCAATTTGCATATAATTGCAATACTAGCCTTATTAGGGTACAATTACGTTTTATATGCACAAAACGACCTTATATATTTTTAAAATGTTGAATATCTATTTTAAATCATTTTTGTACATGAAATTGGTTTATAGAAATTATTTATTATTTATTATAAATTATATAGGGATAAATTATCTATTTAAAATATAGCCAGATTGCATTTCAATTTTAGCCTCAATTTTAACCCAACCCCAGCCCAATTCCTAATCGAATTACCCGACCCAAACCCTAAACCCGCCTACCCGACCCAGAACCAATTAAATCATGGCCGTTGATCTAAGAGATCAACGACCCTTATTAACTCTTGCCTTATTTAACTCTAAACGACCCCTAACCCTAACTCATTCTCTTAAACCCGCCGCCTCTGCATTCTCTCATATCCTCTCCTCACCCTCAAACCCTATACCTTCAATCGCCAATCTCTCTACTCCGATCTTCTCCGGTGATCTCTCATCGACTCCTAAGCCTCCAATGGCTTCTCTCATGCCATGTCTGCCTTCTCTAAGGTCTTCAAAGGCCTAGGGCCATGCCGACTTGCATCTAGGGTTCATGACTTGTCTGTTCTTGGCTACTCCAGTGTGATTTCGAGCAAAATCATGTTGTATTTGTTAGGATCCTTGGGATTCTTGACAGGTTCTTTCATCTCTATATGGATTTCTTCTGAAACCCTAATTTCTTCCTATATCTCTTAGATCTATACAGATCTAGGACAATTTGAGTTTGTTTCTTTAATGTTTTACACTATCTTTGGAACTTTTTTACAAGAATCGTTGATTTCAAGTATTTTTCACCTTCTTCTAAAAATTAGGGTTTCAGAACTTCTTTTAAAATTTTGTTTAACTGATTCTTTGTGTTTAAACTTCTACTTCTTGCATTATTTTAACTGATTCTATGAGTTTATAACATCTTTAACTTGTCTATGTTGAAAGCTCTAATTTTTCCAGGCTTTCGTCCGATTTTGTGACTGGCCTGTTCTTGTTTGAGTTTCTATGACTATCTCACCTCGAATATGTTTCTACTTAGTTTTTATGTCTAACTTACATCAGCTCTATGTGCTGGGGTTCATCTTGACTGGTCAATACTTGCCTCTTTGCTTGCTTTGTTTGGTTACTCCTATCTCACTCTATTTATATGCTAAAACATTGACTCATGAGTCTCTCTTTGATTGGATCTGAGCTCCCTGTTTCTTGGCTTGATTTGAAAACTTCTCTTTAGACCTTCGATTCTCCTGTTTAAACTTGGTTTATTTGCTTATTCATGGGAACCCATGTTACTCTCCTTAAATCAGTAATTTTGAGTCCTTGATTCACTGATTTACTATATGCTGATTTTCGATTATTTCCATATTCTGCAACTTTATTTTGTTTTCTTACCTTATTTGGTTAACCGAGTATTTTACTGATTCTTCACTAGTTGTTTCCTTAATTGAACCCTTATGTACTTACCCCTAATTGTCTATTTTGTACCTGATGCCCTACTTGATTTCTTTCCTTAAACATTTTTTGCCCATTACCGTTGGTTGATTACCCCTTAATTAAAGGAATACTTGCATTGATTTGATTCTCATTAGTACTTGGTTCCATAATTACTATACTACTGTGATTCTTGCCTTATTTTGCCTAATTTTGAACAACTATATATACACACTCTCTCATTAACACAAACACACGAACACATTGGTTCAAAAACTTTCTCTTACACACTAAAAGCTTTCTTCTCTCTTTCGTGTCACTTACTATTGTCTAAAGTCAGCCGGCTACAATCCAAGGCTGACTATTGGGTTCTCTTTCACTTTGTGTTTACTATCCCCTTACTGATACGTTCTAATTTCAATTCAAGTCCCAAAACAACATGTTTCTCCTATTACTTTAATTTATCATGTTTATAATATGCTTCTATCTATGGTTTTGTTGTTCAACCTATAATTAACATGTCTACTTTACTGTCTTCTTTGTTGCATGCTATATACCCCCTTAGGATCCCCTTCTAGTATGTCCCAATGTGACAATGTTTCTCTGATTCCTGGCATGCACCTTCCTATATGAAATAATTGGCCTAATGATTCTGTATTAACCCTAAAGTTCATTCTATACTTTAAAAACCTTGGCCCCTTTTAAGGCTCCTCTGATTCTGTGCCTAGGTGCATCTGTGCTTACTATATGCCCTATGCTGACCCCAAATCCCCATTACCTTTAAGTGGATGTGTGCACCTATCTGACTCCATGTATTGAAGTGCTTCTAGTTATTTATTTAGTTGGATTGATTGTTAGTCATCTTATCTTTCTTTTAAATTGTCTTTTGTGTTTTTTTACAAAACCATTTCAAGCAAATCTCTCTTTTTAATACTGTTTTCCTACTGAAACCTTTCAAATAGTGTTAAGCACTCTCACTCTACTCCTAAGCCACTAGGTTTTGCCCCCTCCAATGTATGTACTACCTTGGGATCCTCTTGATAACCCTATGAACTCTGGCACACTGAGGTTGGCCCTTCCACACTGCACTTTTTACAAAGTCTAGGTGTGAGCACTGTCCGCAATCCTTGATATCCTTAGGGAATTCTAACGCACCCAGACAATAATATTGTCTATGAAACTGGCATTTGAGGCTATTGGAGATTTTGGGAAGTCATTTGGGCCTGCTTCAGGCTCCCTATAGTGTAACTTCTTCTTTTCCTTTTATCTATTTATGTAATTCATTCATATGATCTGTAATAATTTGTAAATAAATATTGGGGTAACTAGTGAAAAGGGTGGGTAGTTACATATTTGTGGGGTAATATGGGTAGAAACCATGCCTATATGACATTATATTTTGCTATGTTTGCCTTACCATGCTAGAAATCATGCCCATAGGTCTCAAGTGGTTCCAATAATAGAAATCATATTTATAGGTCTTAAAATCAACCTTAAAAGTAGATACCATGCCTATAGAATATGATCCAGTTCAACTTCTGTTATAATGGATATTTATATGTGCTTTCATTTGTTATCATACCTACCAATTTCTACATTAGTTTTTTAAACAATTAGACATCATGCCTATAGGGAACAATATCAGAAATTCTTCCTATAGATCTTAAACCAATTTAGTTTAAATAAATCAATCAAGTCCATGATTAGTTCACTTCGAAACTAGTTTAATTAGTGGTTTATTTTCCCTGAAATGAATTCTTTCAAAACTGCCTTAATCTATCATAAGACAGCATGCCTATAGGGATTCAAGAGTCTGTTTTAAAATCTGCCATGTTTTACTATATAAAACGTAGTTATCGTTATTCCGTGTGTAAGCAAGCCTGTAGGGCGTTTTCAAATCCTGTAACTCTGAAAATATTTCTGCTACTTAGTGTTGTTCTGATTTTAACAGTCTTAAAAAATCAGTAGGCAAACTGATAGAGCCATTACTTATGAGTTTATAAAATAAATAAACTCACTATCTTCTGTGTCTTGATATTCATTTAGACATCATGCCTTAGGATACTGTTTAACAAAAGGCCCTTATTTGTGTTTTAGTCGTGTTGCTTATGTGCATTGTTTGTGGAGGTAAACTTGAGCCTCTAATTGCCTCTTTCCTGGTTTATATGCTAAGGTCCTATTTGTTCTTGCATGTCGCCTTAGTATTTTCTCCTTTAAACCTTAGGGGTCTGTCTAGAACTACCTATAGGTAGATGTCTTAAATTTCCTCTAGGACCATTAAGAAGGGACGGGTAACAGCACGCAATAGAGATCACTGACCAACACTAGCTTTAATGACTACTAAGGGGGTGGGAAGGGTAGATATAGGATATGATGACTACGCGCTAATGTCACATGTAGCCCCTCATCGAGGAGTGTTTACCGGACATTGTGTGGGGTGATCATATAGGCTAACCAACCTAGGACTTCCCCCTTTTTCAAAATTTCTTTTGTTTAAACCTTGTTTTATATGTATGCAACTTGTTCAAAATCTTAGTCTTGTTATTTGAGTTATACAACATCCTACGTACTTTACTTGCAAACTATTTGATTCAACTATTTATTTTTTAATGGACTAATTCATAAGTATAAGTTTGGTCGGGACTCACAGTTGTGGACCAAGAGGGGTGCCTAACACCTTCCCCTCAAGGTCATTTCGAGCCCTTACCCTAATTTCTGGTAATGCAAACCAATCCAAGAGTTAATCACTCTAGGTGCCCTAACGCACCATAACCGGTTAGGTGGCGACTCTTCAAATACCCAATTCCCAAAAGGAACTGAGTTATTACCCCCCATGAATGTCGAAACCCGGACTTTCTCTGCGGAGGAAAAAAGGGGGCACGACAGCATGGCGACTCTGATGGGGATACCTTTAGGCTCTTACCATAACGAACTTATCTTTTTACAAATTAGTTTAAGCATGCTTTATCCGGTACCCTTCTCCCTTATTGGAATTTAATTTTTTTAAGTGTTTATGGCTCTTTATCCCTGAAACTGACTTGTCTCTTTGTTTTCTTTTCCCTGTAACTATCTTTCAATTATTTAAATGTTGTATTCATTTTTACTACGTGCAAATACTTGACTACATGTTATTAATTGCTGCATAAATCATGCTCTGTATCATATTCCACTCATGCGTATCAAATCCTATAGCAACGCTTTAATGAGTGGTTGCGCTCTTCCCATTTACTACCCTTAAATTCGGAAAAACTTATTTGCGGTAAAACCAGTTGATCAGCGGTGCAGTCGACGGTTTCGTTCCTTCCCCCTCGAGTTGTCTGCTTGAGGGTACTAGTCTAAAACCTCATAGAAACCTTACTCTGGTTAAAATTGTGCATGCATCATGGTCAAACCTAGTCGAATCAGTTATGTTATCCACATAATGATCCTTTAAGATAAGCCTTATCCAAAGTCCATCGGGTTTTCCATAATCCCAACGGATACAACCATGTTCTGTGCATTAATTTGGAAAAATAAATGCCGATATGTTGATCATAAATGTATAAATAGTCGAGTCCGGTGGGGGTAAGGTCTAACCCTTTTGTTTTGTAGAAAATGAGGCACGAGGTCCCCAACTTCGGTATGGTTAGCACAGCCTCACTCTTGCTAGACAGGTGGAAGAATCTTCCATCAGATGACCAACTCAACGAATGGAAAGTGAGGGTCGCCAGATCTAGTGAGAAGCTGGAATATCTGGAATACAGCCTATTGGAATTGGAAGGAAAAGTGAGGAAGAGAGTCACCGACTACCAGAACGTCGAGGGAAATGAATGAGGACATTTAGCAAAGGCATTCTCAATGATGAACCTACGCAAACTGGAGGATTTGATCAACAAGAACATTCAACCTGAGGAAGGTCCTTCAGAAACCAAATAGATTAGGTTTACTCTCTTTCCAAATGTAATAAGGCCAAGTGCCAGTAGTGACTTATTTTCTTATCTTAGTGTTATTTTGGGATTCGCCTATTTTTATATTATGAAATGAAGCATTTATTGGCATTTAAAGTTTTCCAAATTTATTTGTCGCTAGGCCTACCTCAGGCACAATAAGGTTCCCAAAGTAGGACACGAATTTACATTTCCACAATACGTGTTTAAATACTGCAAATGTTTCAGGATCCCCACTGACTTGTTACCTTTTTGTTTTTGCTTATTTTTTATTGTTATTCTCATTCCCTTAGGTTGGTTCACTCATACTGGCCTCATTAGCGTATCACACTAAATCTAGAGGCCCTCCACCTCCTCCTCCTCCTCCAAGCAACACAAAAGGTAGAGGAAAAGCAAAGATGGACGACTTAAGTGGAATCCGAAAGGAAAATGTTGAGAACGCAGAGACTTCAGATGGCTGTAGTACTCCAGCCCCAAATAATCTAGTCTTGAGACTGGAACAAAAGATACTGGTATTGCAAGGAGAACTTGAGCAGGTTCGCAACTTGGCAAACTTGTCACTCACCCTCAACGTCCCCGATATCCACTAACAAAACACAAAGAACCCAACACCTCCTCAGAATACACAAAACCAACAGACACAAAATCCTACTGCACCAAATCAATACGCAACTCCACCGTTAAATATCAATTCGCTGCCAATAGCAACTCCACCGCCACATCATCATCAACCAATTCAGTACCCACCAACCACCACTTACCACACTCCCCAAAACACACCACAGCCTATTCCTGATCCACAAAACTCCACCAATGACCATCACTACACCCAAGTTCCTGGCACGCATCTAAGTAACCCTATATATGTGGAAACTATACCTCATTCTACCCAACCAATCTCCTGTACACCGGAATCTTCCGAGAAGGACTTGCTCATTAAAAACATGGCTGAAGAACTCAAGAAGTTAACAAGCCGAGTTCAAGGTGTTGAGGGCGACAGAGGAATAGAAGGTTTGAACTATGAAGATCTATGCATACAGCCAGATGTCGAACTGCCAAAGGGGTACAAACCTCCCAAGTTCGAAATGTTCGATGGTATAGGTGATCCCATGGTTCATCTAGGGACCTACTATGACAAACTTGTTGGGGTCGGGAAAGATGAAAAGACCCGGATGAAGCTCTTTATGAGGAGCCTTACTGGGGATGCTTTGTCTTGGTATATCAGCCAAAATCCCAAGAAATGGTCCAATTGGGTAAGCATGGCATCAGATTTCATGGACCGGTTCAGGTTCTAGATGTTTTCTACATTCAGAATCTTAAGAAGAAACCTATTGAGACTTTCCGTGAGTATGCTACCCATTGGAGGTCGGAAGCGGCCAAGGTCAGGCCATCTTTGGACGAAGAACAGATGAACAAATTCTTTGTCAGGGCACAGGATCCACAATATTATGAGAGGTTGATGGTTATCGAAAATCACAAATTCTCTGACATCATCAAAATTGGATAAAGAATCCCATAATAAGGCACTACAATCAGGTGGCATATCATAAAAGAGAGATGTTGAGGCAGTAATGGTGGCCTAGGGTCCAAAATCTCCACTTGTCTATCAAACCCCTCCACCCACATATCAAACACCTCCACCCACATACCAAGCATCACCGCCTACATATCAACCTTCATCTCCCAGATATTCCCAATCAGCCATTGTCTATCACACCTATAACTCCCAACCATCCCACTTCCAATCACCACCAGCTCGCCAAAATTATCTAAGACCAAGACCTAACTTCGACCGCAAGCCACCCAGACAATACACCGCCATTGCTGAGCCCATCGACCAACTGTATGAAAGGTTGAAAGTCGCAGGTTACGTCACTCCTGTTCCCGCTGTGGTATTAGAAAATCCATCCCCATGGGTCAATCCGAACAAAACTTGTGCGTACCATTCCGGTATGAAAGGTCATACCACTGCTAAGTGCCGAACATTGAAGGATAAGATCCAGATGCAATTGACCAAAAGGTCATACAAGCAAAGGAAGTCGCACCTAATGTCCCCAACAATCCCCTCCCTGATCATAGAGGTGATGGTGTACATGTGATAGAGACTAATGAATAATGGGACCTTGAGGGGTCGATTGGGCTTATCGAGAAGGCGGTGACTTTAAAGTTGCAGTCACACTTACTCCTATTGTGGTACATACTCAATCCCCAATCGAGGTTGAGATAACTGTATCAGCTCCATTCGAGGTAGAGGTGGCTCCGCCCGCGGCCACCCCTGCTCCATTTGAGGTAAAAGTGGTCACACCTTTCACTATGACAGTATCAACCACACCCCCATTCAATTCAAAAGAAATACCCTGGGATTATGTTTCCGAGGCTCGACAAAAAGGGAGGGCCAAGGTAGAGGAATCTGACGCCGCACAAGGAATGACTAGAACTGGAAGAGTCTATACACCGGATTATTTTGGAGGATCAAGCAGGGATACCTCTACTAGGAAGCCTATCATTGAGACCGGGCTAGATGACCTATGGAGGAAAGTATAGGCAAAGGAATATTCTGTTGTTGACCATCTGAACAAAGTCCCTGCTCAGATATCTATCCTGTCACTATTGCAGAATTCAGAGGCACATAAGAACGCTTTGATGAAAGTACTGAGTGAGGCTTATGTACCCAATAACATCACTGCTTGAGAAATGGACAACATGGTTGGGCAAGTACTGGAGAGACATAAGATTATCTTCCACGAAGATAAGCTACCGCTTGAGGGATTGAATCACAATCGAGCATTGCATATCACAGTGCAATTTGAAGACAAGTTCATTGCCAGGGTCCTGGTTGACGAAATTTTAAGCCTAAATATTTGTTCCTTGGATACTATAAAAAGGTTGGACAAAGGTTTCCATGAAATACCGGTAGGAAGCATGAATGTGAAAGCTTTCGATAGGTCCCAGAGGGCCACGATTGGGGAAATCAATCTTTGCTTGCAGATGGGGCCAACTTGGTTCGACATTGAGTTTCAGGTGCTCGATATACCAACCTCATATAATCTTCTGTCGGGCCGACCATGGATCCATGCTGCATGAGTCGTGCCTTCCACACTACTTCAAGCCGTGAAATTTGAATGGAACCGTCAGGAGGTTATCATCCACGTAGATGGGAGTAATCCATCTACACTAGTCAAACCACCCCAGCCATTGGACATAGAAGAAGGCTAGGAGGGAAAACCTATCACCACATCGAACGGGTCAATGCCATCGAGAAGGATAAGTGGTGGAGTAACAAAATAGAAAGCATTCTAGCATGGTCCGGATATGAACCCAGCAAAGGGTTGGGAAAGAACCTCCAAGGTATTACAAATCTAATATAGCAGAAAAATCATGGTACCACCTTTGGGCTCGGATACCAGTATACATGGCAAGAGTACAATTATTGGTCGCCTCCATGGTGCAGACCATATTACTCTCTTGAGCAACCAGTGCCACGTTTGGAACAAGCTTTTCACCAAGCCGATATGATATGGGGGACTGCAGAAGAAGAAGCACTCGCTGGGTTGAAGAATTTGTTCTTAGAGGATGAAGACATGGACTGTAGTGCCATAATTGAGGAGGAGGAGGAAGAAGGTCTCACTATTCAGACTGTGAAGAAGGGAGCTGTTCTTAGGAACTAGATCGCCACACCATCCCGAGCCCGCCGAGTCCCTGGGTAGCTTGGTAGAATTTACTTCTATAGACATTCTAGGCATTTAAGATTTCCCGTAGTTTTGTTTTAAGCTTTACTTGTTTTAAAATAAATGCTCGATTCATCGAGCCGTGCTTTGTCTGGACAAATTTTCAAGTTTTAATCAAATGCATTTGCTCTTTATTATTCACTACTATCTTTATACTTTTCCTTTCCACAACATTATTAGTACTTTTCTTGATGAACCACTGATTGTGAGGTGTAATGAGGCAACGCAGCATGAGAATAGTGATTCAAAGGAAGAAGATGAGATACCCGAGGAAATTGTCAGGGAGGTTAAAAATTTTGAGAATAAGCCTAAGTTCAATCTGGACAAGATCGAAGCAGTAAATTTGGGAGACGCCGAGACCGTCAAGGAGACCCGCATCAGAATTCACTTGTCACCAATAGAGAAGGAAGAGTACATTCATTTCCTAAAAGAATATGAGGACATTTTCGCATGGTCATATGATGACATGACCGGTTTGAGCACTTCCATAGTGGCTCACAAGTGGCCTACTAATCTCAGTGTCTGCCAGTAAAATAGAAACTCAGAAAGTTCAAACCAGACATGAGCCTGAAAATCAAGGAGGAAGTTACCAAGCAGATCAAAGCCAAAGTTCTCAAGGTGGTCGAATATCCAACTTGGTTAAATAACATTGTGCTAGTTCCGAAGAAGGACGGGAAGGTCAGAGTATGTGTTGACTATCGGAATTTAAATAGAGCAAGTCCCAAGGACGACTTCCCGCTGCCGAATATACATATCTTGATCGATAACTACGCCAAACATGAACTCCAATCCTTTGTTGATTTCTTCGCGAGTTATCACCATATTTGGATGGATGAAGAAGATGCAGAGAAGACAGCTTTTATTACACCATGGGGTGTATACTGTTACAAGATAATGCCATTCGGTCTGAAGAATGTTGGGTCCACTTACATGAGAGCCATGACAACCATCTTCCATGATATGATACACAAAGAAATAGAGGTGTATGTGGACGATGTCATTATCAAATCCAAGAGGGCCACAAACCACATAGCAGGCTTGAAGAAGTTCTTAGACAGGCTAAAGAGGTTCAATTTGATATTCAACCCCGCAAAATGTGCATTCGGGGTTCCCGCAAGAAAGTTATTGAGATTTATCGTCAGTCGTCGAGGGATCGAGATGGATCCATCTAAAGTCAAGGATATTCAGGAGTTACCACCACCTAAGAGCAAAAAGGATGTGATGAGCTTCCTAGGACGTCTCAACTATATCAGTCGTTTCATAGCACAATCCACAGTCATATGTGAACCCATCTTCAAGATGATGAGGAAAGATGTCGAAACAAGCTGGACAGAGAATTGTCAGAAAACTTTTGACAAGATCAAGGAATATCTGTCCACACCACCAGTTCTGGTCCCGCCAGAACCAGAATGACCTTTGCTTCTCTATCTATCTGTATTAGATGGGGCCTTCAGATGTGTTTTGGGACAACATGACGAGACAAGAAGAAAGGAGCAAGCCATATATTAATTGAGTAAGAAGTTCACAACTTATGAAGCACAATATTCTCTTCTTGAACGCACTTGCAGCGCTTTGACCTTGATAGCTCTGAAATTGAGGCACTGCTTTTGCGCCTACACTTCATATCTCATATCTAGGATGGACCCTTTGAAGTATACATTCCAGAAACCCATGCCAAACACCCTCGAATTAACATCCCATAACCCATGTCCCTTCCTCTTTCCAAATCCACAAGCCTTTTCTCCAAGATCCCCACCCAAGTCCTCAAATCTTAGATCCAAAAATCAGGTTCCAAAACATAGTTGCTCCAAACTTCCCCAAATCCTTACCAGGCAACCCCCGTCCTCTCCTCTTCTTAAATCCCTAAACCCTTTCACCCAAATCCCAGCCGAATCCCACCAATTTCATATTCGGTGGCATGCAAACCTAAATTGGAGTTTCCAAAGAGGATTTAAGCCGAAAATGGGTGTTACCCGTTTGTTCTCGACGAGAACAGTCGTCTAACACCTATGTGACTTAAATCGAAGATGACTAGAGTTCCGCCTGAGCCACCTGCTTTCCATTTCAATATAGGTATATTCCTCTTGTCTTTTTTTTCTTTTCTCTCTTCTATTTCATCATCCTTTTCTTTTCTTTATCTTCTTCTCTTTTTCATCACTCCATTTTTTTAGGTTTCTTTTCTATGACAAAAATAAAAGAGATTCAGTAGGCCATAATCCATGGGTCAATAGGATTTGTTTGGTTTAATTCGTGTTTAACCAGTTTAATTCATAATGTACGTTGAGTCCGTTTTTAGTTTTAGTTATCTTTGTTTGTCTTGTTTCTGATCCGTTAGATAATCCAACTCTAAAAAAATAGTGTAGTTCATTATTGTAGTTTTAGGCATCTTTGTTTCTTCTAATTTGTAGATATGTTTTAATTGCTTGATTAGTTTAATTTCTAAATGAGTTGCCTCAATACCTGCCTAAGTAGCCTAGTCTATCTGGTATAACCAAGAAGATCAATCTGAAGAGCAATGTTAGTTCATTATGAATTTGGAGGTTTCGTTTTATTATTTTCAAGTTTTTAGATATTCAATTTTTGGCTCTGTGGTTTCTGCTTTTGATCCGTTTGTTGTTACTTGTTTGATTATTTTTGTTTGCCATAATTGTCAATCCTTAAGGATTTGTAGGGGCTAAGTATAAGTAAAGAAACTTAAGGGGTCATAAAGGGGTAGATAATTCTGAAATTGGATGAAACCCATACTGGAATGTTCTAGAATAGGGGGCAGCTGACCTCATTTGGTAAGTACAAAGTACTGAAAAACCAATGAGGGACAACCGGCTGTCCAATTTTGTTAGAATATGCTCTTTGTGGCTGATGGAATAATTCCTTCAGCACATGGCATCTTTGGTGGTTATATATAGTACCTTTACTATACAGAAAATCAGACATTCATACCCTGAAAAAAGACTCAAGAGGTTTTTGCATTTTTAAAAGGTTTTTTGCTCGGGTTGCATCTCTGTTCTCTTAAAAGCTCAAATGGATTTTCAAGAGAATTACTGGTTTTCTAAGCTGAAGTAGAGTTGGTTATTGAAGCTGTGGTTTTGATTGCTGCTCTTTGTTGCTATTTCTTGTTCGATATTTCATATTGGCTGATTTCAGGATTTTCCTTTCTTTGTTGCTATACCCAGGTACTTCGTAAACTATGAAATGCAAAAGTATGAAGTTATAATATGCTGGCTAGATGTGAAAACTTCAGATCCATTTTGTTTAACATTTTTTCTTGCTTTTCTCTCTTCTTTTGTCATTCTTTTCCTTCATTTGTTTAAGTTTCACTTTATTCTGTAAATTTGATGTCTACTTTTATCTAGTCAGTCCTAATGTTTAGTTGAAAGTTAGAATCAAGTTGGTGTTTCATGTCTTTTTGAATTTGTTGTCATTGTTTGAGGACTGTACTAGTTGGGGACTGAATACCTTTTACCTTGGATCCTGAATTTATTGTGTGGAATGTTTCTGGTAAACTTCTGCCCAAAGTATTATGCATATAGGGATTCTATGCGACTAGTTTCAGCTATGTATGAATACTCCCAATCTTGAATCATGTATATCCTCTTGACATGATTAGCTGTTTGAAAATCTTCTTAGTTTGGTTGATAATTATTAGAATGATTTATGTATGCTTCGTAAAAATACAAATTTTATTTGGTTAAAGAAGTTGGGAATTTAGGGTGAAATTCATGAATGGATTGAGTCATAAATTTCATGGTTGGTGTTAATTGCTAATAATCAAATGCATGAATAAATAAATTTTGTTTTGATTTTTACTGGTCAGTTAAATGTTTGGGTCCATCTGACTCGAAAAGCTGAAGTTTCATTTGGGCTTGACAGTAGCCCATGTGAGGCAGCCTGCTTAAGCTCAGGCTAGAATTTGGTGTATTATTATTTCATATTATGGGTCCAGTTTTAAGCTTTGTTGTATTTAGTTTCTTATCTAAATGGTCTGCTTGGTATTCATGGATGTGGGTTTTCCCATCTAAGGCATGGGTGTACAGAATTGGGCCTAATGTTTGCTTGCCCATTCGAGAGCTCTCCGACTGTATGCCTGGCCATAGTTTCTTTGGGATCGTTTTCTTTTGGAGCCCAATTTTGCCTTAGATAATTTCTCCGGGTTCAAGCTCAACCCAGAATTAGCTCTAAATAATTAAAGGCCTAGCAATCCCCAAAACTTTCTTACTGATAGTTATATGCTAAGTTCAAGCCTTTTTCTGTGTAAGTAAGAATAACTCATAGGCCTAATTAAGTATAACTCTTTTAATTGTATTAAGTTGTGCCATCCATAATTAAATCATCCATGGCCCTCATAAATTAGATTAAGAGTTGAACATTTGTAGTTGCTATAGTTAAATACAATTCCTTTAAAGAGAAAAAGGATTGAGGTGTGCCATCCATAATTAGATCATCCATGGCCTTCAAAAATATTGTAACTTAGATATTAAAAAATGAATCTTCGTAATTTGCTTTAGGCACGTTACAATAAATTATCACGACTACGGGTACGGTTCCCGTGACGTAATTGTGATTTGTAATTGCTATCCGGGTGTAGATTTCATGTGACCCGACTTTAATTTTCAACAATGTTAAATAAAATGTGTCATGAATCGCGGGTGCATTTCATGTAGCGTGGTTTAAGATGTATTTTAAATAACATTGAATTCTCCTAAAAACAGTAAAAACGGTTAGAAAGTTTTTTTTTTAAAAATGCACATAGGTTTAAAAATGTGTAATTAATCAGATAATAGGCCAATATTAATAGTTTAAGAGACCGTGCTAGAACCACAGAACCCGAGAATGCCAAGAACCTTCTCCCGGGTTTACAAAATTCTTTATCTAGAATTTCTGGTTCGCAGACTTTTAAATAAAGTCAAATTTCCTCGATTTGGGATTTTAAAATAAACCGGTGACTTGGGACACCAAATAAATTATCCCAAGTGATGACTCTGATAAATTAAATTAAATAATCTCATTTCGATTAATGTCACTTTAATTGAAAAAACTCCCTTATATACACCCTACGGGTGGTAAAAAAGAGGTGTGACAACTCTGGCAACTCTGCTGGTGATTAAAAACCCAGAACTTCCAGTTCAAGGTTCAAGAATTTGAGCTTAGAATAGCTGTTATACTTGGCTTTATTTTTATCTGATTTTACATGTTTGAGCCTAATGTGCTAAATGCCGCTTTTTACCGCTTTGATATTGATTGGACTATGTATAAATTGTTACGAAACCCTCTTCTCTCCGAGTCATCTAAATCATCTGGGAAGTGTGCACTTCTTGTAACTTCTTTTCTGTTAGAGTCATATCCCAATTTTAGAATGAGGTTCAGACAAGTTGCAAAGCCGGTGAAGCTTCTGTATTCCCGGTACGCTGCCCCCCCTCCCCCCCCGGCTGGAGCTGTCCGCTCGGGTAAGCCAGGTCGAGAACAATACACCGAGATTTTTAAACCTAGTATAACATATCCTCACGACGGATCCCTAGTAAGAATGCTTGTTTGCATCACATGCATTTAACTTTGGGGACTCAACACAGGGGTTGGGTCCGTCTAGGACAGGTGTACCCGAAATCAAAAGACCATCCTGATGCATTTTGCTTGCTACTTGTACATTTATTTTCTTCGGATTGCATGTTGACCGGCTTCTAGAATAAGGGAGAAAAATTGGAAAAATCAAATTGAGGTATGAGAGAGCAAATTACATGTCTTTGGAAAATCTGGTGTCCAAAAAGTACCGAAACTCTGTCAAAATTTTGAAAAAAAAAGAGAAAAAAAGGAAAATTATTTAAAATAAATAAATAAATATATATTTAGTGTTGTTTTCTGTTGCATCAAAATTGCCCAAACTACGCAATGTTTGATTCCCACCGGATACTGGTTCAACTCCATTTTTGCAAAAAATAACCCAAAAATATGCAATGTTGTTATTCTGTCATAAATAAAATTAGGTGATGTCATTCTTGTCTAAATAGCCAAAATATCCCCAAATGGGCGCCGAAAGGCTGTTTTTGCAAGAATAGCCACTTATGGTCCTTTTTCAAATTTTTGGCCAATTAGCAAACACAGCCCTAAAATCTTATTTCCTGAGGTGCTGAAGAGCCGTATTCACAAAAGTGCTTTTGTTTTGAGTTGGGATTTTGAGAAATTGATAATCTTTTTCTAAGTCAAATAAATCATGATCTTTTAACTGATCACTTTAAATAAATGCGCAGGATGAGCACTATTGAAAATGAACTCTTCACAGTCCTCGAGAAAATCCCGTTAGAACTCCATATGTGGTGTAATGACTTAGGGGAAGTCAGTAGAGGTGCTGCAGTAAAAGCTTCGGACGGTCTCATTAGTATTTTGAAGATTAAACCGAGGTTGGATATAATTGAGGCTTTAATACCTTTTTGTGACCCGTCGCATAATGTATTCCATTTCTCTGATTTGAGCTAACCCCTACACTTGAGGAAATAGCGAGCTATGTTTGTCTTAGTGGGAATCTCAAGAACCGGTACCAAGTGGCACCAAGAGCAGTGACTCCTCACAAGTTTCTGGACCTTCTGACTATCAGTCGGGAAGTCAAAGATGGAAATTTGGCTGAGGTAGTTTGCACATTCTACTTCCTGTACCATCGTTATGGGGATCCCCATGGTTTTGAGGCTCCGAACACAGGTCTAACTCATTCAGGGAACAAAGGAAAATGGGAAGCACGTCGAGGATTGGCCTTTATAGTGGCATTCTTGGGGACCTTAATCTGCCCGAGGAAGGATGGACATATAGAGTTGGGGATCGTAAGAATGGCTGACTTCATGATTAAAAAGGCTAATGGCACTATTGTACCGATGATCCTAGTAGAGATTTATCAAACTTTAACTGTTTGCCAAGCAGGGGGAAAATATTTTGAGGGTTGCAACATGTTTTTACAACTTTGGATGGAAGAAAACCTTTGCCATCGTCTGGGGTACATGAATTATGGTATGACCGGTCTTAACTGCATTGAAGAACATGAAAACCGAATGGAGGGTAATGATTTTCTAGAAGGTACGGAGGTATGGTTCGCACATTTTAGTTCCTTGACTGCAAGCAGAATTGAGTGGACATTCGGTTGGCTCCCGGTCACTGAAGTCATTTATATGTCGGCCGAAGTATGTTTTCTTCTATTGATGGGTCTTCGGAGCATTCAGCCATATGCTCCACACTGGTTCTGTGCCAGCTAGGCCGGTACCAAACTATCCCCCATGATGAAGATTTGAGTCAACAAGTCATTTAACTAGGTCCAAAAGCTGCATTCCCGGAAGAAAGGGTTCGCCAGATTTGGCATCAATGTCGGTTCCTAGAGCCACAGACTCGGGTGCGGGATTTGTCCAAAGGCAAATTAGAGCCTTGTTACACGACTTGGTTTGGTAAAAGGTTTCAAGTCCATCAAGAGCCTGAAAGGCCTGCCAAAAGGCCCACGTCCAATAGTTTACTAATGGTGCACAATAGCACAAGGCCAAGATAAGCAAATTGGAGGGTCAAATCAGAGATCTCAAATTTGATAATAGTGTACAGGCTACTGCTGATGAAGGGGAGAAGAAAAAGCTCGCCCAAGAAAACAAAGTCCGTCGAGCCCAGATCCAAAAAATGAAGATAGCTGCTGAGAATCAGGAAAGGAGCAGAGCAGATGAAAGACTCATAAACGGTCTTAGGAGGAAAATATCTGAGTACGAGGATGATTTGGAAAAATCTGAGGGTAGTCTGATAAGAGCCCTGGCACAGTTGGAGAAGAACGCAGAGGGACGGGCAGAGTTTGTCCGACAATTGAAAAGGACATATGATGGAGAAGTCACAAAACTAAAGAAAAAGCTAACTATCCTCGTGAATGAGATGGCCAAACAAACAAAGAACTTTAAAGCAGAGAGGGAGCATTGTTATTCACTAATGCCTCATCTAGAAGAGGACATGCAACAGTTGCAGGATCAAAGCCATCATGACACCCAAGTGCTAGAAGCTAGGTCTCAACAAATTGAACGTTTTCTCCAAGAAAAAGGCATCATTAGGGAAAGGGTTAGAGCAATTGCTGACTACATCATCATGAAATGCCATGAATGTGAGGACATGACTAGAACCACCTTCTTCGTCGCAGTGATGACCTTTGTTTGCCAAATAATGAATGACCTGGATTACCTCCAAGGATATTTTACACATAGGCCCGTGGCGAGACCGACTGATGTCACACGGGCCCCTGGAGTAGTTTTGGAAGCACTTATGTACTCTTGATTTTCGTTTCGAGTCTATATTTTATTTTCCAGTTCTAGAGTTTGTTTCTAGTTTGCTTTTAATTTTTCAATTCCTAGAAAGGCATGAGGGATTCATTGTAATAGAAAATTTAGAAGTTTTTATTTTTAATGAAAATTTAGAAGAAAAAAAACCCAGTTTCTTTCTTTCTTTTATTTCCACATTTATTCCTTGAACTACGTGATGATCGATTCACGCGGCATCGTGATACGTAGGTAATCCCCATCAGATCTGGTCATGGTTTTAAGTAACTCAAATAAAAGAGTAAATGACAGAAAAAGAAAACCAAAAGGAAAAAAGAAAAGAAGAAAAAAGAGAAAACAAGAAAAAAAGAGAAAAACAAGAAAAAGAGAACGAAAACAAGAGAGAAAACAATGAGAGAGTGCAAAAGAGAGCAAGAGAAAAATAGGGTAGATAAACAAAAGCCAGGATGAGACATGTAGGCATCGTAAAACATGTAGAAACACATTTAACTATATAGGTGCATCACTCCCCCCAATGTGCGATTCCCTATATGTTAATTGCCTCGAACTAACCGGTTTGTTGTGTCTGCTGTTGAGTCCAGGTTCTGTTTTAAGGTGGTTGGTTTTGTGGTAACCTCGCTTCGCACCCTTGCTTTACAAGATCCAAGGGAAGTGTCGAAATATCATCAGAAAGTCATCTACCAAGAATTTCCATTCCAGAGGATAGCCCAATATCGGTTATCCCAACCTCAGAGTCAGCGGCTGCTGAAGAGAATAGGGCACTGCGCCTCCGTATGTTGGAAATGTGGGACGCTTGGTCCAACGGTAGAGATTCACCTAGTGCAATACCTGGATTCCCCGAGCTACTTCCCAGAGCAGGTGGAACTTCCAACATCCCAATAAGTTACTCGAACACCCCACTTGGATACCCCACCATGTCAGCCCACTTCGCTGAAATGCCTTCTGAGGTTCGCCCCTAGGCATTGATTTCGGGAGTGGCTTCTAACATATTCACTGCACCACCAACTTCGGCTACGGCACAACCAACCTTTCCCAGGCCAAGCTTTGATCCATCATCCTTCACTTTCTAAGTACCACCTTTTCCATCAGACCCGACTCATTTCACCACCAATTCTTACCCTTAGCAACCCCGATATGAGTTTACCGCGGGACAAGAGAGAGCTACAAAGAATCCCGAGCAAGAGTAAAATCACTCAGAAAATAAGAAGCATGGAATAAAGCCTCAAGAATATACAAGGATTAAGTGGCTAGAAGAGCATATACTGCGCTGACTTATGTATGTTCCTGTATGTTCATTTGCCCATTGGTTTCAAGACTCCCAAGTTCGAAAAGTATGACGGACACGGGGACCCCATATCCCATGTCAAGAGGTATTGTAATCAATTAAGAGGGGCATGCGGAACAGAAGAACTCCTAATGGCTTATTTCAGTGAGAGTCTAGTCGACATTGCATCCGAGTGGTATATAGATCAAGACATATCTCACTGGCACACATGAGATGATTTGGCTCGAGATTTTGTCAGGCAATTCCAGTATAACATAGACATAGCTCCAGACAGAAATTCTATATCTAATCTCAAAAAGAAGTCTTCAGAGAGCTTCTGAGAATATGTTGTCAAATGGTGCGAACAAGCTGCCAGGGTGAAACCCCCGATAGATGAGACCGAGATGGTCAGTGTTTTCCTGCAAGCCCAAGAGGCTGATTACTTCCAGAACATGATGTCTACCATGGGAAAGTCGTTTGCTGAGGCTATCAAGATTGGGGAGATGGTCGAGAATGGTCTGAAAATGGGTCGCATATTGAGCCAATCAGCTATAAGAGATACGTCCCAAGCAATCCAGAGTGGATCAGGGGGTGTAGAAAACCGAAAGAAGAAAGAAGAAGTAGCCATGTTGGCTTCAAGTCTGAGAAACCCCCATCAACCCCGAGGTTACTTCCCTTCAAACACCTCGCAACATTATTATCCTCACCAGGACGTGGCTTATACCATGGCTCATCAGCCTTATGTGGTGATGAATGCCCAACCATACGCTCGACCACAACAACAGTTTAACCAAAACTGAGCTCCACCTCCTAGAAATAACCCTCCTCACCAAGCTCCATATATTCCTGTCCCCCACAAAATAATTTTCCATATAATGCCCATGCCCATGAACCGCCCAGAAGAACCAACTTCATGCTCATTGGTGAATCATACTCTCGCCTTTTCCCTAAGCTGGTCCAAATGGGTCTGTTGCAACCCGTACCGCTGAACAGGCAAAACCCAGAGTCACCCTCTTACTAACCCGGTATTAGATGTGCTTATCATTCTAGGGTAGAAGGGCATGGCATTGAGGACTGTTGGACTCTCAAAAGGGTGGTCAAAAACCTATAGAGCAAAAGAGGGTAGTGCTAAAATATGAAGAGATCCCCAATGTGACTAATAACCCATTGTCGGCTCACAACAACGGGCCAGTTATTGGGATGATTTGTGAAGATAAAGAGTTTGACCCAAATTTGAAAGCCATCATTGCTATCTCCAATGTTGAAAAGAAACCAAGGGCGGTTGCAAAGCAGGAAAAAGGGGAGAAGAAGAGCAACTCCACTCCTCGAAATGTAGAAAAGACTATAGAAGACAAGACAGGGGAAGTAGAACCTAAAGATGCCATTCTTTATGTTCTCCGGGCCCCCAGGAAAGAATAGTTTGTGTTGAGTCCCCCCAAAAGGTTCGAGCTTACCAAGATGTACATACCAAAGGAGACTTATGTGGCGTGGGGGTTGGTAATTTCACCAAGGATGAATAAGCCTGTGGTTATCAGCCGCGTACCACAGAAGCCCATAAAGGATCCCACTACCGTCCCTGGAACTACAACAAAACGGTAGTGACGTACAATAGAAAAGAAATCATGGGGGAAGTGAATGAAACAAACTCGTCCGGGAAGTACCTCAATCTAGAAGAAGTGAACAATGCCAAACAGAAGCGTTTTCCACTTACAAAGCCAGTCAGTGCCGAAGAAACAGAGGAAGTCTTCCGAAAATTGAAAAATGTGGACTACGAGGTAATTAACCAACTACGGAACTCTCCCTCTCAGGTCTAGCTCTTGTCTCTACTGATAAGCTCGAATAAGCATAAGAAAGTGTTGATAAAGACCCTCAATGAAGCATATGTTCCGATTGAACCCACTAATGAGCAACTGGAAAGGATGGCGAAATGATTCTTCGAAGTCAATAGGATTTCATTTAGCAGAAATGACTTGCCCCCGGAATGGGCTACCCATAACAAAGCTCTTCATATGACAGTTAAATGTGAAGGGTACTACGTGAAAAGAGTCATGCTGGATGACGGATCTGGGGTTGACATCTGCCCTCTCTCGACTTTGCAAAGAATGGAAATTAGGACTGAGAGAATCAGGCCTAACAATGTTTATGTACGTGCTTTTGATGGCATCAAGAGAGGCACAATAGGGGAGATTGATTTGATCTTGACTATTGGTCTTGTGGATTTCAAAGTGATGTTTCAGGTCTTGGACATGGACACCTCATACAATTTTCTCCTAGGAAGGCCTTGGATCCATATTACAAGGGTCGTACCGTCTACTCTCCACCAAATGGTAAAGTTTGAGCACGAAAATTAGGAAATTGTGGTACATGGAGAGGACGAGCAATCAATTTACCAGGGCCCGTCAATCCCATGTCTTGAGGCTAAGGAAGGTATTGAGCACATAGTCTATCAAGCATTTGAGATTGTGGTCGCGGATCAGTGTGAGGAAGGAAGCCCGTGTCCCCAACCCTTTCTGCCAAATGCGTCAATCATGGTCACCGCTGAAATGATCAAGCCCGGTTATAAGCCCGGGAAGGGGCTCGGGGTGTCTTTGCAAGGTATCACGGAACCTATCACTTTAGGTGCCAGTGAGAAATTCTTTGACATAGGTTTCCAAGCTACAAAAGTTGATGTGACATGGGCAAATGAACGAAAGAGCAATGGTTAGGTGTTGCCTCAGCCAGTCCCACATCTCTCCAAAACATTCACCAAGCCAAGATACATAGAGGAAGAAGATGAGGCCTTCACAACCGAGGAAATTGAAGATATATGTGGAGCCATGAGGCAATTGTTGTATGAGACTCACATGGTCCAGCCGGGAGAAGGCTCAAGCACTGCTGAGGTGCAATATATGGGGCCTGATGCCAAGCTACAAAACTGGAAGGCTACTCTGTTCCCAGTCAGGCGGGAATCCCGGTAGTCCAATCTTGCCACCTTTTCTGCATTCCGAGTTATTTCAGGGTGTAACTCAAATGTTTCTTTTAGTTTATTGTCTTTAAAATTCCAATGTAAACCCTTCTATCTTCAAATTTAATGAAATGAAATCAATATTTCATCGTCTATGAATCTGTTTTTTTTATTCTTTCTGATTTTTGTTATTTTTCTTATTTCTTTTTTCAGTTCTAATAATGCAGACTTAAATAGCATGAAATGCTTTCGGACTTCATGCCCAGATGCTAACACGCTGTCTAATTGTGAAATAATGAATCAAGAAATGGAATACGATAAAGATGAGGCTTTTAGGGAAATAAACAGAGAATTGGAGCAATTTGAGAATAAGCCTAAGCCAAACTTAAATGAAACTGAGCCAGTTAATTTGGGTAGTTCAGAAGAGGTCTAGGAAACCATGATAAGCATTCATACTGATGAAAGAACTAGGGATGCCTTGATCCAACTTTTGTTTGAATTCAAAGACGTGTTTGCCTAGTCCTATGATGATATGCCAGGACTGAGTGTTGATTTAGTGGTACATAAATTTCCAACTTACCCCAGTTATCCCCCTGTCCAACAAAAGCAAAGAAAGTTTAAAACGGGCATCAATCACGAGATTAAAGAAGAAGTCACCAAACAGTTGAAAGCGGTTGTGATCCGAGTGGTCCGATACACCACATGGTTGGCTAATATGGTCCCAGTGCCAAAGAAAGATGGGAAAACCCAAGTGTGTGTTGACTATCGGGATCTGAACAAAACAAGTCCCAAAGACAACTTCCCTTTGCCAAACATCCACATCCTCATTGACAACTGTGCCAAGCATTAGATACAGTCTTTCATGGATTGATATGCTGGATATCATCAGGTCTTGATGGATGAAGAAGATGCGGAAAAGACGGCTTTCACCACCCCTTGGGGCACATATTGTTACAGGATCATGCCTTTTGGTTTGAAGAATGCCGAGGCAACTTACATGACAGCTATGACTGACATCTTTCATGGCATGATGCACTAAGAAATCGAGGTGTATGTGGACGATGTGATCGTTAAATCCAGAACGCAGGACGACCATGTTCGGGATCTGAGAAAGTTCTTTGAGCGTCTGTGTAAGTATGACTTGAAGTTAAATCCAGCTAAATGTGCATTTGGAGTTCCGTCTGGGAAACCTTTGGGATTTATAGTCAGACGGAGGGGCATCGAGCTAGATCAAACAAAGATAAAGTCTATTCGGGATTTGCCTCCTCCGAGAACCAAGAAAGAGTTTATGAGTCTATTGGGGAGGTTGAATTACATCAACGGCTTCATTTCTCAATTGGATTCCACATGTGAGCCCATATTTTAGCTGTTGAAGAAAGATGCGGCGATTAGATGGACAGATGAGTGTTAGGAAGCCTTCGACAAAATCAAAGAATATCTATCGAATCTGCCAGTCTTGGTCCCGCCCGAACCTGGAAGGCCTTTGTTTTTGTATTTGACAGTGTTGGAGAATTCCTTTGGATGCGTTCTCGGGCAACGTGATGTGACCGGGAAGAAAGAACAGGCAATGTGAGCACGTGATTTTTGTTTCGCGCGACAATCGCTCCAAGAGAATTAAAAAAAAATAACAAATGGTCCTGCTATGCAAATTTGGATTTTACATGGCACTTTGTTAATTATTTTTGATTTTTGTGCCCATTTTTTATTAGAACAAAATACAAAATGTATGTTTCGTGCGTAATGTGAACCGTAATCCGATTGTTAAATAGGAGATCACAAAAATACGCATTTCTTTTGTCCTGATTTGTTGCTTTGTTTAAGTTTACCTACTTTTAACATTTTATACGCGTTAAATAAATATGTTAAGTGTTAATTAATGGTGTCTAGTTTCATTTAATTAGGTTGTGTATTTAGGAAATTAGAAATAAAGAAAAAAAGAGGGGAAAATTTGTTTTAAAATGAATTTGGGCCACAAACATTATAAAATCTGAAGCCCAAATGAATGGCCCAATCCACCAGTCCGCACAGCCCACTCCCCAGGCAGCAAAACGACGTAGTTTAACACCAAAACTACGTCGTTTCAATGCCAATCCATCCCAACCATTCAAACCAAGCTGATCCAACAGTCCGGATCTCTCACCCATAACCCCATTTGCCCGACCCGTTACCCGAACCAACTTTGACCCCAACACCTGAAACGACACCGTTTCCCTCGAGCTGAAGGATCCTGGCCCTTCATCGTGCCTCATCCAACGGCTGAGATCCATTCACCCACTCCATATATAAGCTTCCCCTCATACCCCACCCCCTATCCAAATACCCCTGCCTTTCATCATCCTCACAAAGAACCCCGGAACCCTAGAGCCGCCCCCATCTCCCTTCACCAGAAACCCGACGGCATGAACGCCGGTGACCTCCGCCTGAACACCATAGAACCCCCTCACCGCCCTGAACATTGATCTGTTGGCCGTTTAGTTCGAATCCCTTCCCACCTTCTCGAATCTTCATTTGAAGATTCGAGTCGGAACCCGATTTACACCAATCGACCTCAACTTCACACCAGACAGTCCCCAGACCCCCCTCGTGACCAAACCATGCTTGGTTTGGTCCGAATCTAACCAGGGAAACACGAATCCCAGATCTAATTTTTGAACCCTAGTTTTCTCCGTGCATGTTCCGTGTCTGTTCAAGCCGAAGAGATTAAGGTCTAATGGACCTTAATCGAAGTGTTTCTCATCTGAGAAACACTTCGATTAAAGTCCGTTCAGCCTTAAGAAAGGTCTGTCCGAGTCCAAGTTAAGGCTTTTGATTTTTTTTCGAGATTTAAGGTGAGTTTTGCTTTTTCTTTTCTTATTTCTGTTAGTCCATGTGATTGATTAAAGGTCTGTTCATGTTTTGTTTTAATTTGTGTCTTTGAATTTTTATCAACTGTTGTTTGTCCACTTTACCTGAACCTCTGTGTTTGTTTGAATCCCTCTCCTATTCTGATAATGCGTATGTATGTATGTGCTGTGCGAATAATTGAGCTTCAAATTTTGACTGATCAACTGATTCCTCGAGTACCACTTTGTTTAGTCAGTATAATTCAAATCATGTGTCGATACTGTTAAATGTCTGATTTTTGGCTACGATTGTGCATGTTATGATTAATATAATCGAGTCGACATGTGTCGTCAATTAGTTTCAATTGCCTGAACAATAACAAATCGATTTGCTTCTGGACACATTTGTTTGAATCAATTAGGAACTGAGTTTGTTTACTTATAGTTGTTAATTTGAATCAGAAATGTAAAAGGAATGTTTGTTTAACTTCTGAATTGGAGGGCATGTGCACTTTCTGCACAACATGCGCATTTGTGCACCACAGGTGCATTTGTGCACAGCCTGTGCCCTGCATAAGGGCTTTTGAATAAAATAATCGACAGCACATGCTGTCAGATATATATTCTGCTGCCCATTACCCTGCTTTAGTTAAGAAGTATTAAACCTCTTTCAAAAGGGTAAGTCTGCCAGGGAATGTGATGGGTTTCTAATATTAAATAGCTAAGTGGAACTGAAAAGGGACAGCACATGGGAGGGGTATCTGATTAATCTAATAGGCTGTTAAAGGGCAGACTTTAGGCTTATAAAAGAGGAGGACTTCCATCAGTTTTAGAGGGAGACATCTGATAATAGAGAGAGACAGAGGGAAATTGTTAAGGAAAAGATAGAGGAGATCAAGAGAGATCTGAGAAGAGAGGTTTGGAGACATACATAGATACACATATATACAGAAATAGAAAGAGAGCAAGAAAGAGATAAAACAGATTAGGAAATCAGAAACTTGGTTTTGTTTGTCTGAAGTTCATCTGTTGTCAATTTGTTAGGTAGTGTTGCTTCTTCTAAGTTTCAATCGAGATTATTGTTAGTGTTTTGTTGCATTTGGTATATCTCGGAATTGGATTGTCTGGAGTTTTGTTTCCACCACACTGTTGTGCTGCTTCATTTGGCTACTTTCTCTTCAACTATAGTTCCACCCCTTGCAATAGAATCTGCTCTGCTGTGTTGTTTTGATTCGCTGTTGTTACTCTGATTCCTGCTGCTGCTGATCTTCCCTGTTATTCTCTTCTTCCTCTTTGCATTTCGGCATTCCAGGTACACATTTCAAGTCCCATATTGATGTAACTGAAACAGTTTGAAAGCATGAAACGAAAAGGTTGAAGAAGTTCAAGTATTTGTTGTAATATTCATGGTACATTAACGGGTCTGTAAAAAATTGATTAGTTTATAATTCAATAGTGCGAAAGTATGTACTGATACTCGATTGAATTTAGCCCTTTGTGTTAGTTCGTCAGTTGTTTGTTAGTACGGGGTACGTATACTCCGACCTTGTACAATGTTGTTTCTGTTTCATTTTAGTTTTTTTTTGGGTTCCATTAGGCAGTACATAGGGTCACATTCAAAGTCCCATTGGTAATAATATCTAGTAGCTAAATCCTTTAATCTAGCCTAAATAAGTTTAGTTAAGTTCAACTCAAGAAATGTTCGTATTAAGTGTTATATTTTGTTAGCTCGTATGTGATTTCTTGTTAGATTAAAGCATTTTTCCATTAAAGTATAACGTTTTCTTAACTTTGTAAATAATTAATCATAAGAATCCGGATCAGGCCAAAGCATATAATTAAATTAGCATGTACCTTTTCTTCTAATTTTAGGGACAAATGTATTAGAAATGTAGCCACTTTAGGATATCCTTTCTAAAATAGAGACGAGCCTCGCCAAATAAAAAATGCAAAATTGCGGGGCCCTCGATAAATAATCATAATAAATATTTAGAATTCAGGCTAGGCCGTTTAGTGAATCTCATGGCCTTCTCAAAAATAATAATGCGTTAGGCTCTTTAGGCGCGACTTAATTAAATCATATTCTTAAATTCGGGTGCACATTGATGTGACCCAAATCCAAATCTCAACGAAGTCAAAATGTGTTGACAATCACGGGCGCATTGATTGTGACGTGGTTCGAGATGCATTTTCACGACGTTGCAATTCTATAAAATAAGTGATAATGATAAAAGCGGTTTAAACTTAATAAAAGCATGTAAGTCATAACATTGTATTTAAATCAGATATTTAGCCATTATAACAATTTAAGCGACCGTGCTAGAACCACGGGATTCGAGGGTGCCAACACCTTCCCTCGGGTCAACAGAATTCCTTACTTAGAATTTCTGGTTCGCAGACTTCATTTGGAAAAGTCAAAAATTTCCTCGATTTGGGATTCAAGATAAACTGGTGACTTGGGACACCAAAAGCCAAACCTTTCCCAAGTGGCGACTCTGAATTAAATAAATAATCCCATTTCGAATATTGTCACTTAAATTGAAAAAACTCCCCTCGCGCATTTAACCCTTCGGGGGCGGGCGCGCAAAAAGGAGGTGTGACAGCTCTGGCGAATCTGCTGGGGATGTAACCCAGAACCACTGGTTCAGGGTTCAAGAATTCGAGCTTAGAATAATTGTTATATTTGGCTTTATTATCTGATCTTTATTACATGTTTTTGCATAACGTGCTAAATGTTGTCTTTTACCGCTTTGATATTATCTGAACTGTATATAAACTGTGCCGAAACCTTTCTCTTCTTACCTCCGGGGAGAAGCTCGCTGGTCGAGACTCCCTATTCTGTTAGTGTCAATACCTGAAATAAGAAAGAGGTCGGACAAGTTACAAAGCCGGACGATCTCGCGGGTCCCCGGTACGTAGCCCCCTCCTCGACTCGAGTTGTCCGCTCGGGTACACAGTCTAGAACAAATACCCAGGTTACGAACCTAGAATAACTTGACTTCATGCCGGATCCCTAGTAGGAACGCTTATCTGCATCATGTTGCATTTGACTTAGGGGACTCAACACAGGGGTTGGGTCCGTCTAGGACAGGCAACCTAAAATGAAAAGACCACCCTGCTGCATCCTATTTGTTTTGCGCATTTATTTGCCTCGGTTCCGCATGCTGACCGGTTTTAAAAAAAAGAAGAAAAATAGCGGCATAGGGAGATAATTACTTATTTTGGAAAAAATAGAACCAATGTCCAAGTAGTGTCAAAACCTCGCCGGAATTTTTTCTAAAAAAGGAATAAAAACAAAATTTGTCTTCTTAGTTTGAGTTATTAAAAAAAATAATATAAAATTTTTCTTTTTTTTATCACTTCCAAAATCAAAAAAAAGAGAAGGTATTTATTTAAAAGTAAAAAAAAAAAAAACGGAGATTCATAATTCAAAAAAAAAATGTTGTCTCTTTCGTAGTACCCCTTTTATAAATTCAGACTAATGGTCCAAATATTTCCTAAAAAATAATAATATTTTCTTTAGTCTTTATCTCTTTGCCAAAAGAAAAAAATATAATAAAAATACGTATTCTTGATTTCTAGGTTTATTTGATTTTTTCTATTTACGGTATGCCCGAACTACGCCGGTTTGATTCTCACCGGATGTGAGATACGTAGGCAACCCTCGTCAGGTTCAACCCCATTTTGCTAAAATAGCCAAAATCAATAAATAAATAAAAAAAATGATGTGTCAGATTTTTAAAGAGTCATAAATAAGTCAGGTGATGCTGTTTTGTCATAAATAGCCGAATGATTCCGAAAAGGGACGCCGGAAGGCTGACTTTGCATAAACAGCCACCTTTGGGTCTTGTTTAGCATTTTTGTCCAGTTGACCCACACAGCCTTAAAATCTTCGTCCCCGAAGTGTTTAAAGGCCGTGTTCAAAACTTGATCCCCTCTGTAAAATATTTTTGAGTCAAGTCATTTTTGTTAAAATCACCTTAATAAATGTGCAGGATGAGCACGATGCAAAATGAACATTTTTCAATAATGACCAAAATCCCTGTCAAGTTACGGCTATGGTGGAATGATCTAGGTGTTGAAGGACAAAATGAGGTTAAGAAATATCTGAAAGGTCTTGTGGGTTTGTTGGAAATCCAGCCTCGGGGAGATATCATAAGAGCTTTGGTTACCTATTGGGACCCGGCGCACAATGTTTTCCATTTCTCTGATTTTGAACTCACCCCGACTTTGGAAGAAATGGCCGGATACATCGGGAATACTGAACTTCCCTTGAGGGAAAAATACTTGGTCGCCCCAAGAGTCGTCACGGTACATCGGTTCCTAGATTCATTGAAGATACCTAGAACAGTCCACAACCCGGATCTGGCAGCCGGATTTTGTACTCCATGCTTCATATATGATAGGTACGGTCATGAGGGGGGATTCAATAATCCGATCAACAAACTGTGCAGCAAAGGAGTTCGCCAGAAGTGGGACAAGCACAGACGGGTAGCGTTCATGATGATGTTCCTGGGCCTTCTGGTATTTCCAAGGAAAGACGGAAACATTGATTTGAAGATATCCGGGGTCGTCAGCACTTTACTCACGCAAAGTGACAGTACTCTCGCGCCTATGGTGGTATCTGACATCTTTCGAGCTCTTACAGCTTGTAAAGCTGGGGGAAATTTCTTCGAAGGTTGTAACTTGCTCCTACAGATATGGATGACCGAGCACCTCTGCCATCATTCCGAGATTTTGAGCCATGGTTCCCCGGAAAAGACCTGCATAGAAGAATCTTACACGAGAACCAAAGAGATCAGTTTGCCCAAAGGAGTCCTGGCATGGACCTCGTTCTTTCAAGCTCTTACTGCCAGCCAAATACAATGGACGTTGGGATGGTTGCCTGTTGATGAGATCCTATATATGTCTGCAGCTAAAACTCATTTCTTACTGATGGGGCTTAAGAGCATTCAACCTTACGCACCCTGCCGAGTTTTGAGACAGTTCGGAAGATGCCAGACAGTACCTCATGAGGAAGATCTTAGCACTCAAGCAATTGAGATAAGTCCTAACGGACAATTCCCAGAAGCAAAGATTCGCCAAATCTGGAGTGAGTGTCAATATTTGAAATCAGATACTTGCGTGCGGGATCGAGCCAAAGGAGAGACAGCGCCAGGTTACCTTGCATGGTATAGAAGGGAACTTGAGCATGAAAGGCCAACTAAGAGACCCCACATCCGGAATTTCACCGAATCATCGCAAAGACAGTGGGATTGGTTAGCAAAGGAAAGAGGCTATTGCGCCGAAATCAGCAGGTTAAAGCAACAAGTAGAAGGCTTGAAATATGAGCACAACGTGCAAGCTGCTACCAATCTGGGAGAGCGGAACAGGTTAATTCAGGAAAACGAAATGCTCAGAGCCCAGATCAAACAGATAAGGGTGGATGCAGATAAACAGCCAAGGCGTCGATCAGACGAGCAGCTGATAAAAAGGTTAAAAAGTGAAATCAGGGAATGGCAAGATGGTTTGGAGAAATCTGAAAACGTCATAGCGGAGCTCAGGGCACAGTGGGATACAAGAACAGATAAGCATCGTCGATACCTGAATCAATTGGAAGGCGACCACGAGAAAACTGTTGCTAAAATAAAGAGAGAGATGGCTACACTTGAGATCAAAGCAGTTAATCAGGCCAAGGATTTCCAAATTGAGAGCAGATACTGGTACGACTCAATAGCCCAGATGAAGTTGGAAGTACAGCGACTGAAGCATCAGCATATACAAGATGCTCAAGTCTTCAAGATATGCAGCGATCAGATAAAACGCCTACTCGTAGAGAAGAAGCAAGCCAGAGATAGGATCAAGGCCATTGCCCATGCCATCACCAGACGATGTCTACGATGTGAGAACATGTCCAGCGTTACCATCCTCTTGGCAATAATGGGTCATGTCAAGCAAACTATGCACGAGCTGGAGTAACTTGAGAGGGATCTCACGCCTAGGACCGCGGTGAGGCCGAACGATGCCCCGCAGACACCAATTTTCAAAACCATAATGCACTCATAGGTCAAATTTGTATCTTAGCATCTTCTGCTTGTTTTTCCCATCAGGGTGATTTTTAGTCTATTTTGAGTCTAGGTTTATTTTCAAAGTTCGCTTTTTCTTTTGCAAAATGTAGTTTGTAATATACCATTTCAACAATAAAGAGGTTGCTTCTTTTACGCTCATTTGTGTTTTTCGAACTACGTAATGATCTGATTCACGTAGGCATCGTGATATGTAGGCAATCCTCATCGGATCCGGTCGCATTTCTTTTACTGCAAAATAAAAGAAAAAAATAAAAGAAAAACAAAAAAAAAGAAAAAAAGAAAAAAAAGAAAAGAAGGGGAAAACTAATAAGAGGAAAAATGTCGGAATGACGTATGCTCTCGTAGCAAACATATAGTAATCCACTTAACTGTATAGGTGCATCATGCCCAACGTGAGATTAACTATCTATTATTTGCTACAAATTAACCGTGCGTTTGTCGATGAGTATTCCAGGGTTTTTGGAAAGACGGTTGGTTTGGTGAAAGTCTGGCCTCGCACTCATACTTCACGAGGTCAAGGAGAAGTGTTCAACTACCTGTTGTTAGGACCAGAAGCAGTACTCACACTTACTTCACCAGGTCAAAAGGAAGTGTGGAAATGTCTTCAGAAATTCCATTGCAAACAATCCCTATTTCCGAGGAAAGCTCGATCTCAGCCGTCCTCACACCTGAATCCGCAACTGCGGAGGAAAATAGAATCCTACGGCTCCGCATGTTGGAAATGCTGGACGATTGGAATAATGGGAAAGAGCCGCCAAGTGTCGTCCCCGGATTCCCTGAATTATTCTCCAGGTCAAGTGGGACTTCTAATGTCCCCATAAATTATCCTGCTACCCCATTCGGGTACCCAGCCACCTCAGCCTTCTCTGCTGGATCGCCTTCTGAGCCTCATCCCCGAATGTCATCCACTGATGCAAGCATGAACATCTTTACTGCATCGCCTTGCCCGATTACGGCACAGCCTACCACGTACAAGCCAAGCTTTGACTCATCCTCTTTTACATTCCAAGCACCATCGTTCTCAATGGAACCAACTAGGTTCGCTACCAGCACTAATCCTCTACCGCCTCAGTGTGAGCTTGCACCTGGGCAAGATCAGAACCCCAGAATTGCAGAACAAAATGAGATTGCCAAGAGAATGAGAAGCCTTGAACAAAGTTTGAAGAATATGCAAGGATTGAGCGGACAGAAGAGCGTCTCTTACGCCGACCTATGCATGTTCCCTCACGTGCACCTGCCAGCGGGTTTCAAGACCCCGAAGTTCGAGAAATACGATGGGCACGGTGACCCCATTGCACATCTTAAGAAATACTGCAACCAATTGCGGGGAGCCGGCGGAAAAGAAGAACTGCTAATGGCATATTTTGGGGAAAGTCTAGTAGGGATAGCCTCGGAATGGTATATGGACCAGGAAATGTCCCGATGGCATATATGGGATGATCTCGCCAGAGATTTTGTGAAACAATTCCAGTATAACATCGACATTGCGCCAGACCGAAATTCGCTGTCAAATTTGAAGAAGAAACCTTCAGAAAGCTTCAGGGAATATGCTATTAAGTGGCGTGAACAGGCGTCAAGAGTGAAGCCTCCCATGGATGAAGTGGAAATGGTCACTACTTTTCTCCAGGCTCAAGAATCTGACTATTTCCAAAACATGATGTCAGCCATGGGTAAGCCATTCGCGGAAGCGATCAAGATTGGAGAGATGGTAGAAAATGGTCTGAAAACAGGTAGGATTCTGAGTCAAGCAGCCATAAGGGCAACCTCCCAGGCCGTCCAAAGCGGGTCCGGAGGAATGACCAGAGGGAAGAAGAAAGAAGAAACAACTATGGCAGCCTCGGAAGCAAGGGAGTATCGTCATCCCAGGCCCCGTTTCCTGGAAAGAACCCCACAACACTATTTCCCCCACTCCAATTTGGCATATGCTCATCAGCCTTATATGGTCATGAATGCCCAACCTTATGCCCATCCACCACAACAAGCCAACCGAGGCCCAGCTCCACCTCCCAGAAATCAGCCTCCTTACCGCAACCACTATAACCCACAACCCCCGCAGAATAACTTTCGCCCTCAGGAGCCACCTCGACGGCGGACTTTCACGCCCATCGGTGAGCAATACTCTACTTTGTTCCCTAAGCTAGTCCAATTGGGTTTCTTGCAACCAATCCCTCAAACAAGGCAAAACCCGACGTCACCTTCTTACAAAGCTGGAGTCAGATGCGCCTATCATTCAGGGGCCGAGGGACATGATACAAATGATTGCTGGTCGTTGAAAAGAGTGGTCGAGAATTTGATAGAGTAAGGGAAAATAGTGCTAAGGGACGAAGAGATCCCAAATGTGACTAACAATCCATTGCCTGCTCACAATAATGGGCCGCTGATCGGAATGATTTGCGAAGACAAAGAATTTGACCCTGCTTTGAAAGCCATAATTGCCATTGTCGACACGGGGAAGAGGTCCGAAACAGACAAGAAACCAGGAAAGGGGGAGGAGGCCAAGGCTATACAGAAAGAACTTGAAAAAAAGGTGGAGAAGAAAGTGGTACCGGCAGGGGGTGGAGTTCTTTACATACCACGAGGTCAAGCCAAGAAGACGCAGAACTTCGGGATCAAAAAGACAAAACCTATGTATGTGCCAAAAGGGGCCTATGTGGTCCGGGGGACGATTCAACCACCTCGGCTGAATGAGCCAGTGGTTATCGGACGCGTGCCACAAAAGCCAATGACCAACCCGTCCACAGTGCCGTGGAATTATCAAAAGACTTTGGTAATGTACAAAGGTAAAGAGGTCATGGGAGAACTTCCAGAAAATACTTTCATTGGAAGGTATTCAAATACCCAAGAACTGAACAACGCCACACAAAGGCGCTTCCCGCCAAAGAAGCCCGTAAGTGTTGAAGAAGCGGAAGTGTTCTTCCAACAAATGAAAATGCCGGATTACGAAGTGATAGATCAACTGCGCAAGTACCCCGAGCAAGTGTCCATGCTATCATTATTGATGAGGTCGGCCGAGCATCAAAAGATCTTACTGAAGACCCTGAATGAAGCATATGTGCCAGTTAAAACCTCGGTTGAACAACTAGAGCGGATGACAGAAAGATTCTTTGCCGTCAACCAAATCTCTTTCAGCAAGAATGATTTACCCCCGGAAGGAGCGACACACAACAAGCCTTTGCATCTAACAGTTAAATGCGAAGACTATTATGTCAAGCGGGTAATGTTGGATGGGGGTTCAGGTGTTGACATTTGCCCGCTCTCCACGCTGCAAAGAATGGAAATTGGGACCGGAAGAATCCGACCCAACAATGTCTGCGTAAGAGCTTTCGACGGCATCAAGAGAGATACCATGGGAGAAATAGACCTGTTGTTGGTCATAGGACCAGTCGAATTTCAAGTAACCTTCCAGGTGCTCGACATGGATACATCCTACAATTTTCTCCTTGGCAGACCTTGGATCCATGCGGCAGGAGCCGTGCCTTCCACTCTTCACCAGATGGTGAAGTTCGAGTACGAAGACAGAGAGATCGTGGTCCATGGGGAAGATGAGCATGCTATTTATCGGGACCCATCCACCCCATATCTGGAACCGAGAGAAGGGAGCGAACATACGGTCTATCAAGCTTTTGAGATTGTACTGGCAGAGCAGCACGAAGAGGGAATACCCTGCCCCCAGCCTTTCTTGTCTAACGCCTCGGTTATGGTGGCCAAAGAGATGATCCGGCATGGATTTAGGCCAGGGAAGGGGCTTGGACGAACCCTTCAGGGAATAACAGAACCCATTACTTTGCCAATCATCAAGAAACCTTTTGGACTAGGTTTCAAACCTACTCCAGCAGACGAAGAGTGGGCAAAGAAAAGGAAAAATGAGGTTTGGAAGTTACCTCAACCACTGCCGGATTTATATGCAACTTTCATCAGGCCAAGGTACGTTGAAGAAGAAGATGATGAGGTCTTCACAGCTGAGGAAATCGAGGAGATATGTGGGGCTATGAGGGAAATGCTCTACGAGGTCCACATGGTTCAACCAGGTGAAGGCACAAGCACTGCTGTACATGGGGCCGAATGCCCAACTTCAAAACTGGGAGGCCACGCCATTCCCGACTAGACGGAAGTCCGGGTAGACCTGTCCTGCCACCTTTCCTGTTTCACAAGTTATCTCCAGGACATAACTTGAGCGTTTTCTTCCTTTCAATTGTTGTTTTGAATTTCTAAGTTGTAAACATTGTTGTCTTCCAACTTTCCAAAGAAAAATAAAAAAAATCATCATTGCTTTCCCATTCTTTCTTTTGTTCTGATTTTTGTTATTTTTCCTTTTACCTTTCTTTTCAGTTATAATAATGCGGCTTTAAATATGACATGCTCGCGGACTTCACGCCCAGGTCACAATGAGCTATTTAACTGCGAATTAATGAACCCAGAATCAGAATATGATGCGGAAGAGGCTTTTAGGGAGATAAACCGAGAGTTGGAATATTTCGAGAATAAACCTAAGCCGAATCTGAATGACACTGAACCGGTAAATTTAGGAACCCCGGAAGAAATCCGGGAGACCAAGATAAGCATTCACACGGACAAGAAAACGCGAGAGGCGATAATTCAACTTCTTTTTGAATTTAAAGACGTGTTTGCTTGGTCATATGATGACATGCCGGGACTAGGTGTTGATCTAGTGGTTCATAAATTGCCGATTCATCCTGATTGTCCTCCAGTTCAACAAAAGCAACGAAAATTCAAAACTGAGGTCAGTGACAAGATTAAAGAGGAGATCACCAAACAACTGAAAACGGGAGTGATTCGGGTAGTCCAATATACAACATGGTTGGCGAATGTGGTTCCAGTACCAAAAAAGGACGGGAAAACTCGGGTATGTGTAGATTACCGAGATCTGAACAGAGCAAGTCCTAAAGATAATTTCCCGCTGCCCAACATCCACATCCTCGTTGATAATTGCGCCAAACACGAGATACAGTCTTTCGTAGATTGTTACGCTGGGTATCATCAGGTATTGATGGATGAAGAGGACGCCGAGAAAACTGCCTTCACCACGCCTTGGGGCACCTACTGTTACCGGGTCATGCCATTTGGTTTGAAGAATGCTGGGGCTACTTACATGAGGGCCATGACTGCCATTTTCCATGACATGATGCATCAGGAAATAGAGGTGTACGTGGACGATGTGATAGTCAAGTCCAGGACGCAGGATAATCACATCCAAGACTTGAGGAAATTCTTTGAGAGATTAAGGAAGTATGACTTGAAGCTGAACCCAGCCAAATGCGCTTTCGGAGTTCCGTCAGGCAAACTTTTGGGCTTCATCGTAAGCAGGAGAGGAATCGAGCTAGATCCAACTAAGATAAAATCCATCAGAGATCTACCTCCCCCGAGAACAAAGAAAGACGTGATGAGTCTGTTGGGCAGGTTGAATTACATCAGTCGGTTTATTGCCCAGCTGACAAGCACATGTGAGCCCATATTCAAGCTGTTAAGGAAAGATGCAGCGATTAAATGGACCACTGAATGTCAAGAAGCTTTTGATAAAGTCAAAGAATACCTTTCGAATCCCCCGGTCTTGGTCCCTCCAGAATCGGGAAGGCCACTTTTCTTGTATCTGACAGTCTTGGAGAACTCTTTCGATTGCGTCCTCGGGCAACACGACGTAACCGGAAAGAAGGAGCAAGCAATCTACTACTTGAGCAAGAAATTCACCGGCTACGAGGCCAAATACACTCTGCTGGAAAGGACATGCTGCGCTCTCACATGGGTTGCTCAAAAGCTGAGACATTATCTCCAAGCCCACACTACGTTCCTCATAAGCAGGTTGGATCCTTTGAAGTATATATTTCAGAAACCAATGCCTACTGGGAGACTGGCTAAATGGCAAATCTTGCTTACGGAATTCGACATAGTCTATGTCACTCGCACGGCAATGAAAGCCCAGGCGTTAGCAGATCATTTGGCCGAAAATCCGGTCGATGAGGAATACCAGCCATTGGATACCTACTTTCCAGATGAAGAAGTAAACACCGTAGAAGTGGTCTCGGAGGAAGCTCATGTTTGGAAGATGTTCTTTGATGGAGCCGTGAACGCCAAGGGTGTAGGGATCGGGGCAATTTTGATCTCGCCTTCTGGTCAGCATTATCCCGCCACAGCTAGACTTCGTTTCTTTTGCACAAATAATACAGCTGAGTATGAAGCCTGCATCATGGGCATGCATATGGCAATCGATCAGGATGTCGAAGACTTACTGATTATGGGAGATTCTGACCTGATTATCCGGCAAGCTCAAGGCGAAATGGGAAACTCGGGATGTCAAACTTATCCCTTACCGACAGCATGTGGAGGACCTCAGCAAGCGCTTTACCTCAATAGAGTTCAGGTATATCCCGAGGTGTCACAATGAACTGGCAGATGCGCTTGCTACTTTGGCTTCAATGCTACCCTACCCGGGCAACGCCCACGTCGATCCTTTGGAAATCCAAATCAAGGAAAGACACGGTTACTGCAATATAATCGAGGAAGGATCAAATACGCAGCAGTGGTACCATGACATCAAGAGGTTCCTAAAGACACAAGAATACCCCGAGCACGCTACTGGAGATCAAAAGAGGACCATTAGGCGACATGCAAGTGGTTTCTTTCTAAGCGGTGAATTGTTGTATAAGAGGACCCCGGACCTCAATCTTCTAAGATGTGTCGATATCGAGGAGGCAAGAAAGATCATGCACGAAGTACACGCAGGTGTGTGCGGACCTCACATGAACGGGTATGTCTTAGCAAAGAAAATCCTTCGAGCAGGTTATTACTGGATGACCATGGAAAAGGATTGCTTTAGCTTCGTTCGGAAGTGTCATCAATGTCAGGTGCACGGTGATTTGATTCATGCACCTCCCACGGAGCTGCATCCCATGTCTGCACCTTGGCCATTTGTCGCCTGGGGCATGGACGTCATTGGACCAATCGAACCGAAGGCTTCGAATGGACACAGGTTTATACTGGTCGCCATCGATTACTTCACAAAATGGGTAGAAGCTGTCACTCTCAAGTCGGTCACTAAAAAAGCTGTAGTGGATTTTGTACACTCAAATCTTATCTGTCGTTTCGGTATTCCTGCGACTATCATTACAGATAACGCAGCAAACTTGAACAGTCACTTGATGGGAGATGTATGCGAGCAATTCAAGATAACGCATAGGAATTCTACTCCTTATCGGCCGAAAGCCAATGGTGCTGTGGAAGCGGCGAACAAAAACATCAAGAAGATTTTGAGGAAAACGATCCAAAGTTCCCGACAGTGGCATGAGCAGTTACCATTTGCATTGTTGGGGTATCGCACTACGGTACGCACATCAGTAGGAGCGACTCCTTATCTTTTGGTTTATGGGACCGAGGCTGTAATACCGGCAGAGGTAGAAATTCCTTCGCTTCGAACCATTGTCGAAGCAGAAATCGAAGACAGCGAGTGGGTCAAGACTCGGTTAGAGCAATTGACTTTGATTGATGAAAAGCGAATGGCCGCGGTTTGTCACGGACAGTTATACCAACGAAGGATGGCCCGTGCTTACAACAAGAAAGTCCGACCGAGGAATTTCGAAGTAGGTCAGCTGGTACTAAGGCGTATTCTGCCGCAACATGAGGAAGCAAAAGGTAAGTTTGCCCCAAATTGGAAAGGCCCATACATCATAAGGAAGATATTGCCGAGAGGAGCATTGTATTTAGGTGATATCGAAGGAAATGACCCCGACACAGCAGTAAATGCGGATGCAGTCAAGAGATACTACGTCTGAATTATACTCCAGTAGTCTTGACACATTTGAAATGATGAAGGTTTTATTCCCCACTACTCCCCAAACACCGCCCAATTCTCTTTACAAACTTTTGAGCCGCTTACAAAAAAAAACATTGATTGAGGCCTGAACTACGTTTGACTTGATTCCGAAAGGATACGTAGGCAGCCTCTCCCTGAGGTTCAGTCACACCAACAATAAAATCCCATTCACCCTGAAATTAAAATCGGGGCACGTCGAGCAGTTTGGAAGTTAGTATCATCTACCTCTCTTTACCAAGCACAAGCCTTCAAATCAATTACCAAAGATATTGGGAAACCAATAAGCGTCACAAATGGAGACCGACACACTCTGAATTGAGAGAGATAAAATGAGAGAGTCTCGTCGGTGAAAACCTTTGGGCACCACGAGGCGACGGGAGTAGAGAAACCAAAATGAGAGAGTTTGTTTAGTAAAAACTCACAAAGAGTGCTATCAAGCGATGACAGGAAGAGAAATGAGAGAGGTCAGCCGGCGAAAACCCGCAAAGGGCGCTGTTGGCCGAAAGAGTGACCCCACCCAAGGAGGTTTCGGCAAAGTTCCACCAGGTTTGGAAATCACAGATCCGTTCTGGTTGAGGGAAACGCAAGCTCATGGAAAGTCAGGCGTCCAGTCCAAAGAGCATGTCATGTCATTTAAAGCCAGCATTATCTTCCTCAGATAAGTCTTTCTCGTCCCGAAGGGGGCACTCCTTTTCTGAAATTTGTTTTATCTTTTCTTTGTTTCTCTTCGAATCCCTTTTTATGTTTTAACCCCAAGTTCAGGATATACCGGAGAGGGCAGGTGGCAGGTTTGTTTTCACGGAATTCCGTTTCATGAAGGAAAACACCTCGTTTTGTTGGTACGTCTGTCCAAACTTGATAAATCATGTTGTTTGATGGCGTTCGAAGTAAAGAGGAAAAAAGAGAAATTTCCCCCAGCAAGTCTGCCTTCGGACGAATCCCCACAGAGTCTCCTCCTGTACAATCCCCCGCAGAATCTCCCCAATAATAAAAAAAAAAATCCCCGTTGGAATTTCCCCAGCACATCCCCAGCAAGTCCCTTTGTAAAAATTCCCCAACAAGCTTACCCCAACAAATCCTAGAAAGCCCGCCTTGAAACAAATACCCAGCATGCCCCATTGTATAAAAGTCCACACAAAGAATCCACTTTGTAAATACTCCCCCACAGAGCTTCCTTTTGTACAAATCCTCGCAGAATACCTCCAATAGAACCCCCGTTGAGAACCTCCAAGCAACACGGGACAAAAAAAGAGGGAAAGAAAAAGTGCCTTACGAGGCAAATCATCACAGAATCTGGAAATACAAGCCTGAGCAATCTAAAAGGTTCCGACATATGAATCAAATCAATGGCGGGACTTCGCAACAGAAATGAAGACACAATAAAGCAACCGGGAACGATCAAGGTCACCAAACCGACCGTCATTTCCGAACTAACAATTGTTCTTTGTCTGAAGAGTTGAAACAGGTTTAATCCAAGACAATCGTGCAAGAAGCACGTGTCGCCCAAAAAAGAAGGTACACGGGTACAATAAATATTTTGGCAACAAGGAATTCACTCGAAAGGTAAGTTTCCACGAAACTCCCTTTTGTCTTTTACTAAAACAAGAAAATTCAAAAAAAAAGGTCAGTCGTTGTTCTCGAATTTTGTCCCCAAATAGTCAGCATTAGGGTTTTAAACCCTAAACTGAATTTTTCCTTTTAGTCAGCATTAGGGTTTTAAACCCTAAACTGAACTTTTTTCCTTTCAGCCAGCATTAGGGTTTTAAACCCTAAACTGAGCTTTTCCATGCAGTCAGCATTAGGGTTTTAAACCCTAAACTGAATTTTCCCTTTAGTCAGCATTAGGGTTTTAAATCCTAAACTGAACTTTTTCCATTCAGCCAGCATTAGGGTTTTAAACCCTAAACTGAGCTTTTCCATGCAATCAGCATTAGGGTTTTAAACCCTAAACTGAATTTTTTTCCATTCAGCCAGCATTAGGGTTTTAAACCCTAAACTGAGCTTTTCCTTTAGTCAGCATTAGGGTTTTAAACCCTAAACTGAACTTTTTCCTTTTAGTCAGCATTAGGGTTTTAAACCCTAAACTGAACTTTTTTCCTTTCAGCCAGCATTAGGGTTTTAAAACCTAAACTGAGCTTTTCCATGCAGTCAGCATTAGGGTTTTAAACCCTAAACTGAATTTTTCCTTTTAGTCAGCATTAGGGTTTTAAACCCTAAACTGAACTTTTTTCCTTTCAGCCAGCATTAGGGTTTTAAACCCTAAACTGAGCTTTTCCATGCAGTCAGCATTAGGGTTTTAAACCCTAAACTGAATTTTCCTTTAGTCAGCATTAGGGTTTTAAACTCTAAACTGAACTTTTTCCATTCAGCCAGCATTAGGGTTTTAAACCCTAAACTGAGCTTTTCCATGCAATCAGCATTAGGGTTTTAAACCCTAAACTGAATTTTTTTCCATTCAGCCAGCATTAGGGTTTTAAACCCTAAACTGAGCTTTTCCATGCAGTCAGCATTAGGGTTTTAAACCCTAAACTGAATTTTTCCTTTTAGTCAGCATTAGGGTTTTAAACCCTAAACTGAACTTTTTTTCCTTTCAGCCAGCATTAGGGTTTTAAACCCTAAACTGAGCTTTTCCATGCAGTCAACATTAGGGTTTTAAACCCTAAACTGAATTTTTCTTTTAGTCAGCATTAGGGTTTTAAACCCTAAACTGAATTTTCCCTTTAGTCAACATTAGGGTTTTAAACCCTAAACTGAACTTTTTCCATTCAGCCAACATTAGGGTTTTAAACCCTAAACTGAGCTTTTCCATGCAGTCAGCGTTAGGGTTTTAAACCCTAAACTGAGTTTTTCCCTTTAGTCAGCATTAGGGTTTTAAACCCCAAACTGAATTTTTCCTTCAGCCAGCATTAGGGTTTTAAACCCTAAACTGAACTGTTTCCTGTAATCAGCATTAGGGTTTTAAACCCTAAACTAAACTTTTCCTTCAGTCAGCATTAGGGTTTTAAACCCTAAGCTGAACTTTTCCCCAGTTGGTCAGTATTAGAGTTTCAACTCTAAAACTGAACTTCTCCCCAGCTAGTCTGTATTAGGGCCCCAACCCTGAACTGAACATTTTTATCTTCCTTCATCAATTTTATGAACTTCCTGGCGAATAACTCACGAAATTTTCCTAGTGAAACTGGGTCAGAAAATTTCGTTCGTTTGTTTGTTTTCTCCCGCAGGTCTAACCTCGAGCCACACGATTCGAAATGACCCACGAGATGAGTCTCAACTCAGAATCAAATAAGAAAAAAGACAAAAAAGAAGATGTCCCGAGAATATCAGAGTAAATGGAAGGCGGATCGGCTCCAACATTTGACTAAGGTCCTGAACTCTGCCAGTCGGGTTTCACTCAGTATCCCAAAGATTGAACAAGTCGCCGCAACTCGCAAGCATCAAGATTCGAATCAAAGTCTCCAAGCACAATCAGCTAAGACCCAAGATCAAGTCGCAAAAGAATCATAGATAGGAATCTTGTAACTCGCAGTTGACATTCATATAAGTAGTTAGTTCAGTTCCAATTTTCCTTTGGTTGTAATAAGGCGGTCAGTGACGCAGCAGTGACAACAGCGACAGCAGTAACAGCAAGCATTGCAATCCCATGATAGTCCCAGCTGCCAAAACTTCCCGAACTACATTGACCCGATTCCTGTTTAGCCCAGGATATGTAGGAAATCTTTGAAGCAAGATTCGGTCAGATCTTTCAAAAACATGCTTCACACGGAGTAGTCCATAGGCAAAAATCGCTCATACACGCTCACTTTATCTTTGCACGAAAACTCTTCGTGTTTCCGAACAAAGAGGGGCAGCTGTGAGCACGTGATTTTTGTTTCGCGCGACAATCGCTCCAAGAGAATTAAAAAAAAATAACAAATGGTCCTGCTATGCAAATTTGGATTTTACATGGCACTTTGTTAATTATTTTTGATTTTTGTGCCCATTTTTTATTAAAACAAAATACAAAATGTATGTTTCGTGCGTAATGTGAACCGTAATCCGATTGTTAAATAGGAGATCAAAAAAATACGCATTTCTTTTGTCCTGATTTGTTGCTTTGTTTAAGTTTACCTACTTTTAACATTTTATACGCGTTAAATAAATATGTTAAGTGTTAATTAATGGTGTCTAGTTTCATTTAATTAGGTTGTGTATTTAGGAAATTAGAAATAAAGAAAAAAAGAGGGGAAAATTTGTTTTAAAATGAATTTGGGCCACAAACATTATAAAATCTGAAGCCCAAATGAATGGCCCAATCCACCAGTCCGCACAGCCCACTCCCCAGGCAGCAAAAACGACGTAGTTTAACACCAAAACTACGTCGTTTCAATGCCAATCCATCCCAACCATTCAAACCAAGCTGATCCAACGGTCCGGATCTCTCACCCATAACCCCATTTGCCCGACCCGTTACCCGAACCAACTTTGACCCCAACACCTGAAACGACACCGTTTCCCTCGAGCTGAAGGATCCTGGCCCTTCATCGTGCCTCATCCAACGGCTGAGATCCATTCACCCACTCCATATATAAGCTTCCCCTCATACCCCACCCCCTATCCAAATACCCCTGCCTTTCATCATCCTCACAAAGAACCCCGGAACCCTAGAGCCGCCCCCATCTCCCTTCACCAGAAACCCGGCGGCATGAACGCCGGTGACCTCCGCCTGAACACCATAGAACCCCTTCACCGCCCTGAACATTGATCGGTTGGCCGTTTAGTTCGAATCCCTTCCCACCTTCTCGAATCTTCATTTGAAGATTCGAGTCAGAACCCGATTTACACCAATCGACCTCAACTTCACACCAGACAGTCCCCAGACCCCCCTCGTGACCAAACCATGCTTGGTTCGGTCCGAATCTAACCAGGGAAACACGAATCCCAGATCTAATTTTTGAACCCTAGTTTTCTCCGGGCATGTTCCGTGTCTATTCAAGCCGAAGAGATTAAGGTCTAATGGACCTTAATCGAAGTGTTTCTCATCTGAGAAACACTTTGATTAAAGTTCGTTCAGCCTTAAGAAAGGTCTGTCCGAGTCCAAGTTAAGGCTTTTGATTTTTTTTCGAGATTTAAGGTGAGTTTTGCTTTTTCTTTTCTTATTTCTGTTAGTCCATGTGATTGATTAAAGGTCTGTTCATGTTTTGTTTTAATTTGTGTCTTTGAATTTTTATCAACTGTTGTTTGTCCACTTTACCTGAACCTCTGTGTTTGTTTGAATCCCTCTCCTATTCTGATAATGCGTATGTATGTATGTGCTGTGCGAATAATTGAGCTTCAAATTTTGACTGATCAACTGATTCCTCGAGTACCACTTTGTTTAGTCAGTATAATTCAAATCATGTGTCGATACTGTTAAATGTCTGATTTTTGGCTACGATTGTGCATGTTATGATTAATATAATCGAGTCGACATGTGTCGTCAATTAGTTTCAATTGCCTGAACAATAACAAATCGATTTGCTTCTGGACACATTTGTTTGAATCAATTAGGAACTGAGTTTGTTTACTTATAGTTGTTAATTTGAATCAGAAATGTAAAAGGAATGTTTGTTTAACTTCTGAATTGGAGGGCATGTGCACTTTCTGCACAACATGCGCATTTGTGCACCACAGGTGCATTTGTGCACAGCCTGTGCCCTGCATAAGGGCTTTTGAATAAAATAATCGACAGCACATGCTGTCAGATATATATTCTGCTGCCCATTACCCTGCTTTAGTTAAGAAGTATTAAACCTCTTTCAAAAGGGTAAGTCTGCCAGGGAATGTGATGGGTTTCTAATATTAAATAGCTAAGTGGAACTGAAAAGGGACAGCACATGGGAGGGGTATCTGATTAATCTAACAGGCTGTTAAAGGGCAGACTTTAGGCTTATAAAAGAGGAGGACTTCCATCAGTTTTAGAGGGAGACATCTGATAATAGAGAGAGACAGGGAAATTGTTAAGGAAAAGATAGAGGAGATCAAGAGAGATCTGAGAAGAGAGGTTTGGAGACATACATAGATACACATATATACAGAAATAGAAAGAGAGCAAGAAAGAGATAAAACAGATTAGGAAATCAGAAACTTGGTTTTGTTTGTCTGAAGTTCATCTGTTGTCAATTTGTTAGGTAGTGTTGCTTCTTCTAAGTTTCAATCGAGATTACTGTTAGTGTTTTGTTGCATTTGGTATATCTTGGAATTGGATTGTCTGGAGTTTTGTTTCCACCACACTGTTGTGCTGCTTCATTTGGCTACTTTCTCTTCAACTATAGTTCCACCCTTTGCAATAGAATCTGCTCTACTGTGTTGTTTTGATTCGCTGTTGTTACTCTGGTTCCTGCTGCTGCTGATCTTCCCTGTTATTCTCTTCTTCCTCTTTGCATTTCGGCATTCCAGGTACACATTTCAAGTCCCATATTGATGTAACTGAAACAGTTTGAAAGCATGAAATGAAAAGGTTGAAGAAGTTCAAGTATTTGTTGTAATATTCATGGTACATTAACGGGTCTGTAAAAAATTGATTAGTTTATAATTCAATAGTGTGAAAGTATGTACTGATACTCGATTGAATTTAGCCCTTTGTGTTAGTTCGTCAGTTGTTTGTTAGTACGGGGTACGTATACTCCGACCTTGTACAATGCTGTTTCTGTTTCATTTTAGTTTTTTTTGGGTTCCATTAGGCAGTACATAGGGTCACATTCAAAGTCCCATTGGTAACAATATCTAGTAGCTAAATCCTTTAATCTAGCCTAAATAAGTTTAGTTAAGTTCAACTCAAGAAATGTTCGGATTAAGTGTTATATTTCGTTAGCTCGTATGTGATTTCTTGTCAGATTAAAGCATTTTTCCATTAAAGTATAACGTTTTCTTAACTTTGTAAATAATTAATCATAAGAATCCGGATCAGGCCAAAGCATATAATTAAATTAGCATGTACCTTTTCTTCTAATTTTAGGGACAAATGTATTAGAAATGTAGCCACTTTAGGATATCCTTTCTAAAATAGAGACGAGCCTCGCCAAATAAAAAATGCAAAATTGCGGGGCCCTCGATAAATAATCATAATAAATATTTAGAATTCAGGCTAGGCCGTTTAGTAAATCTCATGGCCTTCTCAAAAATAATAATGCGGTAGTCTCTTTAGGCGCGACTTAATTAAATCATATTCTTAAATTCGGGTGCACATTGATGTGACCCAAATCCAAATCTCAACGAAGTCAAAATGTGTTGACAATCACGGGCGCATTGATTGTGACGTGGTTCGAGATGCATTTTCACGACGTTGCAATTCTATAAAATAAGTGATAATGATAAAAGCGGTTTAAACTTAATAAAAGCATGTAAGTCATAACATTGTATTTAAATCAGATATTTAGCCATTATAACAATTTAAGCGACCGTGCTAGAACCACGGGATTCGAGGGTGCCTAACACCTTCCCTCGGGTCAACAGAATTCCTTACTTAGAATTTCTGGTTCGCAGACTTCATTTGGAAAAGTCGAAAATTTCCTCGATTTGGGATTCAAGATAAACCGGTGACTTGGGACACCAAAAGCCAAACCTTTCCCAAGTGGCGACTCTGAATTAAATAAATAATCCCATTTCGAATATTGTCACTTAAATTGGAAAAACTCCCCTCGCGCATTTAACCCTTCGGGGGCGGGCGCGCAAAAAGGAGGTGTGACAGGCAATATACTATTTGAGCAAGAAGTTTACTAGTTATGAATCCAAATACACTTTGTTGGAAAGAACATGTTGCGCCTTAACTTTGGTCACTCAAAAGCTTAGGCATTACTTGTTGGCCTACCACCTATCTTATCATCAAGTTGGATCCTTTGAAGTACATATTCCAAAAGCCGATGCCCACAAGAAGGTTAGCAAAATGGCAAATCCTGCTCACCGAGTTCGACATAGTCTATATCACTCGCACGGCAATAAAAGCTCAAGCTTTAGAGAATCACCTAGTTGAGAATAATGTTGATGTAGAATATCAGCCTCTAAGTACTTACTTTCCGGATGAGGAAGTTAATTCAGTCGAGGTAATTTCAGAAGACACCAATGCTTGGAAAATGTTCTTCGATGGAGCTGTGAATGCAAAAGATGTCGGGATTGGGGCAATTTTGATCTCACCCACCGGTCAGCACTATCCGGCCACAACCCAGCTTTGGTTTTTCTGCACAAACAACACTGCCGAGTATGAAGCCTGCATTATGGGCATGATCATGGCAATTGACCAAGATGTGGAAGAACTGTTAATCATGGGAGATTCAGACTTGATTATCCGACAAGCTTAGGGTGAATGGGAAACTCGGGATGTCAAGCTTATTCCATACAGGCAACATGTGGAAGATCTTAGCAAGCGGTTCAAATCTGTTGAGTTTAGGTACATCCCTCGGTTTCACAATGAGTTGGCCGACGCACTAGCCATTTTGGCTTCGATGTTACCATATCCAGGCAATGTTCACATTGACCCATTGGAAATCCAAATTCGAGAAAGACATGGTTATTGCAACGTAGTTGAAATAGAGACCTATGTCCAGCCATGGTATCATGATATTAAAAGGTTCTTGAAAACAAAAGAATATCTCGAGCAAGCTAGTGGAGACCAAAAGAGAACCATTAGAAGACTTGATAGTGGCTTCTTCTTGAGCGGAGAGGTCTTGTAAAAAATGACTCCAGATCTAAACCTTCTAAGATGTATGGATGCCCATGAGGCCGTAAGGATCATGAATGAAGTGCACGCAGGAGTATGCGGACCCCATATGAATGGATACGTCCTTGCAAAGAAAATCCTTCGAGCGGACTATTACTGGATGACCATGGAAAACAATTGCTTCAGTTTTGTCCGAAAGTGTCATTAGTGTCAGGTACACGGGGATCTGATTCATGCGCCACCTTCAGACTGCATCCTATGTCAGCACTGTGGTCGTTCGTTGCTTGGGGTATGGATGTCATCGGGCCAATCGAGCCAAAAGCTTCAAATGGGCACAGATTCATATTGGTTGCTATTGACTACTTCACAAAATGGGTCGAAATAGTCACTCTCAAAGCCATCATTAAGAAAGCAGTGGTAGACTTCGTGAACTCCAACATAATCTACCATTTTGGTATTCCTAAAACTATCATTACGGACAATGCTGCAAATCTGAATAGTCATTTGATGAAGGAAGTATATGAATAGTTTAAGATCTCACATCGGAATTCTACCCCTTATCGTCCCAAAGCTAATGGTGTTGTTGAAGCAGCAAACAAGAACATCAAGAAGATTCTTAGAAAAACGATTCAAAGCTCCAGACAATGGCATGAAAAGTTGTCATTTGTATTGTTGGGATATCACACAACTGTGTGCATATCAGTTGGGGCAACACCCTATCTATTGGTTTATGGCACTGAAGCCATAATACCTGTAGAAGTTGAAATTCCATCTCTCCGAATCATCGTTGAAGCCGAGGTTGAGGATAGTGAGTGGGTCAAAACCCGTTTAGAACAGTTGACTCTGATTGATGAAAAGCGGATGGCCACAGTTTTCCACGGGCAGTTGTATCAACAAAGAATGGCCCGTGCCTACAACAAAAAAGTGCGGCCTAGGAACTTTGAAGTGGGGCAACTCGTTTTGAGACGTATTCTCCCGCATCACAAGGATGCAAAAGGAAAGTTTGCTCCAAGCTGGAAAGATCCATACATTATAAGGAAATTATTGCCGAAAGGGGCATTGTACTTGGAAGACATTGAAGGAAATGACCCTGAAATAGCTGTCAACTTAGACGCGGTCAAAAAGTACTACGTTTAACCCTTGTGCGGTACCGATATTATGCAATTGGGATGACGAAGGCTTTTATTCTCGCTACCCCAAATACTTTAACCTTTTGCTAACCCTTTGAGCCGGTTACCTTTCTTTGAATACCCTCTTTGGAACCCGAAAATGCTTTGAAAAAAAAAGGTTTCCCTGAACTACGTTTGACTTGATTCCGAAATGATACATAGGCAGCCTCTCTCTGGGGTTTAGTTACACCAAAACAAAAATCTACATTTCCCAAAGTTGAAACTAGGGCAGAATTTATAATGGTTTGGCGACAGTTCGCCTGAAAGGTTCCAAAGTTGTAATTCAATCCAATATTTTACCCTAAAACCTGTTCAAAGTCCTTTTGATCAATTGGTAAAGATGTTCAAAATGGAAGGATGTTGGAATCTGATACAATCAAATGAGAGAAATAAAATGAGAGAGTCTTATTGGTAAAAACCCACACAGGCACTGTAAGGCGATGGTGAGCAGAGAAATTGAAAATGAGAGAGTCTTGTTAGTGAAAACTCGCAAAGAGCACTAAGAGGCGATGGTGAGAAGATAAATGAGAGAGGTCAGTTGGTGAAAACCCGCAAAGGGCGTCATTGATCAAAAGAAGGAATTCCTTACAACCATCGGCACTGATAGAGTCCTGGCAAGGTTTCTCGATTTTGAGATAAGAGTTATGATGGTTGCACGATTGGGTATCCAGTCCAAGAAGCATGTCATGTCTATTGAGGTTTGCATGCACTCTAGATAAGTCCTTCTTCCCTTCCCCCGAAAGGGACACTTCTTGTTAAATTCATTATCCTGTCCTTTGTTTACTTTTCTTTGAATCCCTTTCGGTTTAATCCTCCTCCGAAACTAATATAAAGAAAAGAAGGCAAGATTGGTTTTACAGGGTTCTGCTTAATAAAAGCCAAAATTCAAGGAAAAGCACCCAGCCTTAGTAGGTGCATCAAGTCGATCTCGACTGGCCATGATGGCCGATGCTCCAGATTCAAAATTATTGAAAAGGAAAGAAATCCAAAGTCAAGTGCCCATAAAGGCAAAATAAGATGAAAAGGCAAAAGCCCCACACGGGCTAACCGTCACGCAAAATTTTGGAAAGTCAAGATCCCTAGGTTGAGAAAGGAAATCGATCTCCATAAAGCCAGCGAGCAATGGAGATTTTCATCAAAAGAGTTGGGCCGAGATCAAGTGATCAAAACAATCAAGGACACAAAAACCAACCACTGTTTCAAACTGATAAATTGTTCTTTGATTTGAAAACAGGAGAACATGTGCAGTCCAAAACAACCCTGCAAGAAGCAGGTGCAATAAAAGCAAGGCACACAGAAACCAAAGCGGTTCTGGAGCAAAAGTTGACCCGAAAAGGGAAGTTCTTTTAAACTCTTCATTCATTCTCCTAAATAAAATGAAAAGTGAAGTGAAAAAAAGGAGGAATAAGAAAAAGAAATAAGAAAGAAAAGAAGAAGAAAAATTCAAAATCATGGTAGCCTAGGGTATCCAATCTCTAGCTGTGTTTTTCCCAACATAGGGTTCCACTCCCTAGTTGATTCTCGGCATAACACGTGCACCTCCCTGGCATAACTCGAGGACCTTTTTTTTCTTCCCCGGCATAACCCGAGAACCTTTTTTCCTTTTCCGGCATAACCCGATGACTTTTCCGGCATAACCCTGGACCTCCCCGGTATAACCCGAGGACGTTTTTTCTTTTCCGACATAACCCGATGACTTTTCCGGCATAACTCGTGGACCTCCCCGACATAACCCGAGGACCTTTTTCTTTTTTGACATAACCCGATGACTTTCCCGGCATAACCAGTGGACAACCCCGGCATAACCCAAGGACCTTTTTTCTTTTTCCGGAATAACCCGATGACTTCCCCAACATAACCAGTGGACCTCCCCAACATAACCCGATGACCTTTTTCTTTTCCAGCATAACCCGATGACTTTCCCGGCATAACCCGTGGACCTCCCCAGCGTAACTCGAGGACCTTTTTTCTTTTTTCGGCATGATCCGATGATTTTTCCGGCATAACCTGAGGACCTTTTCCTTTCCCGGCATAACCCGAGGACCTTTTTCTTTTCCGACATAACCCGATGACTTTTCTGGCATAACCCGTGGACCCGCCCCCTCCCCCCCCCCCCGACATAACCCGGAGACCTTTTTCTTTTTCGGCATAACCCGATAACCTTTCCCGGCATAACCCGAGGACCTTCCCCGGTATAACCCGATGACCTTCCCCGGCATAACCCGAGGACCTTTTTTCTTGTCTGGCATAACCCGGTCATTTCTCGAGGATAACCTGGTAATCTTCCTAACCTGGGGCCTTCGATCCCCATTTGATTGCATTCTAGATATAGGGTCTTCACTCCCTAATCTCTTTTTCTCAGGGATACACAATCTCGATTATAGTTGCTTTCAATAAAGAAATAGTTTAGATTTTTGTTACAATAACTCACGAAATTTTTCTAGTGAAAATTGGGCAGAAAATTTCGTTCGTTTGTTTGCTTTGGTGTCTGAATAGGTTTTCACCGTGAGGTACAAGGTTTGAGATGACCAAAAAAAGAAGTCTCAACCCAAACAAAAGAAAAGAAGAACAAGAAAAGAAGTTGAACTCTTAGTGTAGAAGCAGAGAAAAGATGCGGACTGCTCAAGATATGATTGAAGGCACAAGTTTTGCATGTCCCGCTTTGATTTGAATAGCTGAACAAGGATGAAATAGCGGTTGCAGCTAACGAGCATCAAGATTCAGATCACAGTCTGCAGAAAGAACAATACAAGACTCAAGATCAAGCTTTAGAAGGTTTATAGATAGGAATCTTGTAACTCATAGTTGATAGACTTAGATAGTTTAGCTTTTCATCTTTTATTTCAGTGTAATAAGGAGCTCAGCAAGCAGAAACAACAGCAACAACAGTGAAATCACAGTTTCCCTGGTAGTCCCAGCTACCAAAACTTCTAGAACTATACTGACCTAATTCCTTTATAGCCAAGGATATGTAGGTAACCTCCAAAGCAAGGTTCGGTCAGATTTTTTCAAAAGATGCTTCTCATGGAGTTTCAAACGGGCAAAAATCGCTCGTAATTGCTCATTTTATCTTTGCCCGAAAACCCTTCGTGTTTCCGAGGAAAGAGGGGCAGCTGTGAGCATGAATTACTCCTATAAAATCCAAGAAAATCGATTTTTTTCCATTTATTTGCCATTTTATATGAATATTGTAGGATTTTATTAATTGTTTGCATTTTTGTGCACATTTAATTTTTATTAAAATAATAAAAAATTCCAAAAATACCATGCATTGCATTTAGGTTTTGTTTTGATATTTTTAGGATTAATTAGTTAATTATTTGTTTTATTAACTAAAAATCACAAAAATGGCCCATTTTACATTTTTTGCCTTTTAATTTTTAGATTATTGGTTTTTTCTCTCTCAATTTAGGATCAAGTAATTTTATAATATTTTGTAATTATATAACTAGTTTAATTTTACAATTTGGATTAATTTAGTAATTTAATATAGGATTTTAATTAAAACAAAAGAAAAAAAAAGGAAATAATTGGTTAATTGAAAAAAGGGGGTTTAATTTATTTTGAATTTGGGCCAAATGCCATGCCATATCTGTCCCTAACCCAAGCCCAAAACCCAGGGAACCCAGTCCAACCCCAGCTCCAAAAAATGACCTCGTTTTACCCCATCTTTCATCTCAGCCGTTGGATTCATTTGATCCAATGGCTTGGAACTGGTCACTCAATTCCTTTAAAAGTGTCTGAATCAGAGACCCCCCCTCCAAAAAAAAATCAATCCTCTCATTTCCGTCTCTAACCTCTCAAAAGCAAAACCCTAGCTGCCCATATTCCCTCGCCGTCTCCGCCGCCAACCGCCACCGGAAATCGCCTCACGACGGTTCCGGTGCTCCAAACATCCTCGATTTAATACCCCATAACCCCTGTCCCTTCCTCTTTTCAAATCCACAAGCCTTTTCTCCAAAATCCCCACCCAAATCCTCAAATTGTTTATCCAAAAATCCGGTTCCAAACCCTAGTTGCTCCAAACTTCTTCAAATCTTTACCAGGCAACCCCCGTCCTCTCCTCTTCTTAAATCCCTAAACGCTTTCACCCAAATCCCACCTGAATTCCACCAATTTTAGATCTGGTGGCATGCAAACCTAAATTGGAGTTTCCAAAGAGGATTTAAGCCGGAAATGGGTGTTACCTGTTTGTTCTCGACGAGAACGGTCATCTAACACCTATTGTGACTTAAATCGAAAATGACCAGAGTTCTGCCTGAGCCACCTGCTTTCCATTTCAGTATAGGTATATTCCTTTTGTCTTTTTTTTCTTTTCTCTTTTCTCTTTTCTATTTCATCATCCTTCTCTTTTCTTTATCTTCTTCTCTTTTTCATCACTCCGTTTTTTTTTCTAGTTTTCTTTTATGTGACCAAAATAAAAGAGATTCAGGAGGCCATAATCTATGGGTCAATAGGGTTTGTTTGGTTTACTTCGTGTTTAACCAGTTTAATTCATAATGTACGATGAGTCCGTTTTTAGTTTTAGTTATCTTTGTTTGTCTTGTTTCTGATCCGTTAGTTAATCTAACTCTAAAAAAATAGTGTAGTTCATTAGTGTAGTTTTAGGCATCTTTAATTCGTCTAATTTGTTGATATGTTTTAATTGCTTGATTAGTTTAATTTCTAAACGAGTTGCCTCAATACCTGCCTAAGTTGCCGAGTTTAGTCTATCTGGTATTACCAAGAAGGTCAATCTGAAGAGCAATGTTAGTTCATTATGAATTTGGAGGTTTAGGTTTATTATTTTCAATTTTTTAGATATTCAATTTTTGGCTCTGTGGTTTCTGCTTTTGATCCGTTTGTTGTTACTTGTTTGATTATTTCTGTTTGCCATAATGGTCAATCCTTAAGGATTTGTAGGGGATAATTGTAAGTAAAGAAACTTAAGGGGTTATAAAGGGGTAGATAATTCTTAAATTGGATAAAACCCATGCTGGAATGTTCTAGAATAGGGGGCAGTTGGCCTCATTTGGTGAGTACAAAGTACTGAAACCAGTGAGGGACAGCCAGCTGTCCAATTCTGTTAGAATATGCTCTTTGTGGCTGATGGAATAATTCCTTCAGCACAGGGCATCTTTGGTGCTTATATATAGTACCTTTTCTATACAGAAAATCAGACACTCATACCCTGAAAAAAGACTCAAAAGGTTTCTGCATTTTTAAAAGGTTTTTTGCTCGAGTTGCATCTCTGTTTTCTCTTAAAAACTCAAAAGGATTTTCATGAAAATTCCTGGTTTTCTAAGCTGAAGTAGAGCTGGTCATTGAAGCTGTGGTTTTGATTGCTTCTCTTTGTTGTTGTTTTTTTGTTCGATATTTTATATTGGCTGATTTCACAATTTTCCTTTCTTTGTTGCTATACCCAGGTACTTCACAAATTGTGAAATGCAAAAGTATGAAGTTATAATATGCTGACTGGATGTGAAAACTTCAGATCCATTTTGTTTAACATTTTTTTGTTCTTTTCTCTCTTCTGTTGTCATTCTTTTCCTTCATTGGTTTAAGTTACACTTTATTCTGTAAATTTGATGTCTACTTTTATCGAGTCAGTCCTAATGTTTAGTTGAAAGTTAGAATCGAGTTGGTGTTTCATGTCTGTTTGAATATGTTGTCATTGTTTGAGGACTGTACTAGTTGGGGACTGAATACCTTATACCTTGGATCCTGAATTTGTTGTGTGGAATGTTTCTGGTAAACTTCTGCCCAAAGTATTATACATGTAGGGATTCTATGCCACTAGTTTCAGCTATGTATGAATACTCCCAATCTTGAATCATGTATAGCCTCTTGACATGATTAGTTGTTTGAAAATCTTCTTAATTTGGTTGAATATTAGTAGAATGATTTATGTATGCTTCGCAAAAACACAAATTTTATTTGGTTAAAGAAGTTGGGAATTTAGGGTGACATTCATGAATGGATTGAGTCATAATTTTCATGGTTAGTTGGTAATCAAATACATGAATAAATAAATTTTGTTTTGATTTTTATTGGTTGGTTAAATGTTTGGGATCCATCTGACTCGAAAAGTTGAAGTTTCATTTGGGCTTGACAGTGGCCCATGTGAGGTAGCCGGCTTAAGCCCAGTCCAGAATTTGGTGTATTATTTATTTCATATTATGGGTCCAGTTTTAAGCTTTGTTGTATTTAGTTTCTTATCTAAATGGTCTACTTGGTATTCATGGATGTGGGTTTTACCATCTAAGGCATGGGTGTACGGAATTTGGTCTAACGTTTGCTTGCCCATTCGAGAGCTCTCCAACTGTATGCCTGTCCACAAATTCTTTGGGCTGATTTTCTTTTGGAGCCCAATTTTGCCTTAGATAATTTCTCCGGGTTCAAGCTCAACCCAAAATTAGCTCTAAATAATTAAAGGTCTAGCAATCCCCAAAACTTTCTTACTGATAGTTATATACTAAGTTCCAGCCTTTTTTGTGTAAGTAAGAATAACTCATAGGCCTAATTAAGTGTAACTCTTTTAATTGTATTGAGTTGTTCCATCCATAATTAAATCATCCATGGCCCTCATAAATTAGATTAAGAGTTGAACATTTGTAGTTGCTATAGTTAAATACAATTCCTTTAAAGAGAAAATGGATTGAGGTGTGACATCCATAATTAGATCATCCCTGGCCCTCACAAATATTGTAACTTAGATATTAAAAAAAGAATCTTCGTAGTTTGCTTTAGGCGCGTTACAATAAATTATCACGGCTACGGGTACGGTTTCCGTGACATAGTTGTGATTTGTAATTGCTATCCGGGTGTACATTTCAATTGACCCGACTTCAATTTCCAACAATGTTAAATAAAACGTGTCGTGAACCGCGGGTGCATTTCATGTAGCGTGGTTTAAGATGTGTTTTAAATAACGTTGAATTCTCCTAAAAACAGTAAAAGTGGTAGAAAGTTTTTTTAAATGCATATAGGTTTAAAAATGTGTAATTAATCAAATAATAGACCAATATTAATAGTTTAAGCGACCGTGTTAGAACCACGGAACCCGGAAATGCCTAACAGCTTCTTCCGGGTTAATAGAATTCCTTATCTAGAATTTCTGGTTCGCAGACTTTTAAATAAAGTCAAATTTCCTCGATTTGGGATTTTAAAATAAACCGGTGACTTGGGACACCAAATAAATTATCCTAAGTGGTGACTCTGATAAATTAAATTAAATAATCCCATTTTGATTAATGTCACTTTAATTGGAAAAACTCCCTTATATACACCCTATGTGTGGTAAAACGGAGGTGTGACAGGAGTGAAATGAGACACTTAGTCTCTTATTTGGAAACTTAAGTTGGAAAAGTCAACCCGATATTGACTTATGAGTAGAAGGTCTCGGATGTGAATTCTGATGGTTCGGATAGCTTCGTTAGGTGATTTTAGACTTAGGAGCATGTTCGGAATGTAATTTGGAGGTCCATGATTAGGCTTGAATTGGCAAAATTAGAAATTTGGAGTTTCCAGTCGGCGGTGAAAATTTTGATATCGGGGTTGGAATGGAATTCCGGAAATTGGAGTAGGTCCGTAGTATGATTTTTGATGTGTGTGCAAAATTTGAGGTCATTCGGAGGTGATTTGGTAGGTTTCAGCATTGTTTGTGAAATTTGAAAGTTTCCATGTTCTTAGGCATAAATCCGAGGTTGATTTGGTGTTTTGGTGTTGTCTTGAGTGCTTCAAAGGTTCGACTAAGTTTGAATGATGTTATGGGATGTGTTGGCATGTTTGGTTGAGGTCCCGAAGGCCTCGGGTTTGTTTCGGATGCTCCACGAGTCATTTTTGGACTTGAAAGGTTGGTAGATTTTGCTGGTATTTCTGTTACAGAAGATCCTTCTTCGCGATCGCGTGAAGAGGCTCGCGATCGCGTAGAGCATTTTTAGAGACAAGTCAAGTTGTTCATCGCGTTCGAGGACTAAGGGATGCGATCGCGTAGGTTGATCAGGTAAAGCATCGCGAATACGTGGGTTAAGTCGCGTTCGCATAGGGTTATGTGGACCAAAGCTGGGGCCACACATTTGTTCATCGCGAACATGATCAGTGGTCCGCGATCGTGTAGGAGAGAGAGGTAGAGCATCGTGTTTGCATGGGGGTTGACACGTTCGCGTAGGGTTAAATCAGGAGCTTGCGAAGTTGTTCTTCACGATCGCGAGGTTGTTTTCGCGATCGCGATTAAGGGCGCACCTGGGTAGAATGTTTAAGTTCAAAAATGAGGGTTTTGGTCCATATATTCAAAATTCATTAGAGAACTCGGGAGAAGGCAATTTTGGAGGGAATTTTCAGAGGAGTGATTGGGATAAGTGTGCTTCACTCAAATTTGGGTAAATTCCATGATTATGTCTTGATTTTTATCATTTAATTTGGGAATTTGTGGTAAAAATTGGGGAAAATGGAAGAAAATTTGGAGAATTGATTTTGGGGATTTGGATGGCCATTTGATATCGGATTTTGGTGAATTTGATATGGGTAGATTCGTGAGCGAATGGGTTTTCCAATTTTGTGGTTTTTATCGGATTTTGAGACGTGGGCCTGGGGGTTGTGTTTGGCCAATTTCAGGATTTTGAGCTAATTTGATAATTTTCGCATAGGCTTTGTTCCTTTGGCAAGTATTGATGATATGATTGTGATTTTGGATAGATTCAAGATTATTTGAGGCCGAGTTGAGAGGTAAGGGCATCGCGGAGTAGATTTTCGCCCGATTTGAGGTAAGTAACTATTTTAAATCTAAACCTGTGGGTATGAAACCCCATAATTTCGTAGTGTTTTGATAAATGAGGTGACGCACATACTAGGTGATGGGTGTGTGGCCATGCACCCGTAGGGATTGTGACTTGGTCCATCCTGTAGCAACCATAGAGTTGCCTATTTTGATAAACTCTATATGATATCTATGTGTCCTATAAATGATTCTAGAAACTTGGGCTAAATGCCATGTTTTGGAGCCTTGTGCCGTACTGTTGGACTCTCAGGGGCATTTTACTGTTACATTCACATTGTTTTTGATAGAAAGCATTATCCTTAGTAATGGTTTATACCTGTTTGTTTTTAAGTCTTGTTCCTCACTCTATTTTAAATATTTATGAAAGTGTTTTGGGCTGAGTTCCGTGAGTTTGCACTGAGATGTCCGAGTGGCTTGCAAGGTTGATGAGTAAGTGAGGCCGAGGGCCGGATTGTAAGGGTAGTTATGGATTGGGCTGCACGCAGCAACGATATATATATATATATATATATATATATATATATATGTGTGTGTGTGTGTGTGTGTGTGTGTGTGTGTGTGTGTGTGTATGTATGTATGTATGTATGCATGTATGCATGTATGTACGTACGTATGTATACGGATCGGGCTGCATGCCGCAGCAATATAGCGCTTGGGCTGTAGGAGCCCCTCCGGGGTCTACACACCCCAATGAGTGCAGTCGACTATATGTATATTTACAGATCGGGATGCACGCTGCAACGGTTGTTATTATGAGATATCTATTGCGCGAGAGTGCTGAGTGGGAGTGCTGATTGATGAGAGTTGAGTCACGAGTGACTGAGAGGCTTGCCCGAGGGGCTATATATATATATATGAGTGGTACTTTTCCCGATGGGCTTGTTTTAAGAAATTACTGTTTTCACTCTTCTCTTATACTAAGCCTCTATTGAAAAATGTTGAACAAATATTTTAAATAACTTTCATTAAAACTGGAATTTTTACGAGATGTTCGGAATTTGAATTACTGATTCCACTTTGTTATTTCTATTGAGATTCTATGTTAGACTATGTATATGATTTAAATGCTCGTCACTGTACTCAGCCTTTATTTACTTTGGTTACTTACTGAGTTGGCGTATTCACATTATTTCTTGCACCTTGTGTGTAGATCCAGGTGCCAGAGCATCCGAGTGAGAGCATCCAACAGCTTCTGAGTATTTCTTCAGAGATAGAAAGGTAGTTGCACGGCATTTGCAGCCATGCCTTTCTCCTTCCTATCCTTAGTATTATATATTTCAGTCTTATTTTGTATTAAGAAGACAGTATTAGACTTTATTTTTAGTGCACTAGGATCAGGCAGTGTTGATGTATTTGCGTATTTGTTTTTCGCGTATTTTGATATATTAAAATGAGAGATTTGTGAACATACTTGATTAGAAAAAAAATTACAAAAGACCCTTTGTGTTATTAGTGTCTAATCGGCTTGCCTATGATAGGCGCCATCACGACCAGAGTGGTTTGGGGTCATGACAAGTTGGTATCAGAACCTAGGTTACATAGTTTTCACAGGTCGTGAGCCGGTTTAGTAGAGTCTCGTGCATTGGTACGGAGACGTCTATACTTGAGGCTGCAGAACCTTTAGGAAAAGCTTCACATTCTTGAATTCCTGTCATGTGAATCTGTTGATTCTGGTAACTAAACTTTTGTTATTCTATTCTCTCATAGATGGTGATGACATGTGCTACCGGTCAGGATGGACGACCACCAGTACCACCAGTTGGGGCCACTAGAGGCCTAGGTCACGGTCGAGGTTGTGGTAGGGGAAGGGGTGTAGCCCGTACAACAGCTAGGGCAACACCTGCAGATCCACCAACCGCCCCAGTTCACGATCAGGTCCCAGTTGCGGATGCTCCAGCAGGACTAGCTCAGGCACCGGCGGTGCCGATTGTTATTCCAGGCCTTCAGGAGGCCCTAGCCCAAATTCTATCAGCGTGCACTGGCCTGGCTCAAGAGGTGTTAGTTACTACAACCGCAACTACTTCTCAGGCCAGGGGAGGCACCCAGACTCCCGTCGCTCGCACACCTAAGCAGGTTGTGCAGGGACTTAAGACATCGGGGGCACCTCCAGCCTAGCTAGTTACACTTGCTCAGGATTATGTGGTACCAGTTATGCCTGACGACGAGCAGCATCGATTGGAGAGGTTTGGTAGACTTTAGCCTCTGACTTTCAATGGTGTAGAGGGCGAGGATGCCCAGGGTTTCTTGGACAAGTATCAGAGGATGCTATGGACCGTAGGTATTTTAGAGACCAGTGGGGTCTCGTTCACTACTTTCCAATTTTCAGGAGCTGCCTTTACTTGGTGGGAGGCTTATGAGAGGTGTAGGCCTATTGATGCAGCGCCCCTTACTTGGAAGCAGTTCTCCGCTCTCTTTTTGGAGAAATATGTGTCATAGTCTCGTAGGGAGGAGATGTGCAGGCAGTTCGAGCAGCTGCATCAGGATGATTTGACGGTGATGCAATATGAGATGAGATTTTAGAGCTAGCTCGTCATGCTATTTGGTTGGTTCCAACGGACAGAGAGAGGATCAGGAGGTTCGTGGATGGCCTCACATATCAGCTTCAGATTCTCATGACCAGAGAGAGGGTGTCAAGTGCTACCTTTGAGCAGGTTGTTGATATTGCTCGAGAGATTGAGTTAGTTCATCGCTAGAAGCGAGATGAGAGGGAGGTCAAGAGGTTTCGAGGATCTGGTAGTTTTGGAGGTGTTCCTTCCAGAGGTCAGTTTCAGCACGATAGAGGTCGTCCTTTCAGACATGCTCATTCAGCTCACCCAGTTCATCGTGCGGCATCATCAGGCCATTGTTCTCACAGATCTTATCAGGGTCATTCATCACTTAGTGTCCTTCCAGCCTAGAGTTCGTCTCGTGCTCCATCGGTTCAAGGCTCTTCCATACCAGGTTCTTCTTTTGGTCATCCCAGTGCTAGGGGTTTGCTTCATTTCCCGTCCCCCGCACCAGAGAGTTGTTATAAGTGTGGAGAGTTTGGGCATATGAGGAGACAATGTCCTCATCTTCTAGGGGTCCATCTCAGTAGAGGAGTCAACCCTTGAATTCAGCTCCAGTTACTCCACCACCCGCCCAGGCAGCTAGGGGTGTGGGTCAATCAGCCAGGGGTCGCCCTAGAGGGGGAGGATGATCAGGTAGTGGTCAGACCCGTTTCTATGCACTCCCAGCCAGACCAAATGATATTGCTTCAGATGTTGTGATTACATGTATTGTCTCAATTTGCCGCAGAGATGCCTCTATGTTATTTGATCCTGGTTCCATTTTTTCATATGTGTCATCATATTTTGCTTGTTATTTGGATATGCCTCGTGAGTCTCTTGTTTCATTTTTTCGTGTATCTACTTCGTGAGTCTATGTTATATGGTGGGCGATACTATTGTTGTGGACCATATATATCGGTCGTGTGTAGTGACTATTGGGGGTTTGGAGACCCGAGTGAACCTTCTGTTGCTTTGTATAGTGGATTTTGATGTGATATTGTGCATGGATTGGATATCTCTATGTCATGCTATTTTGGACTGTCATGCTAAGATAGTGACGTTTGTTATGCTGGGTGTGCCACGGATTAAGTGGCGAGGTTCGACCGATTTTGTTCCCAATAGGGTGATTTTATTTCTGAAGGCCCAACGGATAGGTGGGAAGGGTTGTCTTTCTTACTTAGCCTTTGTGAGGGATGTCAATGTAGAGATTCTTACCATTGATTCTGTTCTAGTAGTGAGGGACTTTCCAGACGTATTTCCTGCAGACCTGCCAAGCATTCTACCGGACAGGGATATTGACTTTGGTATTGATTTGATGCCGGGCACTCAGCCCATTTCTATTCCACCGTATCGTATGACACTGACAAAGTTGAAGGAGCAGCTTCAGGAACTCCTTGATAAGGGGTTTATTCGGCCTAGTGTGTCACCTTGGGGTGTACCTATTCTATTTATGAAGAAGAAGAAGGATGGCACAATGAGGATGTGCATTAATTACAGGTAGTTGAACAAAGTCGCAATCAAGAACAAGTATCATTTGCCTCGTATTGATAATTTATTTGACCAGCTTCAGGGAGCGAGAGTGTTCTCCAATATTGATCTCCGGCCAGGGTATCACCAGTTGAAGATCAGGGACCCGGATATTCTTAAGACATCTTTCAGGACCCGATATGGTCATTATGAGTTCCTTGTGATGTCTTTTGGGCTAACCAATGCTCCAGCATCGTTCATGCATTTGATGAACAACATGTTTTGGCCCTATCTCGATTAGTTCGTTATTGTTTTCATTGATGATATTCTTGTTTACTTGTGTAGTCAGGAGGAGCACGCCGAGCATTTGAGAGTTGTATTGCAGCGGTTGAGGGAGAAGAAGCTTTATGCAAAGTTCTCCAAGTGTGAGTTTTGGCTTAGTTCAGTGGCTTTCTTGGGGCATATGGTGTCTAGTGAGGGTATTTAGGTTGATTCGAAGAAGATAGAGGAGGTTCAGAGTTGGCCCAGACCGTCCTCAGCCACAGTGATTCACACTTTTCTTGGTTTGGGGGGTTATTACCGCCGGTTCGTTTAGGGTTTTTCATCTGTTGCATCACCCCTGACCAAATTTACTCAGAAGGGTGCTCTATTCAGGTGGTCGGATGAGTGTGAGGCGAGTTTTTAGAAGCTCAATATGGCCTTGACCACAACTCCGGTGTTAGTTTTTCCATCAGCTTCAGGTTCATATACAGTATATTGTGATGCTTCTATAGTTGGTATTGGGTGTGTGTTGATGCATGAGGGTAGAGTGATTGTTTATGCTTCCCGTCAATTGAAGCCCCATGAGAAGAACTACCTTGTTCATGATTTGGGGTTGGCTGCCATTGTTCACGCGTTGAAGATTTGGAGGCATTATCATTTGGTGTGTCTTGTGAGGTGTTTACTGATCATTGTAGCCTCCAGAACTTGTTCAAGCAGAAGAATCTCAATTTGAGGCAGCGGAGATGGTTGGAGCTGCTAAAAGATTATGATATCACTATCTTGTACCATCTGGGGAAAGCCAATGTAGTGGCCGATGCCTTGAGTAGGAAGGAAGTGAGTATGGGTAGTTTGGCGTATATTCCTGTTGGGGAGAGACCTCTTGCAGTTGATGTTCAGTTCTTGGCCAATCGGTTTGTGAGGTTGGATATTTCGGAGCCCAGTTAGGTCTTAGCTTGTGTGGTTTCTCGGTCTTCCTTGTTTGATCGTATCAGAGAGCGTAAGTATGATGATCCTCATTTGCTTGTCCTCAAAGATAGAGTTCAGCACGACGATGCCAGAGATGTAACTATTGGTGATGACGGAGTATTGAGGATGCAGGGCCGAATATGTGTGCCCAATGTGTATAGGATTTAGGAGTTGATTCTGGAGGAGGCCCATAGCTCGCGATATTCCATCCATCCGGGTGCCGCGAAGATGTATCAGGATTTGAGACAGCACTATTGGTGGAGGAGAATGAAGAAGGATATTATAGGATTTGTAGCTTAGTGTCTCAATTGTCAGCATGTGAAATATGAACATCAAAGACCGGGTGGCTTACTTCAACAGATGGATATTCCAGAGTGGAAGTGGTAGTGGATCACAATGGATTTCGTAGTTGGGCTCCTACGGACTTTGAGGTAGTTCGATGCTATTTGGGTGATTCAGGAGCGGCTTCATACAGTGCAGTCAAGACAAAAGAGTTATGCAGAGAGGAAGGTTCGTGATGTGTCATACATGGGTGGGGAGAAGGTTCTAATAAAGGTTTCACCCATGAAGGGTGTTATGAGATTTGGGAAGAAGGGTAAATTGAGTCCTCGGTTCATTGGGCCTTTTGAAGTGCTTTGGAGGATTGGGGAGGTGGCTTATGAGCTAGCTTTGCCACCTAGCATGTCGAGTGTACATCTGGTATTTCATGTTTCTATGCTCCGACAGTATATTGGCGATCCGTCTCATGTTTTGGATTTCATCACGGTTCAGTTAGACGGTGATTTAACTTATGATGTGGAGCCAATGGCAATTTTGGAGCGTCAGGTTCGAAAGTTGACATCAAAGGATATAGCTTCAGTGAAAGTGCAGTGGAGAAGGCCACCTGGGAGACCAAGCGGGAGATGTGGAGCAGATATCCTCACCTATTTGAGGCTTTAGGTATGTTTCTTGACTTGTTCGAGGACGAATGTTTGTTTAAGAGGGGGAGGATGTAATGACCTGGCCGGTTGTTTCATGAGTTACAGTATCGTTCTCCCCATTTCTGCTTCTTTATGTGTTGTTCAGCCGTATTTCATCATATTGTGTTGGTTGTTCTGTGTTCGGAGTGGCCATGGAGTGAAATGAGACACTTAGTCTCTTATTTGGAAGCTTAAGTTGGAAAAGTCAACTGGATGTTGACTTATGAGTAGAAGTCTCGGATGTGAATTTTGATGGTTCAGATAGCTTCTTTAGGTGATTTTGGACTTAGGAGAGTGTTCAGAATGTAATTTGGAGTTCTGTGGTCGAATTAGGCTTGAATTGGCGAAATTAAAAATTTGGAGTTTCCGGTCGGCAGTGGAAATTTTGATATCGGGGTTGGATGGAATTCCGGAAATTGGAATAGGTCCGTAGTGTTATTTGTGACATGTGGAAAAATTTCAGGTCATTCGGAGGTGATTTGGTAGGTTTCGGCATTGTTTGTGAAATTTGAAAGTTTCCAAGTTCTTAGGCTTGAATCCGGGGTTGATTTGGTGTTGTTTTGAATGATTCGAAGGTTCGACTAAGTTTGAATGATGTTATGGGATGTGTTGGAATGTTTGATTGAGGTCCCGAGGGCCTTGGGTGTGTTGTGGATGCTCAACGGGTCATTTTTGGACTTGAAAGGTTGGCAGATTTTGCTGGTATTTTTGCTGCAAAAGATCCTTCTTCACGATTACGTGAGGAGGCTCGCGATCGTGTAGAGAATTTGGATACCATTCAAGTTGTTCATCACGTTCGTGGAGTAAGGGATGCAATCGCGTATGTTGATCAGGCAAAGCATCACGAACACGTGGGTTAAGTCGCGTTCGCGTAGGGTTATGTGGACCAAGGCTGGGGCCACGCTTTTGTTCATCACAAACGCGATTAGTGGTCCGCGATTGCGTAAGAGAGAGAGGTAGAGCATTGCATTCGCGTGGTGGTTGACGCGTTTGTGTAGGGTTAAATCAGGAGCCAACGAAGTTGTTCTTCGCGATCGCGAGGTTGTTTCCGCGATCGCGATTAAGAGAGCACCTGGGCAGAGTGTTTAAGTTCAAAATCGAGGGTTTTGGTCCATAATTTCAAAATTCATTAGAGAGTTCAGGAGAAGGCGATTTTGGAGGGGATATTCAATTGAGTGATTGGGGTAAGTGTTCTTCACTCAAATTTGGTTAAATTTCATGATTATGTCTTGATTTTTATCATTTAATTTGGGAATTTGGGGAGAAAATTGTGGAAAATGGAAGAAAATTTGGAGAGTTGATTTTGGAGATTTCGATGGTCATTTGATGTCGAATTTTGGTGAATTTGATATGGGTAGACACGTGAGCGAATGGGTTTTCCAGTTTTGTGATTTTTATGGGATTTCGAGATGTGGGCCCTGGGGTCGGGTTTGGCCAATTTCTGGATTTTTGAGTTAATTTGATAATTTTCGCATGGGCTTTGTTCCTTTGGCATGTATTGATGATATGATTCTGATTTTGGATAGATTCAAGATGATTTGAGGCTGAGTCAAGAAGCAAGGGCATCGTAGAGTAGATTTTCGCCCGGTTTAAGGTAAGTAACTATTGTAAATCTAAACCTGAGGGTATGAAACCCCAAAAATTCGTACTATTTTGATAAATGAGGTGATGCACATGCTAGGTGACGGGCGTGTGGGCATGCACCAGTAGGGATTGTGACTTGGTCTGTCCCGTAGAAATGGTAGAGTTGCCTATTTTAATAAACTCTATATGATATCTTTGTGTCATAGAAATGATACTAGAAATTATAGCTGAATGCAATATTTTGGGGCCTTATGCCGTACTGTTGGACCCTCAGGGGCATTTTACTGTTATCTTCACATTGTTTTTGATAGAAAGCATTATCCCCAGTAATGGTTTATACCTGTTTATTGTTAAATCTTATGCCTCACTCTATTTTTAATATTTATGAAAGTGTTTTTGGTTGAGTTCCCTGAGTTTGCACTGAGATGCCCGAGTGGCTTGCGAGGTTGATGAGTGAGTGAGGCCGATGGCCGGAATGTGAGGATAGTTATGGATCGGGCTGCACACCGCAATAATATAGCGCATGGGTTGTAGGAGCTCTTCCGGAGTCTGCACACCCCCAGTGAGCGTAGTCGACTTTATGTATATTTACGGATCGGGCTGCACGCCGCAACAATTATTATTATGAGATATCTATTGAGCGAGAGTGCTGAGTGTGAGTGCTGATTGATGAGAGTTGAGTCACGAGTGACTGAGAGGCTTGCCCGAGGGGCTATATATATATGAGTGATACTTTGCCCGAGGGGCTTGTTTTATGAAATTATTGTTTTCACTCTTCTCTTAGACTCTATTGAAAAATGTTGAACAAATGTTTTAAATAACGTTCATTGAAACTAGAATTTTTACGAGATGTTCGGAATTTGAATTACTGATTCGACTTTGTTTTTTCTATTGAGATTCTATGTTAGACTATGTATATGATTAAAATGCTCGTCACTACACTCAGCCTTTATTTACTTTGGTTACTTACTGAGTTGGCGTACTCACATTACTCCCTGCACCTTGTGTGCAGATCCAGGTGCTAGAGCATCCGAGTGAGATTATCCAACAACTTCTGGGTATTTTTCCGGAGATAGCAAGGTAGTTGCACGACATTCGCACCATTGTCTTTCTCCTTCCTATCCTTAGTATTATATATTTCAGTCTTATTTATATTAAGAAGACAGTATTGGACTGTATTTTTAGTGGCTCATGACTAGTGACACAGGATCGGGCAGTGTTGATATATTTGCGTATTTGTTTTCCGCGTATTTTGATATACTAAAATGAAATATTTGTGATCATACTTAATTATAAAAATGAATTTACAAAAGGCCCTTTGTGTTATTAGTATTGAATCGGCTTGTCTGGTACTGTGATAGGCGCCATCACAACCGGGATGGTTTGGTGTCGTGACAAGTCCTTCAATAACTTGGTAATTCTCTAACTTTGGAGACATATTAACTCCATAATAAAAGTCACCATAATGTGCATCTTTAAGAGCTTTTAGAATTTAGAAAATCATTCTTCACATAATGTTTTGACAAATACATTGGTTTATGTTAAAAGACTTTACATGTGGCTATAATGTCTATTAACCTATGTAAATGCTAGCAATTAATTGTATCTTGATGGTCTTTCATTTTATTAAGGGAGTACTATGATCATCATATTTATTTGGATATCAGCATTAGATGTATCTTCGTGAAATTCGAAGGCATTGATCTGTGTTACACGTGTTTGTTTCATTAGCAAGTGTTTGTTACATAATTATAATGACAATTAGAGTGATAACTAATATTTTTAAAGATTCATTGTGACTAAGTATTTATGCTTATAGATGCTAAATTAAGTGATACTACGTTCAAGATATTATTAGTTATGATTGATTATTATGATCATTGTTTACCTCGAAAATACGAGTAACAATTAAATTTGATTTGTGGTTTTAAAGATATGTGATTTAGTTCAATACCAATTAATAATCAAGAAATATGAAGTAGAAATGAAAGAGACAAGTAAATCAAACCAGTGTTACTCAACAGTAGTGATCTCGAGCTTAGTGGCCTCGAGGTGGCTTTGAGCAATAGGAACAATTAAGTAAGAAAAGTAAAGTAAGAACAACAAAGCTAAAGGACAGTTCTGATGAACAGTAGGAAAAAAGTAGAGAGTATATACTTTCCTAAATGATAAGATGTCTTACAAATGATTGGGGTCCCCTTTATATAATTGGGGAACCCTAAATAAGCAATATTTCTATTTACAGTAAGGAATATTCTTGGTACAACTCTCTAACCGCCTAGTACGAGATCGTACAATCATATTCCGGGATTTACGCCATGACTTTGGGGACGTGACAGGAATCTAACTCATTCTGGTACAAATCCATAACGGTACTACTTCGGGGTCGAGCACACTCGACCTCAGTATGAATCGTGCTCCGCCTTTGAACTCGGATCTGGTCCCTCGAGCTTGATCTTGATCTTGCCCGGACTCGAACTTAGGATGGGCCCTTGAGCCTATAAGTCGAAGGCATACGATTTTGACCATATACAGATAATCCACACGTTTCTTAGAGTAAAATAATAAGAAACGATTTGATCCTCGTTTTCCCGAAGTCTTTAGTGATGACGTCATTTCCATGATGCAGGTATTCGAAGTGACCAAAACGTCCCGTCGGTCCACTTCCCTAAAACATTGAATGGATGCTAGTATTGGTTCGCCACTAGCGCCGCCAAACCGTCGTTGCTCTTCTATAAATATGTGTCGATTCCTTCGAATAAAGAACTTTAATCTTTCTTTACATATTTCCCTTCTTTATCTCTAATCACCTGTTTCCACCGCCTCTTTAAGCGCCGGAAAATGCCAAGCTCTTGTAAGAAACACCACATTCTTGTACAACTAGTATTCTTTAGCTTAAAATCATGGTTAAAACTTCCAAAACTGTCCCCAAAAAGGATAAAGCATCATCTTCTTCTACCTCCCGGCTGACCAAACTGGTGGTGCCGCCAACTCTTGGGGAAATCACCCCCAACCCTTGTATAATTAAGAAGGACATTAGTATTGAAAATCCCCCCAACGTCCCAAGCATATGCGAGCATGCATATTGATATCTTAGCTTGATATTAAAGAAGCATCTTAAGGACGTGAAGAAGCACTATGGCTGGGGAGATGAGGTTGTGATTCAGATCCCGAGCCCCGAGGATAGCAATACTACCCACGTGGAGGGGTTTTTAAGTGTTTATACTTACCCCTTCACACTGGTTCCCCTTGATCCGGTGGTGATTGACTTCAACAAAACGTACAAAATCACCCTTGGCCAGATTCACCCCTCTTTTTCGCGCATCGTGATCATGCTGTGCTATTTTTCCGAAAAGGCCAAGGGTTTGGAATTACCCTCAACCACCTGATTCGATTGTACTGGCCCCAGCTGTTTCGAGGGCTTGTCAACCTGCAACGTTGCAAGAAGAAAGCCTTCTTTGCCAGCAGCAATGAAGCCAAGGATCGGGGTTGTATGAGCCGGTTCGTCAGAGTAAGGACTTCGGATGTCATTCCCAGGGATAAAATGTCGTTCCTAGAGAGATGGAATTACAATTGTAAGTGGAGTCCTTCTTCCTAATATCTATATATACTCTATTTCCACATCCCATAATAATACTTTTATCTTTTCTGCAGCTGTTGCTTGGACACCCCTCGATGTCCTCGATCTCGAGGACTGGGTCCGAAAGTTGGCTACTTGGACACCCCTCGATGTCCCCTCAACTTCGAGGCATTAAAGTGAAGGGTCTGGCCCAGGCCAAGAAAATTGAGGAGTTAAAGACAGAGCTAGCTAGAGCCCGGGCCGAAGCTATAGAGGCTAAGGCTGAAACTGAGAAGACGAAGGTTGCGACTGATAAATCCATACCGTATACTTAAGGGACGCTGCGGCTGTTCAAGCTAAGTTGAGGGAGGCCTCTGACAGTGAAAAGACGGATCAATGATTTGGCCAAGTGCAACCACAGGGAAACTCTCGAAGAAATCCATGCCCGAGGGTTCGACCTTACCGAGGAGATAGCTGAGGCAAAGGTGCGGGAAACCGATACCAGGTTTCTTGTCTCTTCCAATGATGACGATGTAGCGAGTGGCTCTGGGGACGGGGAAGGTGAAGAAGATGTTCCCGAGGGAGAGGAGGCTCCAGAAGATAGAGCTGCCGAAGATACAGCTCCTGAGGATGGCGCTCCCGGGGATATGACCCCAAAAATAGATTAGGTTCTCTTTTTCTTTTCTGCGCAAGGTCCCCTTGCGGGCATTGTAAATATGTTTTGTAAAAATTCCCTTATGAAATATTAAATATCTTTTTGTTCTATCCTCTACTTGTGTTAAATTTTATTTTGTTCTCATTTGTGGAAGATTTCGATAATTCAAAGAATTACCTCGAGTACCGGTTCAGACTCAGAACGTAATAAACCCTTAGGTTTTTATTTGATCAATATAATACCCCTTAGGGTTTTATTAATCCTTGGGCTAAATTTAAATCGATATGATGTGAGCTCGGGACGTCGGAGTTCTTGAGTTTGAGTTGAGTGAGAACGGGATATCGACCTCTATATGTTTTGGCCCTTAGGCTCTTATATATCAGCCCTTAGGCTCTTTAAGTTGGCTCTTAGGCTCTTATACATTGGCCCTTAGGCTCTTAGACATTAGCCCTTAGGCTCTTTAAGTTATGTCGTTTCGGCCTTTAAAATGGCTATAATTTTTCCCTCTTTCCGGCTAAAAGACTTAGTAAAAATTTTTGTATGCCTTAGCATGTATTTTTGTACCCGTTTGGGTTTTTTGAAGGTTCGACGTATCGAAACCTTATTAGTAATTTGTTGTTTAAACATCATCGAATACATCTTGATGTTTTTCAGAAGGCTGATGTTATCAAAGCCTTTGGATTATTCGAGCGCCAAATTTATCGAAGCCCGTAGATTTTTTGAAGGCTAAATTTATCGAAGCCCTTTATATTCTGCTTTCACCGAGGGTAGCCTGATTTAACCGGTTTTTCAATGTTCAAAGGCCTTTAATTTATGGCAAAAGTCGGACGTCTACGAGCCGCATTATTTTGGCCGTAGTCTTTACTATGGCTATAGCCTTCGGGTCTGTCACTTGGACTTGCTTCTCGATAACTTTTCAAACATGTCCAAAAAGTTAGTCCCCGAGTATATTGTCTTTGGCCTTTTTTTTCGAGGGTGTGCCTCTTTAAGGAAACGAGTTCGAGTTTTCGATGATCCGGATGTACTGACTGTCGATGACTGTCCCCGAGTATTCGGGGGTGCTTTTATGCTTTGGCTCTTGAACCGTTTCCTGTATGATTATAAGTGTAGAGATCGTTAATAGTAGACTTCTTTGAGACACAGAGTGTTTTTGATATTAATATAATGCTTCTTCAAAGAATTGATACATGCGTACATGCTTTGTCGTCGGGGCTCGGCTAGTCTATATGGACACGGTTCATCTGACCGTTTGGCCCATTACAAAGTTTTCCTATTGATGCCCTCTTAGGCGTGAAGTATTTTCCTTGAAAATATAACCTCTGAGGATGATGTCGCCCAGTATTTGAGGTTGATTAAAAAGAAGCCTTGGATACTATTGAGTGCTCCTTAGGTAGCACGTAGTTGTTGCCTCATTAAAAACCTTACCGGTAAAACCCATTTGGGACAAAATCCGATCTAAAGGAAAAAGAGTGCAACACATGCTTTAAAACCTAAGGCCTTCGTGTAAAAAAAGGGTGTCATCGAGATCATGCGCCTTCGATAGCTTCGATCGAAAATCTGTAGTAAGTTAGTTTTAAACCTAAATGGACAAAAAGGATAAAGTCATACCTTAGTAGTAGTATCGTTTGAGTAATGATATGTTCTAATTGTTTGGCAATTGTTCACCTTCCATTGTGCTAAGTTTTAATATCCTTTATTGATAACTCTGAGGACTCGGTATGGTCCTTTCCAATTCGGGCCTAGTTTCCCTTCATTAGGGTCTCGAGTATTGAGGGTGACCTTTCGCAGAACTAAGTCCCCGACTCCAAAGTGTCGAAAGTTGGTCCTTCTATTGTAGTATCTTTCAATCCTTTGTTTCTGTCCGGCAATCCGAACGAGTGCTGCTTCTCGCTTTTCATCTAATAACTCGAGGCTAGCATTCATGGCCTCATGATTTGACTCCTCCGATGCGTGTCGAAACCTAGCGCCGGGTTCTCCAACCTCGGGGGGATGAGGGCCTCGGAGCCGTATACTAGAGAAAACGGGTTGGCCCCCGTGCTAGACTTTGATATCGTCCGATATGCCCAAAGGACCTCGGGTAAAACTTCTCTCCATTTACCTTTCGCATCGTCCAATCTTTTCTTCAATAATAGATTTATTTGTTGACTCGGCATGTCCATTTCCAGTTGGATGGTACGGTGTCGATAAGATCCTCTTTATTTTGTGCATCTCGAGGAACTCCGTTACCTTGCTACCTATGAATTATTTTCCATTATCATTGTCACGATCCTAAAACTGACCCAGCCGACACAAACCCAAAACCAACCAGAAAATCATAAGAAGTTTTAACTAAAATCCCATAATATAAGTTTAAATAAGCAGTGCAAAAATATAACACAAGACCGACATCGGGGTGTCACCAGTCATGAGCATTTACAAACTCCTCTAGGAACAAGAAAGGATGACATAGTCCGAAAATAAACTACTAAGACAATCTAAATAAGATAGAAAGGAGAAGCACTGGCTGCGAAGGCCAAGCAGCTACCTAGTCAACTTCAGAGACCTGATGGAAGACTGATCAGCACTCACTATCGCGTCCCGAGACCCCTGGATATGCTCACAAAGTGTAGGGAATAATGTGAGTACACCAACTTAGTAAGTAATAAAAGTAAATGAAAGCTGAGTAGTAAGAAAACACGTAATTTCACGTCATAGCACTACAACAAAATAGTATATTCCCAGAACAATACAATAAAGCAATAAAACTCGTAAAAACAACTCAGTTCAGTAAAACCTTTTTAAAACATCTTCAAATAGTTTCAAATGAGTGATGAAAATAGTGAGTAGAAGTGATGAAAGCATAAACAACCCCTCGGGCAAAACATGTACCACAACCGCCCCTCGAGCAAAGTATCAACATATCCAGCCCCTCGAGCTACCTCACAATCACTCGTAATCAGCCCCTTGGGCAACAACATGAAACAACAACAGCCCCTCGGGCATTATCACATCTCTCACACTGTGTACCCGTGCTCACTATGAGTGTTCAAACTCCGAAGGGGCTCCTACAGCCCAAGCGCTATCACAAGCCATCTCGTGGCATAACAAATCAGGCCCTCGGCCTCTCATATATCACAAATAAGTACAAGATGTTGTGGCGTGTAGCCCGATCCCATAATATCCTCACAACACAGGCCCTCGACCTCACTCAGTCAGAAACCTCTCAAGCCACTCGGGCAACAGTAAATCATGATGCTCAGCCCAAAATATCATTTAAAAATATAAAAACGGAGTAGATACGCCTGAGTTATGAAAACAGTAGAATAAAGCATGACTGAGTACAGATAATAAGTCAAAATAGTGAGGACTAGCAGTAAAACGCTCCTAAGGGTCCAAAACAAGTGGCACGAGGCCTAAATATGGCATTCAGCCCAAAACATGGTAATACTTTCCAAAACACAATGATATCAAACAGTTTTCAATCAAATATGCGACTTAACAGTCGTACGGGACAGACCAAGTCACAATCCCCAATCGTGCACGACCCCACGCTCGTCATCTAGCGTGTACGCCATCTCAAGGTAGCACAACGATGTGAATCCGGGGTTTCATACCCTCAGGACAACATTTACAATCATTACTTAAATCAAACCGATCCAAACTCTAACCCACGATACCTTCACCTCTCGAATCGGCCTCCAAATGCTCCGAATCTAACAAGAATCAATTTCACATAATTAATACATGCTAAAGGAACAAAGCCCACTCGAAAATAACCAATCTACATCAAAAACCCCGAAATTGGCCAAACTCGACCCTCGGGCCCACGTCTCAGATTCTAATAAAAATCACAAAACTAGAATCCTTACAAAACTACCGAATACATCAAATCCGACCACAGATGACCCCTCAAATCCCTAAATCAAAGTCTCCAATTTCAAACCCTAAACCCCCAATTTAACCACTAATTTCCATAAACTCTATGTCTAATCAGTAAAATATCACCATAGAAACGAGTTTTAGTTCCAAGAATCTTACCTCCACGAAATTCCCTTGAATTCCCTCTTCAAATTGCTCCCACAAGCTCCAACCCGAATGAGAAATTGATGAAATAAGCCAAAAATTTGCGAAGGCATCTATTTTTATGTTCTGCGCAGCGATACCACACCTGCAGCCTTTTTACTCGCATCTGCGGACCGCTTATGCGGTTAAAGTAACCGCACCTGCAGTTTTCACTTAAGGTCCTAACTCTGCATCTACGGCTAAAACTCGCACCTACGGCCCCGCAGGAGCGATAGAATTTGTGCACCTGTGGTCAAGCTCCAGCTGACCCTGGACCGCTTCTGTGACCTTCTCTGCGCATCCGCGACATCGCACCTGTAGTCCCTAATCCGCAGGTATGGAAATGAGAGAAGCAGAAAATCTGCAGCACAACTCCAAAAACCCAACCTCTCTGTCAACCATCCAAATCCATCATGAGGCCCTCGGGACCTCAACTAAACATGCCAACAAGTCACATACCACTATTCAAACTTGTTCCAACCTTCGGAACACCCAAAACAACATCAAAATATCAAAACACCATCAGATTCAAGCCTAAGAATTCCAAAACATCCAAATTCTTCTTTCGATCAAAAAGTCTATCAAACCTCGTCCGAATGACTTGAAATTTTGCACACACATCCCAAATGACACAACGGACCTACTCCAATTTCCGAAATTCCATTCCGACCCCTATATCAAAATTTTCACTACCCACCGAAAACTCCAAAATTTCAATTTCGCCAATTCAAGCCTAAATGTACCTCGGACCTCCAAAATATATTTCGATCATGCTCCTAAGTCTCAAATCACTTCACGAAGCTATCCGAACCATAAAACCAAGTTCCAAGATCATTTACTCACAAGTCAACTTCCGGCTGACTTTTCCAACTAGAAGGTCAACTTAAGAGACTAAGTGTCTCATTTCTCTACAAAAGCACCCCGAACCCAAAGTAACCAACACGATGCTATGAAACACTATTGAACAACACATAAAGAAGCAGAAATGGGAGGGAACGGAGCGGTAACTCATGAAATGACCAACTGGGTTGTTACATCCTCCCCCTCTTAAACAAACGATTGTCCTCGAACGAGTCAAGAAACATACCTGAAGTCTCAAATAGGTGAGGATATCTGCTCCGCATCTCCCGCTCGGTATCCCAAGTATCCTCCTCTACGGGCCAACCTCTCCACTGCACTTTCATTGAAGCTATATCCTTTGATCTCAACTTTCGAACCTGACGCTCCAAAATAGCCACTGGCTTCACATCATAAGTCAAATCACTGTCTAACTGAATCGTGCTGAAATCCAAAATATGAGGCGGATCGCCAATATACTTCCGAAGCATAGAAACATGAAATACTGAATGCACACTCGATAAGCTAGGTGGCAAAGAAAGCTCATAAGCCACCTCCTCAATCCTTTGAAGCACCTCAAAAGGCCTAATGAACTGAGGGCTCAATTTACCCTTCTTCCCAAATCTCATAACACCCTTCATGGGTGAAACCTTCAATAGAACCTTCTCCTCGACCATGTAGGACACATCACTAATCTTCCTGTCAGCATAACGTTTTTTTCTCGACTGCGCTATATGAAGCTGCTCCTGGATCACCTTCACCTTGTCCAAAGCATCCTGCACCAAGTCTGTACCCAAAAGCCTAGCCTCACCTGGCTCAAACCAACCAACTATAGATCTACACCGTCTTCCATACAAAACCTCTTATGGAGCCATCTGAATACTCGACTGATAACTGTTGTTATAAGCAAATTCCACGAGCGGTAGAAACGGGTCCCATGAACCGTCGAAATCAATGACACAAGCACGCAACATGTCTTCCAATATCTGAATAGTGCGCTAGGACTGCCCATCCGTCTGAGGGTGAAAAGATATGCTCAACTCAACTTGAGTACCCAACTCTCTCTGCACGGCTCTCCAAAACTGCAAAGTAAACTAAGTACCTCTATCTAAAATAATAGAAACTAGGACACCATACAAGCAAACAATCTCTCGGATATAGATCTCTACCAACTGCTCTGAAGAATAGGTAGTACATACATGAATGAATTACGCGGACTTGGTCAGCCAATCCATAATCACCCAAATAAGCCACCCGGTCTCTGATGCTCATATTTCAGCTGCTGACAATTGAGACATCGAGCTAAAAATCCTATAATGTCCTTCTTCATTTTCCTCCACCAATAATGCTATCTCAGATCCTGATACATCTTTGTGGCACCCGGATGAATGGAATACCGCGAGCTATGGCCTCCTCCAGAATCAACTCCTGAAGCCCGTCTACATTGGGCACGCATATTCGGCCCTGCATCCTCAATACCCCATCATTGCCAATAGTCACATCTCTAGCATCGTCGTGCTGAACTTTATCCTTAAGGACAAGCAAATGAGGATCATCATACTGGCACTCTCTGATGCGATCAAACAAGGAAGACCAAGAAATCATACAAGCTAAGACCTGACTGGGCTCTAAAATATCCAACCTCACAAATCGATTGGCCAAGGCCTAAACATCAACTGCAAGAGGTCTCTCCCCAATAGGAATAAATGCAAGACTGCCCATATTCACCGCCTTCCTACTCAAAGCATCGGCCACTAAATTGGCCTTCCCCGGATGGTACAAAATAATAATATCATAGTCCTTTAGCAGCTCCAACCATCTCTGCTGCCTCAAATTGAGATCCTTCTGCTTGAACAAGGGCTGGAGGCTACGAAGATGAGTAAACACCTTACAAGACACACCATAAAGATAATGCCTCCAAATCTTCAATGCGTGAGCAATGGTAGCCAACTCTAGATCGTGAATAGGGTAGTTCTTCTCATGGGGCTTCAACTGACGAGAAGCATAAGCAATCACTCTACCCTCCTGCATCAACACACACCCAATACCAACTCTCGAAGTATCACAATACCCTGTATATGAACCTGAAGCTGATGGCAAAACTAACACTGGAGTTGTGGTCAAGGCAGTCTTGAGCTTCTGAAAGCTTGCCTCACACTCATCCGACCACCTGAATAGAGCACCCTTTTGAGTCAACTTGGTCAAGTGTGATGCTATAGATGAAAATCCCTGAACGAACTGATGGTAATAACCCACCAAACCAAGAAAACTACGACTCGCTGTGGCTGAAGATGGTGGGGGGCAACTCTGAACTCTATCTTCTTCGAATCAACCTGAATACCCTCACTGGAAACCATGTGTACTAAGAAAGCCACTAAATTGAGCCAAAACTCATATTTGGAGAACTTTGCATAGAACCTCTCCTCTCTCAGTATATGCAACACAACTCTCAAATGCTCCGCGTGCTCTTTCTGACTATGCGAGTACACGAGAATATCATCAATGAAAACAATCAAAAACGAGTCGAGATAAGGCCGAAACACGCTGTTCATCAAATGCATGAACGCTGCTGGGGTATTGGTCAACGCAAAAGACATCACGAGGAACTTATAATGACTATATCAGGTCATGAAAGTTGTTTTACGAATATCCGAGTCCCTGATCTTCAAATGGTGATACCCTGAACTGAGATCAATCTTGGATAACACCCTCGCTCCCTGAAGCCGATCAAATAAATCATCGATACGAGGCAAAGGATACTTGTTCTTGATTGTAACTTTGTTCATCTTCCTATAGTCAATGCACATCCTCATCGTGCCATCCTTCTTCTTCATAAATAGAACAAGCGCACCCTAAGGTGACATGCTGGGCCAAATAAACCTCTTATCAAGGAGCTCCTGAAGCTGCTAGTTCAACTCCGCTGGTTCCATACGATACAGTAGAATAGAAATGGGATGAGTGCTCGGCACCAGATCAACACCAAAATCAATATCCCTATCCGGTGGCATGCCCGACAAGTCTGTAGGAAACACATCCGAAAAGTCCCTTACTACCGGGACCAAATCAATGGTAGGAGCTTCTGCATTGAAATCCCTCACAAAAGCTAAGTATGAAAGAAAACCCTTCCTAACCATCATTCAGAAATGAAATCACCCTACTAGGAACAAAATCAGTCGAACCTCGCCACTCAATACGTGGCACACCCAGCATAGCCAACGTCACTATCTTAGCATGACAGTCCAAAATAGCACGACATGGAGATAGCCAATCCATGCCTAATATCACACCAAAGTCCATCATACAAAGCAACAGAAGGTACACTCGGGTCTCCAAACCCCCAATATTCACCACACACGACCGATACATGCAGTCTACAACAATAGTATCGCCTACCAGAGTAAATACATGAATAGATGAAACAAGAGACGCATAGGTCATATCCAAATAACGAGCGAAATATGATGACACATATGAAAAAGTGAAACTAGGATCAAATAACATAGAGGCATCTCTGTGGCAAACTAAGACAATAGCTGTAATCACAACATTTAAAGCAATAGTATCGGGTCTAGCTAGGAGTGCATAGAAACGGGCCTAACCACCACCTGATCGACCTCCCCCTCTAGGGCGACCCATAGTTGATTGTCTTTCACCCCTAGCTGGGTGGGTGGGTAGTGAAGTAGTTGGTGCTGAAGTCGGTGGCTGACTCATCTGCTTAGACGAACCCCCTTGACGACGAGGACACTGCCTCCACATGTGCCCCAACTCTCCACACTCATAACAACTCCCTGGTGTTGGAGACGGGGACTAAAGGGAACCCCTAGCACTTGGATGATTAGCAGAAGAACCTGGCATAGAAGAGCCCTGAACGGATGGAGCATGAGACGAACTCTGGGCTGGGAGTGCCCCGAGTGATGATTGGCCCTGATGAGAACTGTGAAAACCATCCCCCGATGATGCCCCACGATAACCTGGGCGGGCTAACTGAGCATGTCTGAATGGGAGGCCTTTATTGTGCTAAAATTGGCCCCCATGAGGAGTACCACTGAATCCACCCTAACCACGAGGCCTCTTAGCCTCCTTCTCAATCCTCTCCCGACAACGAACCATATCAATCTGTCGAGCTATGTCAAAACCTCATCAAAGGTAACACCAGATACTTTATCTCTAGTCATAAGCAACTGAAGCTGAAAATCGAGGCCATCTATAAACCTCTTGATCCTCTCTCGATTTGTGGGAACCAACCAGACTGAATGACGAGCTAACTCAGAGAACCGCATCTCATAGTGTGTAACAGATCTGTCGCCCTGACGACGCTGCTCGAACTGCCTGCGCAACTCCTCTCGGCGAGACTCAGGTACAAACTTCTCCAGAAAGAGAATGGAGAACTGCTACCAAGAAAGGGGTGATGCGCCAACCGGCCTACGCCTCTCGTAAGCCTCCCACCAACTGAGTGCAGCCCTGGAGAACTGGAAAGTAGTGAATGAGACCCCACTAGTCTCCAAAATACCTACGGTCCGAAGCATCCTCTAACACTTGTCCAAGAAACCCTAGGCATCCTCGCCCTCTACACAACTAAAAGTCGGAGGCCAAAGTCTACAAAACCTCTCCAATCTGCGCTACTCGTCCTCTGGCATAACAGGTGTTGCATAGTCCTGAGCAGCTGCAACCGGTTGGGCTGGAGGTGCCCCCGGTGTCTAAAGTCCCTGCACGACCTGCTCAAGTGTGCAAGCGGCGGGAGTCTGAATGCCTCCCCCGGCCTGAGAAGTAGTTGCGGCTGTAGTAACTGAGATCGCCTAAGCTAGGCCAGTGCATACTGATAGAATCTGGGCCAGGGCCTCCTGAAGGCCTGAGATCACAATAGGCACAGCTAGTTCCTGAGCAGGTGCTGCTGGAGCGTCCACAACTGGGACCTGATTATGACCTAAGGCAGCTGGTAGATCTGCAGGTGCTGCCCTAGCTGTTGTGCGGGCTACACCCATGCCCCTACCACGGTCTCGACCGCGTCTTTGGCCTCTAGTGGCCCTAGCTGGTGGTACTGGTGGTCGTCCATCCTGACCGGTAGCACGTGTCCTCACCATCTGTGAGAGAAAAGAATAACAGAAGTTTAGTACTAGAATCAACAGATTCGCACGACAAGAATTCGAGAATATGAAGTTTTTCCTAAAGGTTCTGCAGCCTCCCAAGGATAAGTACAGACGTTTCTGTACCGAACTGCGAGACTCTACTAAACCTGCCCATGTCTTGTGAGACCTATATAACCTAGGCTCAAATACTGACTGTCACGACCCTAAAACTGACCTGGTCGTGATGGCGCCTAACATGAAACTAAGCCAGCCGACACAAATCCAAAACCAACCAGAAAATCATAAGAAGTCATTTTAAGCCATTAATTACCTAAAATCCCATAATAAGTTTAAATAAGCAGTGCAGAAATATAACACAAGCCTGACATTGGGGTATCACTAGTCATGAGCAACTACAAACTCATCTAGGAACAAGAAAGGATGACATAGTCTGAAAATAAACTACAAAGACAATCTAAATAAGATAGGAAGGAGAAGAACTGGATTGCGAACGCCAAACAGCTACCTAGTCAACTCCGGAGACCTGCTGGAAGACTGATTAGCACTCACTATCGAGTCCCGAGACCCCTGGATCTGCACACAAGGTGCAGAGAGTCATGTGAGTACGCCAACTCAGTACGTAATAAAAGTAAATGAAAGCTAAGTAGTAAGAAAACACATAATTTCACGTCATAGCACTACAGCAAAACAGTATATGCCAGAACAATACAGTAAAGCAATAAAACTCGCAAAAACAACTCATTTCACTAAAACCTTTTTAAAACATCTTCCAATAGTTTCAAACGAGTGATGAAAACAGTGAGTAAAAGTGATGAAAGCATAAATAGCCCCTCATGCAAAACATGTACCACAACCTCCCCTCGGGCAAAGTATCAACAGATCCAGCCTCGCGGGCTACCTCACAATCACTCGTAATTAGCCCCTCGGGCAACAACATGAAACAACAATAGCCCTTCGGGCAGTATCACATCTCTCACACTGGGTACCCGCGCTCACTGGGGGTGTTCATACTCCGGAGGGGCTCCTACAGCCCAAGCGCTATCACAAGCCATCTCGTGGCATAACAAATCAGGCCTTCGGCCTCTCATATATCACAAATCAGTACAATATGCTATGGTACGCAGCCCGATTCCATAATATCCTCACAACACAGGCCCTCAGCCTCACTCAGTCAGAAACCTCTCAAGCCACTCGGGCAACAGTAAATCATGATGCTCAGCCCAAAATATCATATAAAAATATCAAAATAGAGTAAATATGGTTGAGTTATGAAAATAGTAGAATACAGCATGACTGAGTACATATATTAAGTCAAAACAATGAGGAATAGCAATAAAAATCCCCTAAGGATTCAAAACAAGTGGCACGAGGCCCAAATATGGCATTCAGCCCAAAACATGATAATACTTTCTAAAACACAATGATATCAGACAGTTTTCAATCAAATACGTGATTTAACAGTCATACGGGACGGACCAAGTCACAATCCCCAATGGTGCACGACCCCATGCTTGTCATCTAGCGTGTGCGTCACCTCAAGTAGCACAACGATGTGAAATCCGGGGTTTCATACCCTCAGGACAACATTTACAATCATTACTTACCTTAAACCGGTCCAAACTTTAATCCGCGATGCCTTTGCCTCTCAAATCGGCCTCCAAATGCTCTAAATCTAACAAGAATCAGTTTCACATCATTAATACACGCTAAAGGAACAAGGCCCACTCGAAAATAACCAATTTACATAAAATAATCCTAAAATTGGCCAAACCCGACCCCTGGACCCATGTCTCGGATTCCGATAAAATCACAAAACTAGAATCCTTACACTCTCACGAGTTCATACGTACCAAATTCATCAAAATCCGACCAAAAACGACTCCTCAAATCCCTGAATCAAAGTCTCCAATTTCAAACCCTAAACCCCCAATTTTAACCACTAATTTCTATAAACTCCACGTCGAATCAGTAAAATATCACTATAGAAATGAGTTTTAGCTCCAAGAATCTTACCTCCACGAAATTCTCTTGAATTCCCTCCTCAAATTGCTCCCACAAGCTCCAACCCGAATGAGAAATTGATGAAATAAGCCAAAAATTCGTGAAGGCATCAATTTATATGTTCTGCCCAGCGATACCGCACCTGCGGCCTTTTTAATCGCATCTGCGGACCGCTTCTGCAGTCAAAGTAACTGCACCTGCGGTTTTCACTTAAGGGCCCAACTCTGCATCTGCGGCTAAAACTCGCACTTGCGGCCCTGCAGGAGCGCTAGAAGCTCCGCACCTGCGATCAAGCTCCAACTGAACCCGGACCGCTTCTGTTACCTCCTCTGTGCATCCGCGACATCGCACCTGTGGTCCCCAATCCGCGAGTGCGGAAATGACAAAAGCAGAAAATCTGCAGCACAACTCCAAAAACCCAAACTCTCCGTCAACCATCCAAATGTATCCTGAGGCCCTCGGGACCTCAACCAAACATGCCAACAAGTCACATACCACTATTCAAACTTGTTACAACCTTCGGAATACTAAAAACAATATCCAAACATCAAAACACCATCGGATTCAAGCCTAAGAATTCCAAAACTTCCAAATTCCTCTTTCGATCAAAAAGCCTATCAAACCTCGTCCGAATGACTTGAAATTTTGCACACACGTCCCAAATGACAAAAGGACCTACTACAATTTTCGAAATTCCATTCCGACCCCTATATCAAAATTTCCTCTACCCACAGGAAAACGCCAAAATTCCAATTTTGTCAATTCAAGCCTAAATCTACCCCGGACATCCAAAATACATTTCGATCACACTCCTAAGTCCCAAATCACCTCATGAAGCTATCCGAACCATAAAAACCAGTTCTGAGATCATTTACTCACAAGTCAACTTCCAGTTGACTTTTTCAACTAGAAGACTAACTTAAGATACTAAGTGTCTCATTTCTCTACAAAACCACTCCGAACATAAACTAACCAATATCATGCGATGAAACACAGCTGAACAACACATAAAAAATCAGAAATTGGTTGGGGGGAAGGAGCAGTAACTCATGAAATAATCGGCTGGGGCATTACAGTTACATACAATCTCTACAGGTATCCCAAACCGGCAAATGATGTGGTCCCAGATTAAGTCAATAACTTCTTTTTATCTGACCTTCTCGAAGGCTTGTGCTTCCACCCACTTAGATAAATAATCGATCATAAACAAATTAAACTTGGCTTTACCTAGGGCCATTAGTAAGGGTCCAACTATGTCCATTCCCCATTTCATGTAAGGCCACGAAGATAGGACTGAATGGAGTTGTTCTCTGGGCTGATGGATCATCGGTGCAAATCGGTGACACTTATCACATTTTTTGACAAATTCCTTAGTATCTTTTTCCATGCTATCCCAGTAGTATCTTGCCCTGATAATTTTGCGGACCAAAGATTCAGCACCAGAATGGTTCCCACAAGTGCCTTCGTGGATTTCTCGTAGAACATAATCGGTGTCCCCTGGACCCAAGCATACCGCCAATGGTCCATCGAATGTTCTTCGGTACAAGGTTTCATCTTTATCTAATGCAAACCTAGCAGCCTTGGCTCGTAGGGCCCTCGATTTTTTGTGGTCCGATGGGAGTTTTCCATTATTCATATAGTCGATATACTTATTTCTCCAGTCCTAAGTTAAACTTGTTGAATTTATCTTGACATGACCCTCTTCAACCACAGACTTTGATAGTTGGACGATAGTCCCCAGGACGATGTCATCTTCTTCGACCGAAGATCCTAGATTAGCAAGTGCATCAGCCTCACTATTTGTTCTCGAGGTATGTGATTCAGAGTCCACTCCTTGAAGCGGTGCAAAGTTACCTGTAGTTTATCGAGGTACCACTGCATTCTATGCTCTCGAACCTCGAAACTCTTGTTTACCTGATTTACCACCAATAGAGAATCACACTTGGCCTCGATGACCTCTGCTCCCAAGCTTTTGGCTAGCTCGAGACCTACAATCATGGCCTCATACTCGGCCTGACTGTTAGTTAATCTAGGAGTTTTGATAGATTGCCTAATGGTATCACCCCGTGGGTGGCTTCAAGACAATGCCAAGTCCGAACCCCTTCACATTCGAGGCACCGTCTGTGAAAAGGGTCCATACCCCCAATGCCGTACCCGAACTCAACAAGAGTTCTTTCTCCACTTCGGGTACAGAGGTTGGCGTAAAATTTGCCACGAAGTCTGCTAGGATTTGAGACTTGATGGCCGTTCGGGGTTGATATTTGATATCGTACCTGCTAAGTTCGATGGTCTATTTGGCCAATCGGCCCAATAACTCGAGCTTATGCAAAACATTTTGAAGGGGGTATGTGGTTAATACACATATAGGATGACATTGAAAATATTGTTTTAGCTTTCTATATGCGCTTATCAATGCAAGTGCTAATTTTTCTAAGTGAGGGTACCTAGTTTCAGCATCTCCTAGAGTTCGGATGACGTAATAAACAGGAAATTGCATACCTTGCTCTTCTCGAACTTGTACCCCACTTACTGCTATCTCGGACACTGCCAAGTATAGATAAAGTTTTTCATCTACCTTCGGGGTGTGAAGCAAAGGCGGGCTCGACAGATATCGCTTTAATTCTTTTAAGGCTTGCTGACATTCCGGGGTCCATGCGAAATCCTTTTTCTTTTTGAGCAAGCAAATGAACCGGTGACTCTGATCAAATGACATCGAAATGAATCGACCTAGAGCAGCTATTCAACCTGTTAACCTTTGCACGACCTTCACACTATCCACGACCGTGATGTCCTCGATGGCCTTGATCTTATCGGGGTTATTTTTAATGCCCCTATTCGACACCATGAAGCCGAGGAACTTACCTGAGCCGACTCCGAAGGCACATTTCTCCGAGTTAAGCTTCATGTTGTATTTTCTCAAGATTTTGAATATTTCTCGCAATTGAGTCAAATAGTCCTATGCGCGCAAGGATTTGACCAACATATCATAATGTAAACTTCCATTATTTTACCTATTTGTTCTTCAAATATTTTGTTAACTAGGCGTTGGTATGTAGCTCCTGCATTTTTTAGCCCGAAGGGCATTACATTATAACAATAAGTTCCAAATTTAGTAATAAATGAAGTCTTTTCCTGATCCTCCGGGTTCATCTGGATTTGATTGTACCCAGAGTAGGCATCAAGAAAAGTTAGGGTCTCGTGGACAGTCGTGGCATCGATCATACAATCGATGTTGGGCAGTGGGAAAGAATCTTTTGGACACGCTTTGTTCAAGTCCTTATAGTCTACACACATTCTAAGTTTGTTTCCCTTTTAGGAACTACAACTACATTGGCTAACCACTCTGGGTATTTTACCTCCCGTATAGATCCTATTTTAAGAAGTTTGGTTACCTCGTCCTTTATGAAAGCATGCTTTACCTCGGATTGAGGCCTCCTTTTTTGTTTCACTGATTTGAACCTGGGATCAGTGATTAGCCGATGCGTGGTGATTTTCGGTGGAATCCCTATTATATCTAAATGTGACCAAGCAAAGCAATCCATATTATCAATAAGAAATTGAATGATTTTTTTCCTGAGTTCGGGGGTTAATCCTGTTCCCAGGTATACCTTTTTCTCGGGCGTGTATTCGATCAAAATGACCTATTCCAGCTCCTTGATGGTTGATTTGGTTGCATCGGATTATTTGGGATGACGAAGGTTCGGGGAGTAAGGAAATCCTCATCTTCGTCTTCGAATACCTGTTGCTCCGATTCCATTGAGGTTGGAGGCGGTGATTGCTATTTGGCCGCCTGTTTACCTCCGATGCTCGATTTCTCCAAAGTCGAAGGCTCTGGTATCGGCACCACTTCCTCAATTACAAACATCTCTTTTGCAGCATGTTGCTCTCCGTAGACTGTTTTCACTCCTTCCTCCGTTGGGAACTTCATTATTTGATGAAGAGTTGAAGGCACTGCCCTCATGTTGTGTATCTATGGTCTCCCAAGGAGTAAGTTATACCTCATATCACCTTCGATGATATGGAACTTCGTATCTTGTATGGTCCCGGCTACGTTTACTGGCACGATAATCTCTCACTTTGTTGTTTCACTTGCCATGTCGAAGCCATTCAAGACCCGGGATGTAGGTACAATCTTATCTTGTAGGCCGAGTTGTTCCATGACCCTCGATCTGATTATGTTTGCTGAGCTACCTGCATCCACTAAAACACGTTTAACTTGAATTTAATTCAAAAGGATAGAGATTACCAGGGCATCATTGTGAGGCTGAGATATGCCTTATACTTCCTCATCACAGAATGATAAGATGTCCTCGGGCACATAACTCCGAGTCCGTTTTTCCCTAGTGATTGATACTTTGGTGCGCTTGAACACAGGTCATTGAGGGACATCGACTCCGCCAATGATCATGTGGATTACATGTTGTGGTTCTTCTTGTTCATTTTTCCTTGCATCTCTCTCCCTGAGGTGATTCTTAGCCCGATCACTTAGGAATTCTTGAAGGTGGCCCTCATTGAACAAATGAGCTATTTCTTCCCTTAGCTGTCTGCAATCTTTTCATCGATGACCATGTGTGCCATGATCCTTACATATCAAGTTCGGGTTCCTTTTAGAAGGATCGGTCTGTATTGGCCTAGGCCACTTGGTATCTTTGATTCTCCCAATAGCTGAGACAATCCTTGATGCATCTATGCTAAAGTTGTACTCTGATAATCGAGGGGCCTCGGCGGGGTCGATGTGCTTATCGAACCCGCTTTTACTCATGAGTCACCAAGAACTTTGACCTCGATCGTTTCTCCGATCGCTCCAAGGAGTGTTGCGGCTTCGGCCGCTATTCCTTCGATCGGCATATGGCTGATACCGTTCTTTGTTGAATCTCGATTCCCGGTCTATGTCCCTCGGGGGCTTGGCCGCAAATTTGTTAGGATGAATTAAACTTGAGGGGGCTCCCAACTCGTCATCCTCGACCCTAATTTTTAACTGGTAATGATTGTGCACATCCGACCATGTCACAGCTAAATATTCGATCAAGTTCTGTTTCAATTGTCAAGACGCAATCGAGCTCCTTTCATTCAGATCCTGCATAAAGGCCTGTACTACCCAATCATCGGAGACCGATGGCAATTCCATTCTTTCCATCTGAAACCGGGACATGAACTCCCTTAGCATCTCGTCGTTCCTTTTCTTTATCTTGAAGACATCCGATTTTCTCGTGGCCACCTTTATAGACACGGCGTGTGCTTTCACGAAGGCGTCTGCTAGCATAGCAAATAAATCAATATAGTTAGGAGCTAAGTTGTGATACCAAATCATGGCTCCTTCTGATAGCGTTTCCCAAAATGTTTTCAACAAAACTGACTTGATTTCATTGTCATTCAAGTCATTCCCTTTGATCCCGCAATTGTATGAAATAATATGCTCGTTAGGGTTTGTTGTCCTGTTATACTTGGGTATATCAGGCATGCAAAACTTCTTGGGAATGGGCATCGGAGTCGCACTCGGGGGGAATGGTTTTTGTATGAACTTTTTAGCGTCTAAGCCTTTCAAAACTGGAGGTGCCCCCGGTATTTGATCAACACGGAAGTTGTAAATTTCCACCTTCTTATCGTTGTCTTCAATTTTCTTTTCCTCAGACTCGATCCTCTTAGTAAGCTCTTCGAGCATCCTCATAATCATAGGGTCAGTCCCCGAGCCACTTTTACCGAGCCTTTCTAGTGCTGGCTCAGCATGCCAAGAGTTTACTAGTTCAGCTGTGTTTGGAATTTTATTTTGACTCTGAATTTTTATCCCCGAGTCCCCCTTTTTCCATTCCTTGTGTTCTTTGGCCATCGGACAGGGCTTCCCTGCATATATTTCCTTCGGGGTCCGTGCCTAGATCTGCATTCAAAGAAATGTGTGAACTAACATCAAAAGTTCCACATTTGGCACTTCCATGGGTTTATTGGTGGTACACCGACTCCTACGTTGTTGTTTTCTCCAAGACCTTCGTTGTCATGAATGGGTGCGTTTTGTGACCTAGATATGTTTCAGCCTGAGAAGCAAAAATCTTGACAAGAAAAGGTGTAAAAGCAACGTGTGTAATGAAAATCAGTAAAGAAATAATCACTATTATCTTTAATCCCACGGTGGGCGCCAAACTATTTACCTCAAAAATACGAGTAACAATTAAATTTGATTTGTGGTTTTAAAGATATGTGATTTAGTTCAATACCAATTAATAATCAAGAAATATGAAGTATAAATAAAAGAGACAAGTAAATCAAACCAGTGTTACTCAACTGCAGTGACCTCGAGCTTAGTGACCTCGAGGTGGCTTAGAGCAATTGGAACAATTAAGTAAGAACAATAAAGCTAAAGGATAGTTCTGATGAACAGTAGGCAAAAAGTAGAGAGTATATTCTTTGTTCAATGATAAGATGTCTTACAAATGACTGGGGTCCCCTTTATATAATAGGGGAACCCTAAATAAGGAATATTCTTGATACAACTGTCTAACCACCTAGTACGGAATCGTACAATCATATTCCTGGATTTGCGCCATGACTTTGGGGACGTGGCAGGAATCTAACTTGTTCTGGTACAAATCCGTAACGGGACTATTTTGGGGTCGAGCACACTTGACCTTGGTATGCATCGTGCTCCACCTTCAAACTCGGATCTGGTCCCTCGAGCTCGAGCTTGATCTTGCCCGTACTCGGACTTAGGATGGGCCCTTGGGCCTATAAGTCGGAGGCATACAATTTTTATTGTATGCAATCATCTAAAAGTCTAATATTTTCAAAAGGCTCTCTAAGCTTATTATTGATAAAGACATGTAGAGAGCTATTCTCTATGTTACTTGCCTTGAATTTGCTTATGAAGTAGCAATTTTTAGAAAGATATTTTAAAACATCAGATAAGCCATGATGCATCATGATGATAAGACGTTGGATCCAAGTCCCAATGCATTATTGCCTAATACATACTATATGAATAAGACAATGGGTTCGAGTCGCAATGCACCACAGCTATGATATAATAATGATTGGGGAAATAATATGATTTTAATTAAAAAAACATGAAGCATGTCTCATTGTATCTGCTCCATTCCCTGAAGTGAATGTAAAGAAATAGATCAAAAGTTTGAAAAAAGTCTAACTAATTATTGGGGACTTATGAATGTATATGGGCGTGTCAGAGGGCAAAATAATAATAATCATCTTTAATAGTAATTATAAAAAGGAGAACAGTAAGGGTTCTCAAAGTAATTCTTAAAAAGTGAAGGCAATATTTACCATCACAGTGGTATGAAAATAATAATAATAAAGTATATCTAGATGATTATAGTCCATTTGCTGAAAGAATGAGACTTGTGATAAGCATTGTGAATGCAGACTCATTCTTGGAAGTGAATATGACTATATTTGATAAATATTATGAATACGGATGTGCTCATGCATGGTTGGATAAATACCACAACTCACATCTGAAGGAGGTTTGAGAGAAATAAGGAGATTAAATATTCCAGTGTGGTTGCATGAATATGTCATTGGTCACGTACCTATGCTACATAGAAAATATTTTGTCACCCCTTATCAAATATTATTAAAGGCAAAAGTAAAGCGAGAACATGGTCTTGCCTATAATAATTTTGATTATGTCAAAAAATATGATTTTCTTCGTGGAGGAGACATTCAGTATATGGATGGTGTGACGGAAGAACTATAGTACAAAATTATTTAAGAGCTCCAAAAGAGCATTTTTATAATAAGTCTTAAAGAAACTTATTGAGTTTCAAAGATATTAGCCAAAATTGTGACATATTGAGACTATAAATGATGTGAAGATTGAATATCTTCATATTACTACAATCATACCGGGTAAATATTGAAGGTTACCCAACTTTTTTCTTGCTTGTACTACACAAATATAAGCATAATGAATTTACATGCTAGTTTAGTGATACAAAGGATTATCAGTTGGAAAGGACGATTTGACCACCCCGATTCAATTATGATGTACAAAATAATTGATAATTCACATTGACATACATTAAACAATAAAAGATTCTTCATGAATTCTTGTCACGACCTGGAATCGCACTAGCGCCTAACATTTAACTTGCTAGGCAAGTCAACGTTAGCTAGATTATTTAACCAATTTTAACTATTCAAAATAAAACATTAATAAAATAAATCAAAATAGTCCGAGAAGGAATAATAAAATATATATAACGATATCTAACGTCTCCCAGAATTTGGAGTCACGAATACATGAGAAACTAGAGTACTACACATATGGTTTGAAGCAAATACAACAATTCGAGACTAGATAAACAGTATGATAGATAAAGAAGGGGACTTCAGGGATGCGGATGCTGTGGAACTATACCTCAAGTCTCCGAATGTAGCTGGATTCGAGCAGAACACTACTAGATGCCGTTGGGACCAACGCCAGTATCTGCACAAGAAGTGCAAAAGTGCAGCATGAGTACAACCGACCCAATATTGTAACGACCTGACCGGTCATTTTGAGCGCTAACGCGTCAGTTAGTTATTTGAGGCCTTGAGTAGCTTCACTTCAGGTATTATGATTTGCACGTGTGGTTGGAATTGAATTTCGGGAAGTTCGGAGTTTATTCAGAAGGAAAATTCTCATTTCGGAAGCTTTAAGTTGGAAGAGTTGACTAAGGTTTGAAGTTTTACTAAACGACCTCGGAATCAGGATTTGAAGGTTCCAAGGTATGTATGATGATTTTGGACTTGAGCTTATGCCCGGATCGGGTTTTGGATGACCTGGGAGCATTACGATGCTTATTATGGAAAGTTGGCATTTTGGAAGAATTTCATGAATTTGGGTTGAAGTGTATTTTAATGTTATCGATGTCCGTTTAATATTTCAAGCCTAATAATAGCTACGTATAGTGATTTTGATCTTAGGAGCACATCCAAATGTGGATTTGGGGGTCTGTAGGTCATTTCGGGGTCGTTTGGTGAAAGTTGGAAGTTGAAGGTTTTTGGAAGTTTGACCAGGAGTGGACTTTTTGATATCGTGGTCAGATTCTGATTCCGGAAGTGGTAGTATGTTAGTAATGTCAATTATGACTTGTTTGCAAACTTTGAGGTCGATTGGAATTGATTTGATAGGTTTTGGCATCAAATATAGAAGTTTAAATTTCTAAAGTTCATTAAGCTCGAATTGGGGTACGATTCATGATTTTGATGTTGTTTGATGTGATTTGCGACCTCGAGCAGGTCCATGTTATGTTATGGAACTGGTTGGTGTGATTGGACGGGGTACCGGGGGCCTCGGGTGTGTTTCGGGATGGTTTCGGACCAAGTTTGGTTGAGTTGTGGTAGATGATGTCTGGTATCTAGTTTTGTTCTTTACGAACGCGGGAGAGAATGCGAAGAGATTCCCGTGTTCGCGAAGAAGCATCTGTTGGTTGCTGACTTTTGAGCTACGCGTTCACGAAGGAGAAATTGGTCCTATGTGGATTTTAACCTTCACGTTCGTGAAGGGTGCAACGCGTTCGCGAAGGTTCGCCTGGTAAAACATCGCGTTTATGAGCAGTGACTCGCGTTCGCGAAAGGGAGTTTTTGAGCTGGAGCTGGTAACTGCTTCGCGAATGCGAGTGACTTGCCGCGTTCGCGAAAAAGGTCGGACTAGGCAGTGTTCTTTTAAAAATCGGTAGTTTGGCCATTTTTATCTCATTTACTCCATGGGAGTCGACCTAGGAGCGATTTTAGAGCATCATTTTCATGGTCAATTGATCACACCCAACTATGCCTTAAAAATAGGACAAGTGGACGTTGCAAATATAATTTGCGTATTTAGTCAGAGTCAAATCCACAAGGAATTAACCTATCAATTACTCTTGTTAGACTCACTAAATTCTATGTAATCAACTTCTCAAATATTTTGAATAACAATTGATGATATTTTACTAACTATAACTGAATGAAATTAAGTAAACTAAGAACTAACTATGATTGAGTTGTAAACAATTAAGAGAAGGATCTAAGGTTGTGATTTCCCCTATTTATGGAATCCCTTCCTGTTATGTTTCATACAGATTTGCATAATCATCTCTATCGATCATGAGCACTCTTACTATCGTAAATCTCTCCCGAGTAATTACGACAATTTACTATATACACTCTCCCGAGTTACGCTAGCTGGCCTTTATTACAGCTCACTTTAGATCACACCCAAGGCTTCATTATCCCAAATCCCGCCTTTAAACCCTTGGTTATTGATTCCTCATATATTTTGGGAGTGGTGTTGTTCAATAATTACCTAAATATGCATTCTCTCCTAAGTAATACATACTAAATAGGCACAGCTAATTGAGGATCCTATCAATTAACTACAACAAGAACGTAGTTGAATAAATAGAGATTAAACCGGGCAAACTATATTAACATAACACGAAGTTCATCCTTCAACAGGTTCCACCAAAACCCTAGACTAAATATTTAGCTACTCATAGCAAAGCAAGATAAAACCACAAAAGTATTCATAATGTGCAAATAAAGATAACAAAGAGAAGATTGAAAAACTCTAATGGTTGATTGCTCTTCTCACACTTGTTCTTGCCTCCAATTCAGTCTAAAAGCAAGCTTCACCTTTGCTTGGGCGAGTTTGTTGAGTTAATAAAGGGTTAGGATAAGTTTCCCCCCATTTACACTTTAGTACCAAAATTTCTGGGCGATTAAACAGTCAACCGCGGCAGAACGCGGCGTGACCGCGGTGAAATGAAACTATTCTACCTCAATCGTTTGGCCTACCGCGTTCCAACCACGGTCGACCGCGGTCGCGGTGTCCTCTTGTCTAGTCCTCCTTTGCCCCATTCTTGCTTATTTTTGTTTGGGTTCTTCTTGATTGGCCTTATATCCACATTATTGACTCCAAAACACTCCATAGTCTCTTCCTAACTTGGATTAGTTCTTTCGAAGCAGAAGAACACCAATTAGAGTATTTTGTTATCATTTTGTCTTTAAAACAACAATAAAGTATGGTACATTTAGAGTGTAAATAGCGTCTATATCGCCTACTATCAACACCCCACACTTAAACTGTTGCTAGTCCTCTTGCAACAAACCACACTCTATAGGCCTAATCATCATTGGGGCACTTCCCTACTCCTTATACCAAGAGTATTTCACATGGATAGACTACTTCAGCACAACCTCCTCGCCTCAAGAGTGGACTCCTTTCTAGCCACGCAATACCCCTAAACAACTCTCCTACTCTCAGTCAGAGGTCCAGACTTACCTTCCCTTCATGAATCATATGCCTACTCACTAGAAAAGAAACTTATATCGTTTACAAACCACACACTGAGGAATTCGAATACAACATTTCACTCACCCTCAGAACAAATTCTTATGCCACAAACAACACACCATGGGCTTGCCCGTTTTGTAATACTCGACTAATCGAGCTCATTCGGTCTAGAATCAAATAGGACTTTATTTGGTTGTAATGTTGGCTACGGGATGGGTAGGATACATCTGGGTATAGTGACTACACCTCCCTAAGCACTCCACTACATTGTGTACTTTTAAGCTCTTAACTTTGTCACACCTTCCTTCCACCATTACATTATTGTGTTAACCCTTTTTTTTCTTTAAGCACACTTTTTCTTTAAATAGTTTCCACCACTTTGAGGCTTCTCTTTTTTTTTCTTCTCTTTCTGGTGGCCTCTATTGTTGTTTATCAACCAGTGCACTTTTTTTTCTTTTCATGTCCCCTTAATTCCACTTAACAGCCCAACCAACCACCCCACCCTTATATTTTTTCCATATCTGTTATACTTTGAGTGCTTCTAAGGGGTGATAGGGTTCAACAAGATAGGCTATTTAAACTCGGGTTAGGCTTGTAATGTGGTTGCCAAGGAAAACAGGCTTACAGGCTCAACGGGGTTGACTAGGGTATACACAATTATGTGGGAACAAGCATACATAGAAAGGTTAAGCAAAGAAATGCCTATATCACTTTCCAGACCAAATGAGGCTACCATTTCACTTTGCACACACACAGGGAAAGTTCTAGGCATTGAATGTTAACACAAAATACATAAAGCCTCACTCACACATGGAACATGAGTCAATTTAGTTAGGATCATCAGACACTATGTTCTAAGTACTTGAGCCATTCAGGAACACACAATTTAAGGACTTCTTTGAGTCAACTAAAGAGCCTAAGTGTCACACTAACGCAGTCTTTATTCAAGGTACCATAGAGTTAAGGATCTCTATTTTCATTTTTGCTTCTCGCCCAAGACTTCCTAATTTAAAAAGAAAAAGAAAAAAAAACTAACTACACCCGGTTCAAATAGAAATCCTTCGAAAAGAACCGTGGTTTAAAGAAAAACCAAGGGGGAGTTGATACACTACCTAACAAACGAAAATCTTTTGTTTTTTTTTCTTTCGACTTAAATCCCTCAAGAGACCCGTCGAGAGGCGTCCGTCTTTGGGCCAAGTCGACGTTAACTAACATAAACCAACAATACCAAACAAAAACAACTCCATACACATTTATACAATTTATACAACAACAACCATCCCCCACCCCACACTTAAAGTTTTAGCATGTCCCTACGTCAAAGAATGTAAAGCAGAGTAAGGTAAGGGGACATCCCTGTGCTCAATCCTAATAAGAGACGGTGCTAGGATCGAGGTGACACACTCGTCCTAGTGCTCGGAGCCATTCCATGATCTTTTTCTCCGACCTAGCATGTTGAGTAGTCAAATTGTCAACTCTAGTACCCAAGTCAGTGACCGAAGTGCGGAGGCCAGCCATTTCTTGCTCCAGGGCTGTCATGCGAGTACTTCAGTGGGCCTGTGATGGGACTGCCTCATCAGCACTTGGCTGTGGTGGGGCGGTAGTGTCCTCAGCATCCTCACCAGCATCATCATCATCATTAACCACCACTACCGGTTCTCTCCCAACTGTGATTTTACTAGCCCGGAATGGGGCTTTCAATGGCAATTTTCCATCTACTCTGGGATTTTTAGGAACTCGTGCAGCACGACACAGCTTGGTAACCAGAGAGGGGAAGTAAAACCATTTGAGTACTTCTGGGGAGCGAATGAACATCTCATCATGAAGGAGCTTGGCAACATCAAAATCATGGTGAGTCATAAAATAGTAGATAGTCGCTACTCTTGGCCCATTGACATCGGTAGTGTTGCTGGAGGGCAGCAAACGGTTGTTGATACATGTGAGCCAACACTTAGCTTCCTAAGTGAGAGACTAGGATTTCAGTGTAATTCGGTGCTTTATCCATATTGGTTCCCTGTCAGCCACATATATTGATTCAAGAATCGGTGCCCACTAGATAGTTAGGTGGTGATAAGCCTGGTAATAATCTGTATCCCCAATGAATACTGGCAGCCGGCACACTCGGCGGATGGCTTCAGGGGACGCATTCATATGGGTGTTTCGTACTATGTCCACCCGATCAACATGCTCCGGCCAGTTTGCATAAAACTCCCTTACCATAAGTACATTCGCCTCCTCCGGTTCATCAAAGAAGATGTCCAGCTGACACCTCCTCAACTCTGCAAAGATACTTGGGCATTCCACTTGCAAGGCTTGCCGATCAATATGTACTTCAGGTAACAATTTCTTGGATGCCTTTGACGTTATACCTATCCTCAGCTGGTTTGGAGACAAACCTAGCGCGATCAAATTGTTCCGCACTAGCTTGACCCCGAGCTCTAGAAGAACTGCCCGGTCCACTAACGGAGGACCCTGTGGTACATCTCTTCCTGGATTGATGCATTGTACCTGCCAAAAACATAGGCTCGTATTAGTGAGGGTTTGAGTTGTGTGAACCCTGGGTGGTTACTCAGACTTCACCACCACCATGGTCACATTAGTCATTACAACTCCATTGGGGCAATTTCACAAACACATTGTGAGAATGGTTTCTAATCTAACACACCTAGCCCTATGAAAGCATAAATTCTTCCCCCAAATCAACCATTCGCACTTCACCCTTCCACCCCACCACAATGAAATTTACACAACAAAACCACACTTTTATCTACAACATTTTTCACATAACCCACCAAAAAGCAAAAAATAAAATCAAAACAAAATCTAAATATAAATACTACACACTTCCAACATAAAAATTGCAAAATAAAGAAACACAAGAAGGGAGAGGAGAAGTTTGACATACCTGGGTTTTTAGAAATTGAGATTGATAGAAGATGGAGTCTTGTAGGGGGGGGTGTGTGAGAGAGAGAGAGAAGAAGGGGTTATGTCTTAAAGAGAAGAAGAAGAAGAAAGAGAGAGAAGCAATGGGTTAGGGTTTGTAGAGAGAGGGAATAATGGGGAAAGTGAGGGTGGGCGTGTGAAATGGGGTGTTTAAGAGGAGGGGGAAAGAAAATAAAATAAAAAAATCTTGTTTTAAAAAAAATGACTTACATGGGCGACAGTGGTTTCGCGGTCACACCGCGGCTGCGGTGAGTGAAGGGCGTGAAACAGAATGATCTTGGTTTACCACGATCGTGTCGCGGTCGCGGTGGATCGAGAAATCCTAAAACAGAATACTCGTCATTTACCGCGATCACGCCGTGGTCGCGGTCACGAGCCCTTTTTTTATAAGGATGTTAGTTTCCCACACATTTGGTACAACATCAAACAAAAGACAAGAAAACAAAAGAAATCATGGGTTGCCTCCCACACAGCGCCTGATTTAACGTCGTGTCACGACTCAAATGAGCGCATTTAAGGCTCGCTCGACCTCTGAGGTTCAGTCAGATGAATCACTGACACTTCTGTGGATGCATCCATGCCCACATATAGTTTCAATCTTTGCCCATTGAGTCTAAATGTATGAGAGACTTTCTCTGAAGCAATCTCTACGGCACCTGAAGGGAGCATTGCGACCACTCGAAATGGTCCAAACCATCGTGACCTAAGTTTACCCGGAAATAGCCTTAATCTTAAGTTATAGAGAAACACCATATCTCCAGGCTTGAAATTTCTCTCAACAATGTTCTTGTCATGCAACTTCTTCATTCTCTCCTTGTACAACCTTGTGCTCCCGAAAGCATGATATCGGAACTCGTCGAGCTCATGCAATTCTGTGACTCTAGTTGTTCCCGCAGCCTTAATGTCCAGATTCAGTTGTTTCATTACCTACTAGACTCTGTGTTCTAGTTCCACTGGTAAGTGACAGGCCTTTCTGAATACCAACTTGTATGGTGACATACCATTTGGATTTTTAAAGGCAGTTTTGTAGGCCCAGAGTGCATCATCTAGCTTTTTCGCCCAATCAGTTCTTGTGGCGTTCACAGTCTTGGTCAGTACACTCTTTATCTATCTATTCGACACTTTGACCTATCCACTAGTCTGAGGATGATACGAGATTGTCACCTTGTGGTGCACATCGTACTTTGCTAGCAATTTCTCGAAGGCTCGATTGCAGAAATGAGTGCCTCCGTCACTGATAATAACTCTCGGGATCCAGAAACGGGTGAATATATTCTTATTCAAAAATCCCACCACCACTCTTCCATCATTGGTGAGGAGTGCTGCAGCTTACACCCATTTGGACACGTAATCTACAGCAACAAGTATGTATTTATTGCCAAAGGAGCTGACAAAGGGGCCCATGAAGTTTATTCCCCATACATCGAACGCTTCAACCTCTTGAATTGGGTTCATGGGCATCTCATGGCGACGAGAAATGTTTCCGGTTCGCTGACATTCATCACAGCTCTTCATCCATCGATGTGCATCCTTAAATACTGTTGGCTAGTAGAACCCGACTTCTAGAACTTTAGCTTCCGTCCTGAATCCTCCAAAATGTCTGCCATATGTCGATGCATGAAATGCTTGCAAAATAGAAGATTGTTCTATCTCAGGGACACGCCTCCAAATCATATTATCAACAAAAATTCTAAACAGATAAGGTTCATCCCAGTAATACATACGGCAGTCACGGTAAAACATTTTCTTTTGCACAGAAGATTGGTCATAGGGAACTATACCGCTTGCTAGGTAGTTTGCAAAGTCTGCATACCATGGCACTTCCTCAAGGCTTGTGGCGAGTAGCTACTCGTCTGGAAAGGTTTCCAGAATATCCTCTGTCTCTACTGAGTGTTCAGCTCCTTCAAGTCGCAATAGATGATCAGCAACCTGGTTTTTCGTGCCCTTACAGTCACAAATCTCCAAGTCGAACTCTTGCAGCAACACCCAACGAATCATGCGCGGTTTGGACTCCTTCTTCTCAATCAAGTACCGGAGAGCTGCATGATCAGTATATACAATTACCTTAGAGCCAATCAGGTATGATCTGAACTTGTCGAATGCAAACACCACAACCAGCATCTCCTTTTCAGTCATAGTGTAGTTCAGCTGGGCTCCACTCAACGTTCTACTGGTATAGTAAATTGGGTGCATTAGCTTGTCTTTCCGCTGTCCCAACACTGCCCCCATTGCATAGTCATTGGCGTCACACATGAGTTAGAATGGTTGCTCCCAGTCGAGGCAACAATGATGGGTGTTGTGACTAGCCTCTTTTTCAACTCCTCGAATGTTACCCTGTGTCACGCCTCCTTTTACACCCTGAGAGGTATATGGGAGTTTTTCCAATTAAAATGACATTATTCGAAATGGGATTATTTATTCACATTCAGAGTCGCCACTTGGGATAATTTATTTTTGGTGTCCCAAGTCACCGGTTTATTTTAAAAATTCCAATTCGAGGAAATTTTGACTTTATTATAAAAGTCTGCGAACCAGAAATTTTAGATAAGGAATTCTGTTAATCCGAGAGAAGGTGTTATGCATTCCCGGATTCCGTGGTTCTAGCACAGTCAATTAGCGATTTATACTTGGCTCAAATTGTTTAATTACTTATTTTTAAGACCTATGTGCATTTAACTTTTACCGCTTTTAATTGCTTGATTTATTCGTAATTAAAGAATTAAGTTACACGTACGTGTACTCATCTCATTTGGCGCATCAAAATTTATGTCACGCGTACGTGTCCACAACTAATCACGCTTTATTAATTATTAAGAAAGTTTGGTTGAAGTTATGCGAACGCATTTCTCGAGATACTTTTTTTTTAGAATGTAATTCGTAATTATGTTACCCGAACGTATACAACATCACAATAATATATTAAATCACGACTAATCAAAACAGGCAAATGGCGCAAGATTAGTCAGAACTAAATCTATATTCTTTTTCTCATTGATAACCTCTTGCGTACGTACCACTATATATAAAACTTATACGTAGCTGTCATTTCTAACTCATCATCTAAAAGAACAATATAAAAGTTTGCTTCCTTTGTACCTTGCATGTGGTGCTCTTCATGAGTTCGTCCATCAGAATCTGATGTTTACATTGCAGGCCATTGCATTTAGTTCGAAATACAAGAACCAAACATGGCAAACACCAGCGAGCGAGAAAACCCAAAAAATAGGATGTATATTTAGCAAAGAGAATTAATCCAGCAAGACAAAGCTTTCATCAGTTTACCTAATTTTCTGGTAGTAATTATTACCTTACAACTTACCTGATTGTTTTAATTAGGAACTTAAACACTTTTGATTAACGGTTGTTAATTGGTGATAGTGCAGATGGACAATCACAAGGAGAATGAAGCAATTGCAGAACTGTCACGGGCCATAGGTGATTCAAGAATAGATGGCACACCTCCATTTATTTCAAAAGTTGGTGTTCAACTAAAGCAAACTGCGGATGTTAAGATTTTCTTAAGCTTGAGGTTATTGCAAGGCCATGAATTACTATGCTTGGTCAACAACTCACGAATTCTGTCCTTTCAACATTTGAAATCAAAGGACTTATTGCTTTCGATTTCAACTAAATAAAGTTTAGAACATGGAAAATTTGCCGTAACTCAACAAACATTTCATAACACAAAGTAAAGATCTTACCAATTCAATACGTAATTATTAGAACCAAAATAAGGTAAGAAAATCATTCTTGGAGTTCCACGTAAATGGAAATGGATATTTTTTAGAGGCAAAATCTTATTTTTGGGCTAAAGGTCGAGAGAAAGAACATTGAGTCAACCCAAAGGATGAGTTCCAAATATTCCAACATATTTTAGTCTCAAACATAGCAAATTTGGTTTACTAACAGAGGATTAACTATATGCTAACCTCAAATCATCAACCAAAAAAATAGGACATTGCATATTACATCCATCAAACATTCAAACTAAAGCATATTAAACAACTCAAATACACAACAAATCAGAATATAACTCAAATCGTAGCCATCTTGTACTGTTATGTACTAACATGTAAACTCAGACGACTAGATGCCAAATCAAAATCTCAACAGCCCTTCCAAGGCTTCTACCTACTATAAGAAAATTAAGATAGAATAGTGGAAAACAAACCTGTTGAGCAAAATCCTTTAATAATAACAGAATGTAGCCAGCAAATACAAGCTTGAGTTCGAATCTATTCCAAGAGAAAAAATCGGATAATTAGGAACTCGATGGCAACAAAACATAGTCAAATGTGAGGAGCTCAGCATCATGAATCTGCCAAAAATCAGCAACAATAAATCAACAAATTTGAACCTCTACAGCTTGTGAAAATCTAGAGAAGAAGGAATTCATCTTTGAAATCGTATTTCTTCAAACCTTTATAGGAAAAAATCCAGTTTTCTTTCTATTATTTGTAGTTTTTGATTTTCAGATCTTCAACTAAAAAACAAACACTGTTTCAACTAGGTTCGGGTGGTAATTTCTGGCAGTTTGTTTGAAGGGGAGAATTTTTGTCCCTCTCGGTTGCTGCTCGTTTTTAGAGCTGAAGTAACAGCTTTTCACGGCTAAACGGGCTGGGATGGGAAATGAAGAAGCAGCAGCGACTGTTTTGTTCTTGTGTGTGGGTTCTCATTTGAGTGAGCTGAGCGGAGGAAGAAGAAACCCAAACGGTGCTCTAGTTCGGCTAGATTGGAGTGTCCGATTTTTTCATCTCCTCCTTTAGGATGGAGCGCCGCTTCTCTCTTTGTCCAAGGGAAGGATCGGATTTATTTTGTTCTAGGTGTAGGGTTTATTTAGTGTGAAGGGAAAATGGGTCGGGCAGTCGGGTCGGTTTGGTTTTTTTGTGCTGGGTAGGAAAATTTGGGCTTGATTTGGGTACAAGAACTAGCCCAATATCCAATTAAACCTTTTCATTAATTTCTTTTTCTTATTTCCTTTTCCTTTTCCTCTTTTTTTTTAATTAAGAAAAACCTAAATTAAATCTTAAATTAAACAAATTATCTAATTAAAAAAAATATAAAAATTACTTGATCCTAAATTAAAAGAGAAAAATCACTAATCTAAAAATTATAAGGTAAAAAATGTAAAATGAGCTATTTTTGTGATTTCATTTTTTAATAAAATAAATAATTAACTAATTAATCCTAAAAATGTAAAAACAAAACCTAAATGCAATGCATGGTATTTTTGACATTTTTCATGATTTTAATAAAAATTAAACATGCACAAAAATGCAAGCAATTGGTAAAAACCCTACAAAATCCTATAAAATGGCAAATGCTTGGAAAAAATCTATTTTCTTTGATTTTATAGGAGCAATTCATATAGGCAAAAATCACGTGCTCACAGCTGTCCCTCTTTGCTCAAAAACATGAAGGGTTTTTTGGGAAAAGATAAAATGAGCAATTACAAGCGATTTTTGCCCGTTTGAAACTCCATGAGAAGAATCTTTTGAAAAAATCTGACCGAACCTTGTTTCGGAGGTTGTCTGCATATCCTTGGCTATAAAAGAATCAGGTCAGTGTAGTTCTAGAAGTTTTGGTAGTTGGGACTACCGGAAAACTGTGATTTCACTACTGTTGCTGCTGTTTTTGCTTACTGAGCTCCTTATTACACCAAAATAAAAGATAAAAAGCTAAACTAGCTAATTCTATCAACTACGAGTTACAAGATCCCTATCTATAAACCTTCTAAAGCTTGTTCTTGAGTCTTGGATGGTTCTTCCTGCAAACTTTGATCTGAATCTTTATGCTCGTTAGCTGTAACCGCTGGTTAATTCTTCTTCATCTTTTCGGATCAAGGCGGGACACACAAAACTTGTGACTTCCATCATATCTTGAGCAGTCCGCATCTTTTCTCCGCTTCTACACTTAGAGTTCAACTTCTTTTATTATTCTTATTTTCTTTTATTTGGGTTGAGACTTCTTCTTTTGGTCATCTCAAACCTTGTGCCTCACGGTGAAAACCTGTTTAGGCACCAAAGCAAACAAACGAACGAAATTTTCTGCCCCAATTTTCATTAGGAAAATTTTGTGAGTTATTGTAGCAAAATCTAAATTATTTCTTTATTGAAAGCAATTAAAATCGGGATTGTGTATCCCTGAGAAAAAGAGATTAAGAAGTGGAGGCCCCATATCTAAAATGCAATCAAATGGGGATCGGAGGCCCCAAGTTGAGAAGATTACCAAGTTATGCTGGAAAAATGATCGGGTTATGCTGGAAAGGTCCTCGGGTTATGTTGGGGAGGTCCACGGGTTATGCCGGGAAAGTCATCGGGTTATTCCAGAAGAGAAAAAGGTCATCAGGTTATGCTGGGAAGGTCCACGAGTTATGTCGGGAAAGTCATCGGGTTATGCCGGAAAAGAAAAAAGGTCCTCGGGTTATGCCGGGGAGGTCCACGTGTTATGCCGGGAAAGTCATCGGGTTATGTCGGAGAAGAAAAAAAGTCCTCGGGTTATGCCGGGAAGGTCCGCGGGTTATGCCGAAAAAGTCATTGGGTTATGTCGGAAGAGAAAAAGGTCCTCGGGTTATGCCGGGGGAGGTCTATGGTTATGCTGGGAAAGTCATCGAGTTATGTCAGAAGAGAAAAAGGTCCTCGGGTTATGCCAGGGAGGTCCATGGGTTATGCCGGAAAAGTCATTGGGTTATGCTGGAAAAAAAAGGTCATCGGGTTATGCCGGGGAAGTCCACGGGTTATGCCGAGAAAGTCATCGGGTTATGCCGAAAAGAAAATGGTCCTAGAGTTATGCCGGGGAGGTCCACGGGTTATGCCGGGGAAGTCATCGGGTTATACCAAAAAGAAAAAAGGTCCTCAGGTTATGCCAGGAAAGTCATCGGGTTATGACGAAAAAGAAAAGGGTACTCGGGTTATGCCGGAGACAACTAGGGAATGGGACCCTATGTTGAAAAAGATTACCAGGTTATGCTGGCATCGACTAGGGACTAGGACCCTAAAAGAAAGATTACGAGGTTATGATGGCATTAGCTAGGTAGTGGGACCTTATGCTACCGTGTGGGACCTTTTTCATCATTTTTCTTCTTCTCTCTTTTTTTTTTTATATTTTTTTTATTTCAAAAAAATGAGTAAAAATGCAGGAAAGAATTTGGAAGAGACTTCCCTTTCGAATTGATTATTGCTGCAAAGCTGTTTCTACCCCTTGTGCAGTTTCATTTTGGTTGCACCTACTTCTTGGAAGGTTGCTTTGGATTGCACATGTTTCCTGTTTTCTAACAAAGAACAATTGTTAGTTTGAAGCGGTGGTTGGTTTTGTGGCCTTGACGGTTTCAATCACTTAATCTCTGCCCAGCTTCTTTGATGAAGACCTCAACTACAACTGCTTGTTCCCTGAGGACCGATTTCATTTCAGGCCCTGGAGAACCTCTGATTTTTCCAGACTTTGCCATGACGGTTGGTCACGTGGGACTTCAGCTTCCAACTTTATTTCGCCTTTGTGGGCCTTTCCCTTCTGACTTGTTGCCTTTTCTTTTTTTTTTTTTTTTTGCTCCTCAAACTTTGTCGCAACGGCTAGTCACGTGGGGCTTAATCTTTTCCAACTTTATTTCGCCTTCGTAGGCCTTTCATTTTTGGATTCTTTCTTCCAACTTCAATTTCATTTGGGGTACCTTGGCTTTTCAAACCTTTGTCAAGATGGTTAGCCACGTGGGACTCAACCTCTTTAACTTCATTTTGCGTTTGTGGGCATTTGACTTTGATTTCCTTTCTTTTCAGGAGTTTTTCAATTTCAAAACATCAACCGCCATGGCCGGTCAAAGTTGATTTGATGCCCCTGACGAGGCTGGGTGCCTTTTTGCATATTAGCTTGTATCAAATGCGAACCCTATAAATCAGTCTTACCATCCTTTCTTTGTCTTAGTTTCAGAACAGAGATAGACCGAAAGGGATTCAAAGAAAATAAACAATGGAATGGAGAATGAGTTTAAAACAAGAAGTGTCCCTTTCGGGGAAAGGAAAAAAGGATTTATCTGGAGTACATGCGGACTTCAATGAACATGACATGCCTTTTGGACTAGATGTTTGATCTGTGTAAACCGTCTGACTCTCAGAAATTCATCACAACTCTTACCTCAAAATCAAGAAACCATGCCAAGACCCTTCGATGCCGATGGCTGTGGGGATCCTCTTTTCGATTAGGGGATCCCTTTGCGGGTTTTCACGAGCTGACCTCTCTTATTTCTCTTTTCACCATCGCCTTATAGTGCTCTTTGCGAGTTTTCACTAGCAAGACTCTCTCATTTTCCATTTCTCTACTTACTGTCGCCACACGGTGCCCGTGTGGGTTTTCACCAATAAGACTCTCTCATTTTATTTCTCTCATTTTGTTGTATCAGATCCAAGTAACTGTATCCTCCAATTTTGAACATCTTTTACCGATTGATCGGAAGGACTTGAACGGTATTTGGGGTAAAAAGAATTTGGATTGAATTACAACTTTGGAACCTTTCAGGCGAAACCATCGCCGAACCATTATAACTTCTGCCCTAGTTTCAACTTTTGGGGGAATTTGGATTTTTATTTTGGTGTGACTGAACCCCAAAGAGAGGCTGCCTACATATCCTTTCGGAATCAAGTCGAACGTAGTTCAAGGAACTTTTTTTTCTTTTGTTTTTCTGTTTTGTTTTGTTTACTCTTTCTTTTTCCTTTCCTTTTTCCTTTCTTTTTTCTTCATCATTTTTTTTCATTTCATTTTCTTTGTATTTTCTTCCCCTTTTTTTGTATATTTCTTTTCTTCTCTTTTTTTCATCATCATTTTTTCATTTTTCATTTCATTTTGTCGATCAAATTTTTTTATAACACTTTCAGGTTGCAAAGAGGGTAATCAAAGAAGAGTAACTGGCTCAAAGGGTTTTCAAAGGGTTGAATATTTAGATACTAAGAAAGAAAGTTTTCTTCATCCTAACCGAAGATCATTAATGTTGTATAAAAGATCCAACATATTACCTTCGTCTCCATTTGCATCGACAGTTGTTTCAGGGACATTCTTCGATGTGTCCCATGTACAACGCTCTCTTACTGCAGTACTCTTGTTACCATGTATGGACCTTTCCAATCTGGAACCAATTTTCCTTCAACTGTTCCAACTCTTTGTTTTATTTCTTTAAACGTCTATTCATTGCAATATGATTCTTGATTCATTATTTCAAAGTCTCACATCATTTCCGGATTTGGGCATGAATCTTCAAGCATGTCATGTTATTGAAATCAGCATTTACCATAACTGAAAAGAGAATAAGAAAAATGACAAAATTAAGAAAAGAGACATCCCTGAAAGAATTCAATTTGATTTTTTTATTTTTTATTTCTTTTTTTGAAGATAGAAGGGTTTACATTGGAAAGTAAGACAATAAAGTAAAACATCCGGATCACACCCTAAGATAATCTGAATGCAGAAATGATAGCAAGACTGGCTACCAAGACTCTCGTCTGATGGGGAACTTTCAGGCTTGGCGACCGCCTTTCGGCTTTTCTTCTGTTTCGGCAATGGCTGCAATAGCCTTCAGTGCCGGATCAAATTCCTTATCTTTACAAATCATTTCGACTATTGGCCTAGTGTTATGAGCAGACAACAGATTGTTCATCACATCAGGAGCTTCATCATCCTAAAAGCGATTCTTTAAGCTTCAATCAAGTCTCCAACTGCCCTTTTAAGGGTCAAATGGTCCTCTGTACTGTGTCCCACTGCTCCAGAGTGGTATTCACATCTAGCATCAGCTCGGTGCAACGGGGACTCAGGGTTCGGCCGGTTCGGGGCCACTGGCTGCAATAGATTTAGCCTGATTAGCTTTTGCAACAAGCTTGAATACGATACACCAATAGGGGTGAACTGATTCTTTCTGAAAGGATCTCTTGGGCGATGATTATATCGGGGATCATTTGGTTGAGGATTATATGGAGCTTGGTAAGGATGGGCATTTCTAGGAGGTGGAGCTCGATTTCGTGGATAATGTTGTGGTCGCGGGTAAGGTTGCGCGTTCATCACCGCATAAGGAGGTGATGCCACGGCAAAAGCAACATCTTGAAGGGGATAATAATGTTGTGGGACGATAGGAGGAACATATGATTGGCTGAATGACCTGCGGCCCCCCCTCGAGCTTGAAACCATCACGGCTCCCTCTTCACTCCCATTTCTGTTCATCAAACCCTATGAACCATTCTGAGCAGACTGTGATGTGGCCTTAAAAGTAGCATGACTCAAGATTCGACATATTTTTAAACCATTTTCAACCATTTCCCCAATTTTGATAGCCTCAGCGAACGGCTTACCCATAGCAGACATCATGTTCTGGAAGTAGTCTGCCTCTTGGGCATATAGAAAGACCGTGACTATTTCAATTTTGTCCATTGGAGGCTTTACCCTGGCAGCTTGCTCACTCCATTTGACAACATATTCGCGGAAGCTTTCCAAAGATTTCTTTTTGCAGTTGGACAAAGAATTTCTATCTGGAGCTATGTCCACATTATACTAGGACTGTCTGACAAAATCCCGGGCCTGGTCATCCCATATATGCCAATGGGAAATGTCTTGTTCCATATACCACTCTAATGCAATTCCGGTTAAGCTCTCTCCGAAATAGGCCATCAAAATTTCTTCTTTTCTGCCCCTTAGCTGGTTGCAATATCTTTTCAAATAGGCGATCGGGTCTCCATGCCCGTTGTACTTTTCAAATTTTGGCATCTTGAAGCCAGCTAGCAAGTGGACATGGGGAAACATGCAGAGTTCAGAGTATGAGATACTCTTTTGACCATTCAGACCTTGCATGTTTTTCAGGCTTTGTTCCAGGCTCTTCATCTTCCGAGCCATTTCCTCCTGCTCAGGATTTTTAATAACCTTTTCTTGCTCCACCAAGAGATAATATTGTGGAGGTTGAGTGAAAGAGTATGGGGTCACATATGCTATTTCTGATTGAAGCTGTGGACCCTGAAAGATGAACATTGGAGGCGGTGCTCTTGAAGTCGGTGTCTGGGGGCGAACCACAGAAGGCATGCCAGGATAATTGGAGGGCATTGGAGGGTGCCCGCATGGAATGAGCGGGTTGGGAACAGGGGCGTTGGTAACCTCACCTGACCTGTGGATCAACTCAGGGAACTTTAGACGAATTAAGCAAATTATAAGTCATTATAATTTCTTTGATTAGCAAATTAAGCTTAAACTTTAGACGAAAGTAATTATAATTTCTTTAAGCCTTTCCTTAATTAATTAATTGGGCTCTTGAAAGTGCGCCATATTAGGCAAGATGTAGTTATGGCCCACAAAAGAGTAGTTTGAATTTCCTTTAGAACCACGGAACTCGGGAATGCTTAATACCTTCTCCCGGGTTAACAAAATTCCTTACCCGGATTTTTGTGTTCACAAACTGTATAACAGAGTCAATCTTTCCTCGATTTGGGATTTGAAACCGGTGACTTGGGACACCATTAAAATATCCCAAGTGGAGACTCTGAAATAAATAAAATAATCCCATTTCGAATAATGTCACTTTAAATTGGAAAAACTCCCTTATACACTCCTTCCGGGAGGTGTAGGTAAAAAGGAGGTGTGACAGCTTTGGCGACTCTACTGGGGACAAGAACCCAGAATTTCTGGTTCAGGGTTCAAGAATTTGAGCTTAGAATAATTGTTATATTTGTCTTTATTTTTTATCTAGTTTTATTCACATGTTTGTGCTTAATGTGCGAAATTTTGCTTTTTACCGCTTTGATATTATCTGAACTGTATATATAAACTGTTACGAAACCCTTCTTCTTTCTGAGTCTTCTGAATTTATGGTGCACACGTGCGCATGGCCCACATTTCTGTTAGAAGTCATACCAAATAGAACAAAGTTGGGCCAAGTAACTAGGCTGGGTAGACTTTCGTGCTCTCGGTACGTTGCCCCCACTTCGGCTCAAGCTGTCCGCTTGGGTAAGCCAGGTCTAGAACAGTATACCCCAAGTTTTACACTTAGAATAACTCAGCTTCATGCCGGATCCCTAGTAGGAACGTTTGTTTGCATCATGTGCATTTGACTTCGGAGACTCAACACAGGGGTTGGGTCTGTCTAGGATAGGTGTACCCGAAATGAAAAGACCATCCTGATGCATCTTACTTGCTACTTGTGCATTCATTTGTTTTGGATTTGCATGTTGACCAGCTTATAGGAAAAAGTTAGAAAAGGAAAATCAATGTGAGAACCGAGAAAGAAAATTGGCTGTTTTTCGGGAAAAAAAAAATAATTTCCAAAATATTTTGAAATTCTATCAAAATTTTGAAAAATAAAAGAGAAGGAAATGTTGTGTTTCTTTTTAAAATAGTTTTATTATTACGAACTACGTAAGTTTGATTCTCGCCGGATGTGAGATACGTAGGCAACCCACATCGGGCCCAACTATTTTAAAAAAAATAAAAATAAATTGATAATAAATAAATAAAAATGTGGGTACATAAATGTCATTGTGTTGTCATAAGTAAGGCGATGTCATTCTTGTCCAAAATATGTCGAATGTCCTCAAAAGGGCGCCAAAAGGCTGTTTTTGCAAGAACAACCGCCTTTGGTCGTTTTTTTTTTTTTTAAAAAATGTCGGTTAGCAAACACAGCCTTTAAATCTTCTTCATCGAAGTGTTTTTTTATATGAATTTTTTTTAGAAATATTAATGATTTTTTCAAAATGAGTCTTGATTTTGGTTTTTAAAATTAAAATCACTCACAGGTACAAAATGAGCACCATCCAAAACCCACCGTTCACAGATGTAGATGAGTTTCTATTTCGGCTTCAAATGTGGTGGTATGAATTAGGAGGAGATGGTCAGAAATGGGTCATTAAGTATTTGGGAGCTCTTACAGATATTATGAATGTTAAATCACGAGATGATTTGATCACGGCACAGTGACTTTTTGGGATCCCGTTCACAATGTCTTTCGTCTCTGATTTCGAGCTTACTCCCACATTAGAAGAAATAGCTGGATATTCCGGTTTTGACGGAGATTTGAGAAACCAAAATCTTATATTCCCAAAGGCTCTCTCTGTACACCGATTCTTTGGTCTTCTGAATATCAGTAATCAAATCAGAAAAAGCAACGTTGTCAAAGGGTGTTGTTCTTTCAACTTCCTATATTCAAGGTTCGGAAAGCCGGATGGATTTGGAATTCATGAAAAGGGCCTTACTAACAAACAAAATAAGGACACCTGGCAGATTCACCGTCGCTTCGCTTTCATGGTGGCTTTTCTGGGAGTCATGGTCTTCCCAAACAAAGAGCGGACGATTGATATTCGCATAGCCAGAGTCGTACAAGTCCTCACAACTAAAGAACATCACACTCTTGCCCCGATCATTTTCTGAGACATTTATGGGTCGTTGACTTTGTGTAAATCCGGGTCAAAATTCTTCGAAGGGTGCAATATTTTGTTGCAAATGTGGTTGACTGAACATCTCCGACATCACCCCAAGTTCATGCAGTATGGTCCGATCAAGGACAATTTCATTGAGAGTTATGAAGAAAGAATAAAAGATTATAAATCTCCAGAAGGGGTGGAAGCCTGGATATCCCATTTAAGATCTTTAATGGCAAGTCAAATTGAGTGGACTTTGGGATGGCTCCCGGTAAGAGAGGTGATACACATGTCAACCTTAAAGAGTTATTTGATGTTGTTGGGTTTAAGAAATGTCCAGCCGTATGCGAACCTGATCCTAGAAGGCCCATAAAAAGACCGCATGTTCAAGCCTTTGATGACAAAATCCAAGAACGGTTGGCTTGGGGTGAAAAGGAAAAGGGGTACAAAGCAACTATTCATGCCTTAGAAGAAAGCCTGAGGAACCTCAATTTGGAGAAAGACTTACAAGCACAAGAAGCAGAAGCTGAAAAGAAGAGTCTGATTTGCGAGAATAAAGCTCTCCACGCTCAGTTTCAACAGATGAAGAAAGCCTCTGAAGCGCCAGTGAGAAGTTGGAAAGATCAGAAAATCATTTCCAATCTGATGGAAAAGATGGAAGATTATGACTCCATTTTGGCAAGAACCAAAAAGGCGTTACATAAAGCTAAGGAAAAAATCATACAGTTGAATAAGGAGGCCAAATCAAGTAAAAAACACCAAGTAATGAGATTTGAAGAAGAAATGGCTCAATTCGAGAAAGAGAAGGATCATTGGGTACGTTCAAAGGCTCTGCTCCATGCATAATTGGAAGAAATGAGAAGGTACAACAGAGAACATCAGCATGCAGATATTTTTATAGGGAGATAGCACAGGCAAGATTCGAGCAGGACAGACTTCGGGATCAATTGGAGTCGGCTTTAGATCGCGAGGGCCACATAAGAGATATAGCCACCACTCGCCAACAGCAATTGCAAAACCAAGACCAAAATCTCCAAGATTTCAGAGCACAAATCTATGATTTGGCCGTTTATACTTCTCAAAGTTATGTGAACTGCTAGGGGATGGGTTATGAAAGGTTCTTGGAGCATGCGCCTACTTTTGTCCGTCATCTTGCAGTAGAGTTAGAGAGGATGTACCATATATTAAGGGGTCAGCCGGGTCAAGCTCCCCATGAGCAGATGTTCCAGTGATTGAAAGCAAAAGATTGTGGAGTGAAGCATAGTCATAGTTGTTGAAGCTTTTCATATAATAGTCATGTTTTAGTACATGTCGAGTCTTTTAAACCATTTTCTTAAAGTGTTGTCCAAATGTAATGTCATTTCTGTCTTTGTACTGTTTCGTTTGTTAAAATAAATAAAAATAATAATAATTGTTTCCACCAGAACTACGCTCGGTCTGATTCATGCAGGGTCATGATACGTAGGCAATCTTCGTAAGATTCGACCACAACCAAAAGAAAAGAATAAAATGAAAAAAGGGGAGGGGAATAAAAGATAGGCGTGAGTGACAATAAAAGGGAAAGGTCAGGAAAAGCTGGGATGACACAAGCAACCGAGCAAATACATGGTAGAAATGACTAATTGCCTAGGTGCATTGCATCCCTATGTATGGTTGTTTATTTGTTAAAACTCTAATCACTAACAAGTTTGGTTGTTGTTCCATAATTCAAGCAATTAGTACAGCTAAGCATACTGGCAACCCACCACTACCAAACCAGATCCAAAGGAGAAATAATCATGTCTATCCCAGATGTAGACACCAGTATCATTGAAGGAGAAGAGTTGGACGTTAACGCCATAAAAGAAGAGATGTACAAATTAAAACAACAAATGGCCGAAATGTATCAGGCCTGGGCTAAAGGACAACCTCCATCCGCCTACCCGGCTAACCCTACCTTCACTCCACCACCGGCTCAAACTCAGGATCATCCTACCACCGATCTATCCCCGTGCTTTACCATTTACCAACACTACCGGGGCACCACTTCTCATACACTACAATCTCCACCCCCTAAACCAATTCCATACCCTCCTCCACCAGTAACACCTATCTTTGTAGCACCTCCACCAGCTACACTCCACAAATCTCCTAGCGAGCCTATGTTCCAGGCCCAGGAAAACTAATACTACCCCTCAGAGCCGACTTTCAAAGCTCCAGAAACCCATTCCTATACTCCTCGCTTTGACCTCCCAATAGAAGCTGATAAACCAGTCAAAAATACCGAACAGGAGGAGATGTTCAGGAAAGTTAAAAGCTTAGAACAATTATTCATAGAAATGCGGGGGTTGGGAGGGCAATACAGCGTGGCCTACAAGGACCTATGTCTGTTCCCGAATGTGCAATTACTGGCATGTTTCAAGATGCCCAAGTTCGATCTATACAACTGGCACGGTGATCCAGTAGCCCACTTGAGGGGTTTTTGCAGCAAGATGAGGGGAGCTGGAGGAAAAGATGAATTGTTAATGGCTTACTTCAGTCAGAGTTTGAGTGGATCAGCATTGGAATGGTATACCCACCAAGACCATGGGAGATGGTACACACGGGATGATCTGGCGCAAGCATTTGCTTGTCACTTCCAATACAATCTTGAGATCATTCCAGATCGACTGTCCTTGACTAAAATTGAGAAGAAGCACAGTGAAAGCTTCAGAGAATATGGTTTCCGATGGAGGGAGCAAGCAGCAAGAGTAGATCTCCCAATGAAGGAAAGTGAGATGGTAGATTACTTCCTACAGGCTTTGGAGCCTACTTATTATGGTCATTTGGTCTCAGCTGTGGGAAAGTCATTCAACAAAGTGGTAAAGATGGGGGGCATGGTAGAAGAAGGCCTCAAGTCGAATAAAATCATGAGCTATTCGGCTATCAAAGCGACTACTCAGGCTATTCAGGGCGGCATAGGAGGGATTGGGAAGAAGAAGAGAGAGGAAGCAACAATGGTTGATTCAGGAACTTGGTTCGGATCCAGAGGTTCACCTTACCACTACAATCAACCTCGACCCCACCAACAAACTTATCACCACAATCCACCCCAACACTAATATCCCCCACCAGAACCTCATTTTTCCGTTCACCATGCACAAGCATACAACAAACCTCCTGCCTACACTCAATGGCGTACTCATGTCCTACAAAATACTTATCCACATCCACAAGCCTACCAAAACACTCCCGGACCAAGTTTCCGGCCTAGTCAAGCATTCAAGGTGAAAGGTTGCAGAAAAATAAAACCTTTACTCCGTTGGGAGAATCATCCACTAGTCTGTTCCATAGGCTAAAACAACTAGATATGCTAAGGCCGATACAGTCCAAACTACCAAATCCTCCTCCAAAGAATCTTGACTATACTGTCAGCTGTGAGTATTGTTCTGGTACTCCGGGTCATGATACAGAAAAGTGCTGGCACTTGAAAAGTGCGATACAGGAGCTTATTGATACCAATAGAATTGAAGTTCAAGCTCGTGAGGCACCCAATATTAACAGGAATCCAATGCCAGCCCACCAGGAGGCAAATATGATCGAAATAGTGCATGCGGAGGGAGAGCCCAAGAAGCCATTACAGACCATCATGATGATTCGGTCTAGTGGAGTCAAGACAGATGAACAATCAGCAGGTGAGAAGTTGGTGATCAAGCCAAGCAAAAAGAGTGTTGAGCCATCTGTGGCAGTTGAAAAGAGGTCTTTAAGCAAAGTTGCAACGAAACAGGAAGGGGTAAAGGTGATTGTACCAGGAGCGGCCAGCAAACCCGTCATAATCGTAAAAAGGGCCCGCGCAGATCAGGTTATTATCAAGCCGGTAACCCGGTTACCAATAATCAACAGCAAGGCTATTCCATGGAATTACGAACGGGTAATAGTGATGTACAAAGGGAAGAAAGTCACAGAAGAAATATGTGAATTACAGGGCTTGACTCGCTCGGGAAGGTGTTTTACTCCTGAGGAGTTAAAAAGAGCTAAAGATAATCCAGCACTAGTAAAGAAAGTCGTAACTGAAGAAGAAGCAGAAGAATTCTTGAGAAAGATGAAGCTACAGGAGTACTCTATCTTGGAACAATTAAGAAAGACGCCTGCTCAAATTTTCCTATTGTCATTATTGATCCATTCGGATGAGCACCGTCAAGCTTTAATGAAGATTTTGAATGAGGCGCACGTTCCCCATAAGATCTCCGTGAATCACTTGGAAAAAATAGCCAACAAAATTTTCGAAGCAAACAGAGTCACGTTTTCTAATGATGAATTGCTTGTAGAAGGTACTGATCACAACAGAGCTCTTTACCTTACAGTAAAATGTGAGAACTCTGTGGTGACCCGGTATTGGTTGACAATGGGTCAAGCGCAAACATCTATCCTCTCTCCACTCTAAGCAAGTTGAAAATAGAAGACGAGAGGATCCATAAGAACAGTATTTGCGTGCGGGGATTTGACAGTGAAGGTAAAGATTCAGTTGGGGACATAGTGTTAGAGCTGACGATAGGGCCAGTTGAGTTCACAATGGAGTTTCAGGTGCTGGATATAGCTGTTTCCTATAATATTTTGTTGGGTCGACCATGGATCCACGCCGCTAAAGCAGTCCCATCAACACTACACCAGGTAGTCAAATTTGAATGGGATAGACAAGAAATAGTTGTGCATGGGGAAGACAGTTTATGAGCTCGCAGCAATGCCATTGTACCAGTCATTGAAGTGGAAGATGACCAGGGACCATGGGTCTACCAGGTTTCTGACATGATGTTGGTAGAGAAAGTTCCGGAGGGGAAATACATTCCAAATCCAAAGATAACCACCGCATCAGTCATGGTAGCCTATGAGATGTTGAAGAATGGTTTTGTACTCGGTAAAGGTTTGGGCTCATCTTTGCAAGGCATCATACAGCCGGTGTCCCTTCCTGAAAACTTGGGAACATTTGGTTTGGGATTCAAGCCCACTACCGCAGACATAAGAAAGGCCGGAAAGCTAAAACAGAAGGCATGGGTCCTTTCAAAGCCAGTCCCACGTCTTTCCAAATCATTTGTCAAGTCTGGTACCAGAAGTCGCCCAGTAACAGCAATTCCCAGTTCTGTGATTGATCCTGACAAGGAGTTAATTGAAAGATTTGAGAAGTTGTTCGATAATGTGAACATGGTGGAAATTGGAGAGGGTTCTAGCAATGCGGAAGTGCAATTTGTCGGGACAAAAACAAAGCTTAACAATTGGAAAACTACTTCTCTCCCCACTCGGAAGTAGTCTTGGTAGTGTATTTTGAGTTTCCTTCAATTTGTCTGGGTTATTCCAGGGTTGTAATCCAGATTTTTTATCTTTCAGTCTGTTTGAAGTGTGCAAACCTTGTTATATTTCATCATTCAATGAAATGCAGTTTCCCTTTCTTTATCATTCCTAATAGTTTTTCTTTTGTTTTTCTTTTCTTTTCTGTACAGTTCTTTTTATGCTGGTTCTAATGACATGGCATGCATGAGGAATCCTCAGCCCAGTCTTAAAAATCAATCTGATTCCGAAATAATAGTTCAAGAAGTAGATTGTGACTACGAATTAGAATACGATGAAGATGAATCCTTCGAAGAGGTTAGTAAGGAGTTAATTCACTTCGAAGAAAAACTCAAACCCAACCTGAATAAAATAGAAACCGTCAATTTAGGGGACACAGATAATATCATAGAGACTAAAATAAGTGTCCATCTCGAGCCAAAGATCCGGGAAGAGTTAATCAAAGAACTCATCGAATACAAAGATATTTTTGCATGGTCGTATGACAACATGCCGGGTTTGAGCACTGATTTAGTGGTCCACAAATTACCCACTGATCCAGCGTTTCCTCCCGTCAAGCAAAAGTTGAGGAAATTCAAAACTGATATGAGTGTGAAGATTAAAGAAGAAATCATCAAGCAATTGGATGCAAAGGTTATTCAGGTCACTCGATATCTTGTTTGGTTGGCTAATGTCGTGCCTGTGCCGAAGAAGGATGGCAAGATCAGAGTATGCGTCGATTATCACAATCTCAACAAAGCAAGTCCGAAGGATAACTTCCCACTACCCAATATCCATATTTTGATCGATAATTGTGCCAAGCGTGAGATTGGATCTTTTGTGGATTGCTATGCAGGGTATCATCAGATTCTAATGGATGAAGAAGATGCAGAAAAGACGGCATTCATCATACCATGGGGGACTTACTGCTACTGGGTAATGCCATTTGGTTTGAAGAATGCCGAGGCAACTTACATGAGAGCAATGACTACTGTGTTTCATGATATGATACACAAGGAGATTGAGGTATACGTGGATGATATGATCATAAAATCAAAACATCAGGCCGACCACGTTGGGGATTTGAGGAAATTCTTCCTGAGACTTCGCAAGTACAACCTCAAGCTTAACCCTGCCAAGTGCGCATTTGGTGTTCTATCCGGAAAGCTGTTGAGATTCATAGTCAGTCGGCGAGGCATCGAGTTGGACCCATCAAATATCAAAGCCATCCAAGAATTGCCACCTCCGAGGAACAAGACTGAAGTGATGAGTCTGTTAGGGAGGTTGAACTACATCAACAGGTTTATTGCTCAGCTCACAACAACTTGTGAGCCTATTTTCAAATTGCTGAAGAAGCATGTTGCGGTCAAATGGACTGATGAGTGTCAAGAAGCATTTGATAAGATAAAAGGATACTTGTCAAACCCACCTGTGTTGGTTCCGCCAGAACCAGAGAGACCTTTGATTCTTTACTTGACAGTCTTGGAAAATTCATTTGGTTGTGTACTGGGCCATCATGACATCACCGGTAGAAAGGAACAGGCCATCTACTATCTTAGCAAGCAGTTCACAGCTTATGAGGCTAAGTACACTCATCTGGAAAGGACATGTTGCGCCCTAACTTGGGTCACTCAGAAATTGAAACATTATTTGTCATCCTATACTACTTACCTCATTCGCGCTTGGATCCGTTGAAGTATATCTTTCAAAATCCTATGCCGACAGGGAGACTTGCGAAGTGGAAGATCTTGCTCACAGAGTTTGACATCATCTATGTGACTCGGACTGCGATGAAAGCCCAAGCATTGGCCGATCATTTGGCCGAAAACCCGATCGATAAAGATTACGAGTCATTGAGAACTTATTTTCCCGATGAAGAAGTGATGCATATCAATGAACTGGAGCAAATTGAAAAACCAGGCTGGAAACTTTTCTTTGATGGAGCTGCCAATATGAAAGGAGTCGGAATAAGAGTTGTGCTTATCTCTGAAACAAGGCATCACTATCCTGTTACGGCTCAGCTTCAGTTTTATTGCACTAACAATATGGCTGAGTATGAAGCCTGTATTTTGGGTCTAAGGCTAGCTGTAGACATGGATATCAAGGAAGTCTTGGTCATGGGAGACTCGGATCTTCTGGTACATCAAATTTAAGGAGAATGGGAAACGCAAGATTTGAAGCTCATACCGTACCGACAATGTTTGCATGATATTTGTCAACGATTTCGATCAGTGGAGTTCAGGCATTCCCAGGGTCCATAATGAGGTCGTCGATGCTTTGGCTACCCTGGCATCAATGTTGCACCATCCGGACAAAGCTTATGTCGATCCTCTGCATATTTAAGTCCGATATCAGCATGCTTATTGTAAGATGATTGAAGAAGAACTTGATGGTGAACCATGGTTCCATGATATCAAAGAGTACATCAGAATGGGGATATATCCAGTGCAAGCCACGGGGGATCAAAAGAGAACAATTCGATGGTTGGCAAGTGGATTCTTCTTAAGTGGAGGAGTTTTGTATAAAAGAACACCAGACCTTGGATTATTAAGATGCATAGATGCTAGACAAGCTACGGCTATCATGTCCGAAGTACATTCGGGAGTCTGCGGACCGCATATGAGAAGATATGTGCTGGCAAAGAAAATTCTTTGAGCAGGTTATTATTGGCTTACCATGGAGCGAGATTGTATCAATTTTGCGCGCAAATGTCATCAGTTCCAGATACACGGAGATTTGATTCATTCTCCACCATCGGAATTGCACACAATGTCGGCACCATGGCCCTTCGTTGCTTGGGGCATGGATGTCATTGGACCAATTGAGCCAGCAGCATCCAACGGGCACAGGTTCATTCTGGTAGCCATTGATTATTTCACCAAGTGGGTTGAGGCCAAAACTTTCAAATCGGTGACCAAGAAAGCAGTGGTCGATTTTGTTCACTCAAATATCATCTGTCGATATGGAATCCCAAAGGTAATCATCACAGATAATGGTGCTAATCTTAATAGTAACTTGATGGAAGAGGTATGTCAACAGTTTAAGATTACACATCGCAATTCTACCCCATATCGTCCCAAGGCGAATGGAGCAGTCGAGGCAGCCAACAAAAACATAAAGAAGATACTTCGGTAAATGGTAGAAGGTTCGAGGCAATGGAATGAAAAATTACCATTTGCGTTGTTGGGATATCGCACTACTATCCGTACTTCGGTAGATGCAACTCCTTATTTGTTGGTATATGGCACTGAAGCAGTAATACCTACAGAAATTGAAATCCATTCCCTTCGGATTGTCGCTGAGGCTGAGATTGATGATGATGAGTGGGTCAAAACCCATTTGGAGCAGTTGAACTTGATTGATGAAAAACGATTGGCAGCAGTATATCATGGCCAGTTATATCAAAAGAGAATGGCAAGAGCATACAACAAAAGGGTGCGTCCCCGAAAGTTTGAAGTGGGTCAGCAAGTGCTAAAACGTATCCTTCCACATCAGGTTGAAGCAAAAGGCAAGTTCGCCCTGAATTGGAAAGGGGTATTTATTGTAACTAGAGTATTGTCCAATGGTGCTTTAAATTTAACAGATATCGAAGGAAAATACATAGACATGTCTATCAATTCTGATGCAGTCAAGAGATATTATGTATGATTTCTTTGTTATAATTGTTGATTGTTTGTACCTGGCATTGTTTCGAAGATTGAAATGACGAAGGCAATTTGTTCTGCTATCTAAACACTTTACCCTTTGTCCCCCCCTTTTGATCCTTATTTATTTCTTTCATACCCCTCTTTTGGAATCAATAACGAAAAAGAGAGAAAAGAAAGAAAAGAAAAGAAGCGAAAACAGAAAGTACAAGAAAACAAAGAAATTTGAGTGTGAACTACGTTTGACCTGATTCTTGTTAAGGATACGTAGGCAGCCTCATGGCTCGGTCATAGTAAAATAAAATGTCAAAAGATCCCCAAGCAAGAAACAGGGGCAGAAGTTGTAATTGTAATAAGAAATGTGATTCCAAAAGTTGTAATTCTAACCCATTTTGAAGTTGTTTTGAGCCCGTTTTATACCCTTTTCTTTCCAAACATATTCCAAAAACCCGCATTGTTGTTCAAAGAAAGACCTCCCAATCAGTCTTCAAGAGATGCTAAGTCAAGCAATGTAAAGACAATTCATATCAGGGGCAACACTCTGGTTTAAGCAAGAGAAATCAAATAATGAGAGTCCTATTGGTGAAAACCATCACAGGCACCATGAGGCGACGAAAGCCGAGAAAAAATAAAAATGAGAGAGTCTTATTGGTGAAAACCTTCGCGGACACCATAAGGTGACAAGGAATTGAGGAACAAACAAATGAGAGAGGTTTGATGGTGAAAACCCTTCAGGGCACTGCAAGTCGAACAAGGTCCGTAAGTTGGTGGAAAGTAAAATTGGGTTGTGAAAATCTTGGAAAACAAAGTAAAACAATTGGAAAAGAGAATGGTTAAATAGACTGGGTTGATTAATCCAAAATGCATATCATGATCATTGGCACCAGTGAATCCACTCAGATAAGTTTCTTTTCTTATCTCCAACAGTCATCCAAATTTGGATCCTCTTTATTCTTAATTCTCAAAATCGTTGCATTTCATTACTGTTAATTTTACTCCTCTAAAGCTCTTCCAAGGTTAGCCTTGTTTCAACAAATAAGAAGGAATGTCAGAGTGTACTACCAGATTCAAAATTGCACAAAGTAAAATGCGGCTAGAACATGCCGAAGATAATATGATGAAAAGTGGGGCATAGGGTGTAAGCAAAGGTTATATCGGTGGAATGGTTCAGTAATGTCATGGGAGATGTACGGGTTCAGGCAGAAAGGTCAGGAGGGGAGAAGAATAGTTGGGGGATCCTGCAGTCAAGGATCAGTCAGAAGGTCAAAACAATCTTTTCGACCAGTTCAAGGCAGTCGGACGAAGCAAAGCATGGCAAAGAGAAAACCACCCCCAGCAAGAATGCCACAACTAACTGCCACGTTTTAAACTGACAAGGTTTTCTTTGATTTGAAATAGGGGCAAAGATGGCATTTGTTTCAGGAAGCACCTTGTAAGGAAAACAAGTACCATGCAGGTTTGATCGCAGAATTCTCAGGACCCTCCTGGAAAATGGGACCTAGGTTAAAATCCAAAACAAACATAAGTAGTGAATACCGGACAAATGTGCACCAAAAGGAATAAGTTGGCTTCAAAGTTTGCATAAGAGTTTTCAGGACCCACCTGAATAATGGGACATAACTTTAAGCATTCCATTAGATAAGTAAGTGTTGGTATAAGAGAGTACAGTTTAGCGTTGAAATTGTCATTCGTAAGATAAGCTTTAATTTGAAATTTCAGGACCCTCCTGGATAATGGGATGTAGTTTTAAGACTGTCTTAGATAACAAGATTCAACTAAAGTCATACCTTTAGAAAATATAATGTAGCTTTGAAACTTGCATTTTACTAGAAATTTTTAGGACCCTCCTGGATAACGGAATCTAGCTTGCAGATTGTTAGAAAGATTTGATAAAATGATTCAAATATCACTCGCAGATGTGCCCGGCTACCAAACAGGGGCAGAAAATTTTCTTTTGTTTTGTCTATATTGTTGAAAGTCAGATACCTGTCTGAAGAACAGGGAAGAGCAACACGGATGTTAAGGACAAAAGGCAACCCAGGATCAAGTAATCAGGAGCCCACCTGGAGAACAAGGGAAAACAAATCAAGTTTCAAGGAAGATTGGACAAGTAATGGTAATCAGGCACCCACCTGGAGGAACAAGGGAGAACAAGTCAAAGAAAGGCAATTGCAAGAAGAAGATGGACCAAGTTTCAGCAATCAGGCGTCCACCTGGAGAACAAGGAACAACAGTTGAAGTATCAGCAATCAGGAGTCCACCTGGAGAACAAGGAAGAACAGTTGAAGTATCAGCAATCAGGCGTCCACCTGGAGAACAAGAAACAACAATTCAGGTTTCAGCAATTAGGCGCCCACCTGGAGAGCAAGGGAGTACAATTCAAGTTTCAGCTTTCAAGTTCTTACTGATATTTGGTAACATGATTTAGTTTACACTCACATATGTGCCCATCCACCAAATTGGGATAGAAAATTTTCTTTGTTTTGTCTATTTTTGTTGAAATCAGGAGCCCACCTGGAGAACAAGGGAATAGATTTCAAGTTTCAGCAGTTAGGAGCCCACCTAAAGAACAAGGGAATGCAATTCAAGCTTCAGCAATCAGGCGCCCACCTGGAAAGCAAGGGAATATACTTCAAGTTTCGGCAATCAGGCGCCCACCTAGAGAGCAAGGGGATACAATTCAAATTTCAAGTAATCAGACGCCCGCCTGGAGAACAGAGGAAAGGAAACAATAGTCAAAGGAAGACATTTAAAAGGTTCAGCAATCAGGTACCCGCCTGGAAAAGAGGGAAAGCATCTCAAAAAATACAATTCAAGTCAGCAACAAAGGAACTTCTGAAGAAAATACAAGTCAACAAGGCAACAACAGTCACAAGACCAAGTTTGAAAATAAATCTTTGTAAAGCATATATTATAGCTTAGTCTAGCTTCTTCATTTTGTCATGGTGTAATAAGGAGGTCAGTAAGCAGTATCAGCAGCAACATCAGTAACAGTGAAATCACAGCTTCATGGTAGTCCCAGCTACTGAAACTTCCCGAACTATATTGACCTGATTCCTTTATAGCCAAGGATATGTAGGAAACCTTTGAAGCAGAGGTTCGGTCAAATCTTTCAAAAAATGCTTCCCACAGAGTATTCAAACGGGCAAAAATCGCTCGTATCCGCTCATTTTATCTTTGCACGAAAACTCTTCGTGTTTCCGGGCAAAGAGGGGCAGTTGTGAGCACGTGATTTTTGCCTCACACGAATTACTTCAAAAGAATTCCCAAAATTAGGTTTTTTTTTCTTTAATTATTTGTTATCCTAGGAATTACTGTGCGATTTTCCTGATTGTTTGCATATCTTTGTGTGCATATCTAATTTTATTAATGCATTAAAAAATACAAAACAAAATATAGCATCTGCACTTAGGATTTGAATTTACATTTTTGTTTTGGTTAATTTAGTAAAATGTTGTTTTACAAAAATAAAAAATTCACAAAAAATAACGCATTTTTGCATTTTAGTGTTTAATGTCAAAATTTTGTGATTTTTCTTTTAATTTGATATTAATTATGTGTAATAATTATTATTTAGAATTAAGTAGTATTTTTGATAGGATGATTTGGTTTTATAATTTAATTTAGGATTTTAGTCTTAATTTTTTGAGAAAAAAAAAAGGAAGAAAAGAAAAGAAAAAGAATTAAAGAGAAGGAAATCAGAAGTTAGGCCAATTTAATTTAAAATCACAGGCCTAAATCAAATACCCACCAAAATCAACCCAAAAACCATGTTTCACCCAGTCCAAACTTTCAGGTCTCTGAGACCAGAAACGACGCAGTATAGGGACAAAACTATGTCGTTTCGATTTCAACAGATCTCAACCGTCCATTCATCTACATCCAATGACCAGAACTTCGCCCCATCACCCGTATCCGATCCTGACCCGACCTTGAATCGGTCTTGCCCCATGAAACCCAAACGACCTCGTTTCCCATTTACGATTAATCAGAGCCATTGGATTCTAATCATCCAACGGCCCTAATTAAATCAAATGTTTCAATATATCAACCCCCCCAAACCCGACCCTTCCCTTCTCATTCACCCCATCTCTTTGGATACCCGATATAACGCCACTATGAACCGCCGCCTTCTACCCACCGGAAATAGCCTCACGGCGGTTCCGGTGGCCCAAATCACCCCATCTTTACACCATAGAATCCCCTCACTCCCCTCTTTCCGAATCCATAAACTTTATCCCTCAAATATCCCTGGAATCCCTCGAATTTCAAATCAAAGATTGGACCCAAACCCTAGTTTACCCAATCGACCCCAAACTGACACCCCATAACCTCCACAACCCCCTCATGCCCAATATATCATTAGTTTCCCTCGAATGTATCCAGAACTCCTCAAATATCGAATCTGAGTTCGAGCCTTAGAACCCTAAAATTCCGACCAGTGCATGAAAGATCATTTGGTTGGATTTCTGGGCTTATTCAAGCTTGTTTCATCACAAAATAATAACGATCGTTTGTCTTGCATCAGGAACAAACGTTTGGTATTATTTTGGGCTGATTCAGAGTGCCAAATCCAAGTTCGAGCCTGTCCAGTGAGTTCTTTCCTAGTTTTTGTTTATTTTCATTAGTGTTATTATGATATTCGTCTTCCTCGTCTCTTTTTCTTTTCTGGTCAATTTCAATTGAAATTCGATCAGTTCTTTGGTATAAATTATTTCTGTTCACTGTTGTTTCTTTAAGATTTGGTTTTGTGGATTTGTTTCGTATAATTAGGATATCAGCTTGTTTTAAGACTGTAAAATTGTATCTCGTTAATCACTTAGTCAGAATAATTAGGATTAGTTCAATAGTTTGGTTTAAGTTCATTAATTATGTTGATAAGAACTGATTAATATAAGTATAATTCAAGTGTTTACCTACTTAAGAAGCTTCTAATAGTGGTAGGGTTGGGATTGCAATAGCTGTTTAAATTAAGAAAGCACTAAGCTAGTGGGTAGTTAACAATGAAAAGGTGAATTGATAATGGAGGATACACTAAAATGAATGCCTATAAAAAGGCTGAACTTGAGAAGTGTTAAGGGACACGGACAAGAGAGATTCTGAAATATTGGAAATGAAGAAGAACACTTTCTGAAAAATACAAAATAATAGAGAGTAATATACATTGATAGAGAAGAGAGCTAAGAGATAGAAATAAAAAAAAATCAGAAACGGTTGCAGAATTTTAGGAAAATACACTGTTTCATTGAGCTCATTTGGTATTTCTGAAGTTTTCCTCTAGTATGGAAGCAATTTCTGGTTAGCTGATACTAAAAAGGGTTTAATTCGAGTCTGGTTTGGGGTCTGCTGATTCATTGAGACTGAAATTAGGGTCTGGACTATTGTATCTCATCTTTTGGTTTCAAAACTAGTCTGCTGGTTCATTTTCTGGTGTTGAATGCTACTGCTGCTGCTGTTTACTGTGATCACCCCTTTTTCCTTTTGTAATATCCAGGTACACTATCAAAACTTAGCATGGAATTGAGCATCGATTAGCATGTAGGGAGTTTTGGAAGTTCAAGTTGAAATTTGAATAGACTTCTTAAAGTTCTGATGTGGCTATTGTTAATTCTTACCATTATATGTGAATTAGATGCTTCATCTCGTTTGATTTAATTTCTGGTTTGTGTTAAGTGTTGATTCATGCTAATAACTTAGTGTGATGTAGTTATTTAGATCTAGTGTATAATTTTAGAATACTGGGGTTATAATATTGTTTGAACTCTATGTAAATGAACGGACTGCTTTAAACTTTAAAATAGTATTGTTCAAGGCATGTCAAGCCTGCTATGTGGGAATTTGAGAATGAATTCATATGTGTTCAAGTTGTTAATGAGCATTAAGCCATGAAAATAGCCTCTCTAGATTTCGGATAGATCGTGTGTTCGACTGGAGTGAGCCCCTCTGTTTTTTGTTTTGATTCTTAAGCTTAATACTGATTGGAAACTCGAGTCTTGCTGATTTTGCTAGTCATTCTTTTTCTTAGAAGCTAGAAGATTGTTATGGTTAAAAGCATCTACTGTTTCTTTTGTACTCTCAGTTTGTCATATTGATCCTTAATGGTGTGGATATATTCAGTCGAAAATGTTGACTAATTAGTTAAGGGATTAAAGTTTCATGGTTGCTATCTTAACTGGTGCAAATATGTGGACACTTAGCATGAATAAGCCTGTGTATCTTTTTTTTAAAATGAAATTTGGCTTGGTTATTTACATAATGTCTGTTAAAAGGGAAGCCTAGAGCTATGTACTGTTCAAGCAGAAGTCATTGTTTGATTTAAATTGATGTGAAGTCATCTGCTGGGAATAGACTAAGCATTAAATTCGAACATTGTAAATTCAGTCATGTATTCAATATCGTTTGGGCCAAATGGATCAATTGGTCAAGTAGAGGCCTAGGCGAATTCAAATTAGTTTTGTAAAGCTCGGGATTTGGATTCACCTCGTTTGTCTTTAAATAATTCAAGGCGTCCAAGGGTAGGGACTCAATCTGCAGTCCTGTTTTTTCGTTGATGACCAAGCCGCCCCAAAAACTTGGGCCCAGGATTGGGCCTAAGATGGAATTGGTTACTTCCCTTTGTATATAGGGTCAATGATTAAGGGAGTCAATATTTGGTTCAATTTCAAAGATTTTATGAAAGATGTAGTGTTCCCTCATTTGTTAAGGTTGACGCATCAAAATTGGGTTGTCAGCATCAGTCCCTTTGCGCCAAACTCCCCCTCCCCCTTTATGCATTTTCAGTTCTCGATTTGTGCGGCATCGTGAGCCTAATGGTGCTCATGTTCGTCAAGTAATATGCCATTAGCAATTGGGCTTCAGGCCAGGCCAACCCTTGGAATAAAATAGAACGGATTTCGTGTGTTGTTTTCTTTGATTAGAAAATTAAGCTTAAACTTTAGACGAAAGTAATTATAATTTCTTTAAGCCTTTCCTTAATTAATTAATTGGGCTCTTGAAAGTGCGCCATATTAGGCAAGATGTAGTTATGGCCCTCAAAAGCGTAGTTTGAATTTCCTTTAGAAAATTAGAATCGAGGTGCGTCGTACCAAATAAAATCTCAAAATGTATGACCCTCAGATAATTAATACTAACTCTTTTAAAACCGGAGTGTGCCATCAATTGAATTTTTAATGGCCTCTGCAAATTTCTTTTGTTATTTTGAACGATCGTAGTTTGCTTTAGAACTGATTTAGATTAGTATTGTGATTATGTATACGCTCGCGTAACATAATTGCAAATTTAACTCTAAAAAAAGACTCGAGGGATGCGTTCGCGCAGCTTCAACTAAAATTTTCTTAAATAAACAAAAGCGTTATTAATTGTGGACACGTTCGCGTGACATGATTTTTTGATGCGCCAAAGGGAAATAGTATACGTACGCGTAATTCAATTCTTTATTTACGAATAAATCAAGTGATTTAAAAAGCGGTTTAATAGTTGAAAATTCACATAGGTTCAAAATTGTTTTAAAATCAGATAATAGGCTAAATATAACAGTTGAGCGACCGTGCTAGAACCACGGAACTCGGGAATGCTTAATACCTTCTGGGGTTAACAAAATTCCTTACTCGGATTTCTGTGTTCACGGACTGTATAACAGAGTCAATCTTTCCTCGATTCGGGATTTGAAACCGGTGACTTGGGACACCACTAAAATATCTCAAGTGGTGACTCTGAAATAAATAAAATAATCCCATTTCGAATAATGTCACTTAAATTGGAAAAACTTCCTTATACACTCCTTCCGGGGGGTGTAGGTAAAAAGGAGGTGTGACACCATGTATGGACCTTTCCAATCTGGAATCAATTTTCCTTCAACTGTTCCAACTCTTTGTTTTATTTCTTTAAACTTATCTTCATTGCAATCTGATTCTTGATTCATTATTTCGAAGTCTGACAGCATTTCAAGATCTGGGCATGAAGTCCGCAAGCATGTCATGTTATTGAAATCTGCATTTAACAGAACTGAAAAGAGAATAAGAAAAATGTCAAAATTAAGAAAAGAGACATCCCTAGAAGAATTCAATTTGATTTTTTTATTTTTGATTTCTTTTTTTGAAGATAGAAGGGTTTACATCGGAAAGTAAGACAATAAAATAAAACATCCGGATCACACCCTGAGATAATTCGGACGCAGAAAGGATAGCAAGACTGGCTACCAAAACTCCCGTCTGATGGGGAACTTTCAGGCTTGGCGATAGTCTTTCGGCTTTTCTTCTGTTTTGGCAATGGCTGCAATAGTCTTCAGTGCCAGATCAAATTCCTCATCTTTACAAATCATTCCAACTATTGGCCCAGTATTTTGAGCAGGCAACAGATTGTTCATCACATCAGGAGCTTCATCATCCCAAAAAGCGATTCTTTCAGCTTCAATCAAGTCTTCAACTGCCCTTTTAAGGGTCCAACAGTCCTCTATATTGTGTCCCACTGCCCCATAGTGGTATTCACATCTAGCATAAGCTCGGTACGACAGGGACTCGGGGTTCGGCCGATTCGGGGCCACTGGCTGCAATAGATTTATCCTAATTAGCTTTTGCAACAAACTTGAATATGATTCACCAATAGCGGTGATTCTTTCTAAAAGGCTCTCTTGGGCGATGATTGTATTGGGGATCATTTGGTTGAGGATTATAGGGATCTTGGTAAGGATGGACATTTCTGGGAGGTGGAGCTCGGTTTCATGGATAATGTTGTCGTCGCAGGTAAGGTTGCGTGTTCATCATCGCATAAGGAGGTGATGCCACGGCATAAGCAGCATCTTGAAAGGGATAATAATGTTGTGGGACGATATGAGGCACATATGATTGGCTGAATGACCTGCGGGCCCCCTCGATCTTGAAACCATCATGGCTCCCTCTTCACTCCCATTTCTGTTCATCAAACCCTCCGAACCATTCTGAGCAGACTATGATGTGGCCTTAAAAGCAGCATGACTCAAGATTCGACCTGTTTTTAAACCATTTTCAACCATTTCCCCAATTTTGATAGCCTCAGCGAATGGCTTACCCATAGCAGACATCATATTCTGGAAGTAGTCTGCCTCTTGGGCCTGTAGAAAGACTGTGACCATTTCAATTTCATCCACTGGAGGCTTTACCCTGGCAGCTTGCTCACGCCATTTGACAACATATTCGCGGAAGCTTTCCGAAGATTTCTTTTTGTAGTCGGACAAAGAATTTCTATCCGGAGCTATGTCCACATTATACTGGAACTGTTTGACAAAATCCCGAGCCTGGTCATCCCATATGTGCCAATGGGAGATGTCTTGGTCCATATACCACTCTGATGCAATTCTGGTTAAGCTCTCTCCGAAATAGGCCATCAAAAGTTCCTCTTTTCCGCCCCTTAGCTGGTTGCAATATCTTTTCAAATGGGCGATCGGGTCTCCATGTCTGTCGTACTTTTCAAATTTTGGCATGTTGAAACCAGTTGGCAAGTGGACATGGGGAAACATGCAGAGGTCAGAGTATGAGACACTCTTTTGACCACTCAGACTTTGCATGTTTTTCAGGCTTTATTCCAGGCTCTTCATCTTCCGAGCTATTTCCTCCTGCTCAAGATTTTTAATAACCTTTTCTTGCTCCACCGAGACATCATATTGCGGAGGTTGAGTGAAAGAGTATGGGGTCACATATGCTATTTCTGACTGAAGCTGTGGACCCTGAAAGATGAAAATTGGAGGCAGTGCTCTTGAAGCCGGTGCCTGAGGGCAAACCATAGAAGGCATGCCAGGATCATTGGAAGGCATTGGAGGGTGCCCGCATGGAATGAGCAGGTTGGGAACATGGGCGTTGGTAACCTCACCTGACTTGGGGATCAACTCAGGGAACCTAGGGATTGCACTTGGCGGTTCCTTACCATTAGACCAGGCATCCTACATTTCCAATATGCGGAGACGCAACATATTATTCTCTTCAGCAGATGTTGATTCTAGCTGCAGAATAGCCGATGCCGGGCTATCCTCAAGATTGACGATTGGTAGATTGCTTGCGGAGGCCATCTGTGCCTTTAAATCTTGTGAAAGAGGGGAGGCTAGACTACCAACAAAACCAACCACCAAAACCTGGCTATTTTGCACACCCAACAACCTTGTTAGTTTTGAGACGCTTAACATATAGGAAATCACACGTTTGGATGCAATGCACCTAAACAGTTAAACATTTCTACCATGTGTTTGAATGGTTAGATGTTTCATCCCGGCCTTAGTTAACCCTTTCGGGATGTACCTCTTTTCTTTTATTTCTGCCTCTCTTAATCAATCTTGATTTTTTTTACATTTCGTTTTTGTCGCTCTTTTATTTTATGGCACTCTCTTTTCTTCTTTTTTTTTATTTTATTTTTTTCACTCTTTTTTTCACTCTTTTCTTTTTATTTCACTCAATTTTTCTATCTCTCTTTTTTTTTTAGTTTATTTTGCACTCAATTAATAATATGGCTATGATCGAATCCGATGAGGATTGCCTACGTATCATGACGCTGCATGAATCAGATCTTGCGTAGTTCGGGAAGATAAAAAATGGAGTAACTAAATTAAATTTTTTTAGTTGGAATTTTTGAAAGAAATGCTTTAAAAGAAGAAAGGAAATATATTTTTTTGATTTTGATTTTTGTTTTGTTTTTGAAAGAAAGACTTCTAAAAATTCATTTGCTTTTGATTTGAACTTTGAGAATTTTATAAGTAAAAAGAAAATATTTTTTTTTGAATTTTCATTTGTTTTCTCTTTTTCTAAAGAAGAAAGAAAATATTTTTGGATTTTGGATGTTGCCTCTTAATATCGAAAGAGGGACTTTTAAGAAAATATTTTGGATTTTCGAGTTTTTATTTATTTACAACAGTACTTCTAAAGAAAAGCAAAAATATTTTTGGACTTCAATTTTTCAAAGATATTTTTTTTTTTGAAAGAAAGACTTTTAAACAAGGAAAAGATTTTTTTTTTTTTGAATTTTTGAGAAAAATACTTCAAAATAAAGGAAACCCCTATTTTGGATTTTGATTTTTGATTGATTTTTTATTTTTTTATTTTTTTATTTTTTCATATGAAAGACTTCAGAAAGAAGGAAACAATTTTTTTTTTGAGTTTAAAAATCTTTTTTTTTAATTTTCTAAGGAAATGCTTCTAAAGAAGAGATTAAAGGAAAGTATTTTTGGATTTTTAAACCCGCGTGAGAATCAAACCCGCGTAGTTCGGTTAGTTTTGACGGAACAAAGGAAACATGGCACTTGAAAACTTTGGCTCATTTTGAAATAACTTTTTCTCTTTCCTTTTTTTCAAGAATTTCGGAAGAGTTTCAGGATTTTCAAGTACCTACCTCACTCTTGGTTTTTTTTCTTCTTGATTTTCTTTTCCTAGCTAGTCAACATGCAATCCGAAACAAATAAATATTTATATAGCACGTAGGATGCATCATGACGGTCTATTATCTTGGGTACACCTGTCCTAGACGGACCCAACCCTTGTGTTGAGTTCCCAAGGTTAAATGCACGTGATGCAAATAAACGTTTCTACTAGGGATCCGTCATAAGGTTATGTTATTTTAAGTTTAAACCTAGGGTTGTGTTCTAAACCTGGCTTACCCGAGCGGACAAACTCGAATCGAGGAGGGGGCAACGTACCGGGAGCACGAAAGTCTGTCCGGCCTTGTTGCTTGCCCATCCCCGTTCTATTTGGTATAACTCTAATAGAAAAGTGGGTCACGTGAACGTGAGCACCATTTTTCAGAAGACTCAGGAGGGAGGTGTAAGAAGACATTTAAATACAGTTCAAGAAATATCAAAGCTGTAAATAAATGGCAATTAGCACATTAAGCCTATAAAATACAGTAATATCAACAATAAAGCCAAATAAAATCACATTTGACAAGCTCGAATTCTTGAACCCTGAACCAGAGATTTTGGGTTCGATCCCCAGCGGAGTCGCCAGAGCTGTCACACCTCCTTTTCACACCCCGAGAGGTATATGAGAGCTTTTCCACTTAAAGTGACATTATTCAAAATGAGATTATCTATTCACATTCAGAGTCGCCACTTGGGATAATTTGTTTTTGGTGACCCAAGTCACCGGTTTATGTTAAAAATCCCAATTCAAGGAAATTTCGACTTTATTATAAAAGTCTGCGAACTAGAAATTCTAGATAAGGAATTCTGTTAACCCGGGAGAAGGTGTTAGGCATTCCCGGATTCCGTGGTTCTAGCATGCGCGCTTAGCGATATATACTTTACTCAAATTGTTTAATTACTCATTTTTAAGACCTACGTGCATTTACCTTTTACTGCTTTTAATTGCTTGATTTATTCGTAATTAAAGAATTAAGTCACGCGTACGTGTACTCATTTCGTTTGGCGCGTCAAAATTCATGTCACGCGTACGTGTCCACAATTAATCACGCTTTATTAATTATTAAGAAAGTTTCGTTGAAGTTGTGCGAACGCATCCCTCGAGTTACTTTTTTTTAGAATTAAATTCGTAATTATGTTACGTGAACGTATACATAATCACAATAATATATTAAATCGCGTCTAATCAAAACAGGCTAATGGCGCAAGATTATTCAGAACTAAATCTATATTCTTTTTCTCATTGATAACCTCTCGCGTACATACCACTATATATAAAACTTATACGTAGGTGTCATTTCTAACTCATCAACATCTAAAAGAACAATATAAAAGTTTGCTTCCTTTGGACCTTGCATGTGGTGCTCTTCATGAGTTCGTCCATCAGAATATGATGTTTACATTGCAGGCCATTGCATTTAGTTCGAAATTCAAGTACCAAAGATGGCAAACACCAGCGATCGATAAAACCCAAAAAATAGGATGTATATTTAGCAAAGAGAATTAATCCACTAAGACAAAGCTTTCATCAGTTTACCTAATTTTCTGGTAGTAATTATTACCTTACAACTAACCTGATTGTTTTAATTAGGAACTTAAACACTTTTGATTAACGGTTGTTAATTAGTGATAGTGCTGATGGACAATCACAAGGAGAATGAAGCAATTGCAGAACTGTCAAGGGCCATAGGTGATTTAAGGATAGACAGCATACCTCCATTTATTTCAAAAGATGGTGTTCAACTAAAGCAAACTGCGGATGTTAAGATTTTTCTAAGCTTGAGGTTATTGCAAGGCCATGAATTACTATGCTTGGTCAACAACTCACGAATTCTGTCCTTTCAACATTTGAAATCAAAGGAACGAAATCTTTCACATTTTTAATCCAAAGACAACACATAAATCACTTTTGAAAATTGTTAATTGGAGGCTCAACAGGTTATTAGACACGATAGTGATAATTAACTCTCAAATAAACCCACAATCTCATCACACCCCAAGTACTTCTGATAATCCCAAAAGACTTATTGCTTTCGATTTCAACTATATAAAGTTTAGAACATGGAAAATTTGTCGTAACTCAACAAACATTTCATAACACAAAGTAAAGATCTTACCAATTCAACACTTAATTATTAGAACCAAAATAAGGTAAGAAAATCATTCTTGGAGTTCCACGTAAATGGAAATGGATATTTTTTAGAGGCAAAATCTTATTTATGGGCTAAAGGTCGAGAGACAGAACATTGAGTCAACCCAAAGGATGAGTTCCAAATATTCCAATATATTTTAGTCTCAAACATAGAAAATTTGGTTTATTAACAGAGGTTAACTATATGCTAACCTCAAATCATCAACTAAAAAAAATAAAAATAGGACATTGCATATTACATCCTTCAAACATTCAAACTAAAGCATATTAAACAACTCAAATACACAACAAATTAGAATATAACTCAAATCGTAGCCATATTGTACTGCTATGGACTAACATGTAAACCCAGATAACTAGATGCCAAATCAAAATCCCAACAGCCCTTCCAAGGCTTCTACCTACTATAAGAAAATTAAGATAGAATAGTGGAAAACAAACTTGTTGAGCAAAATCCTTTAATAATAACAGAATGTAGCCAGCAAATACAAGCTTGAGTTCAAATCCATTCCAAGAGAAAAAATCGGAAAATCAGGAACTCGATGGAAACAAAACATAGTCAAACGTGAGGAGCTCAGCATCATGAATCCGCCAAAAATTAGCAACAATAAATCAACAAATTTGAACCTCTACAGCTTGTGAAAATCTAGAGAAGAAGGAATTCATCTTTGAAATCGTATTTCTTCAAACCATTATCGGAAAAAATCCAGTTTTCTTTCTATTATTTGTAGCTTTTGATTTTTAGATCATCAACTAAAAAACAAACACTATTTCAAGTGGGTTCGAGTGGTAATTTCCGGCAGTTTGTTTGAAGGGGAGTGGTCGATTTTTGTCCCTCTCGGTTGCTGCTCATTTTTAGAGCTGAAGTAACAGCTTTTCACGGCTGAACGGGCTGAGATGGGAGATGAAGAAGCAGCAGCGGCTGTTTTGTTCTTGTGTGTGAGTTCTCATTTGAGTGAGTTGAGCGAAGGAAGAAGAAACCCAAACGGTGCTCTGGTACGGCTAGGTTGGAGTGTCCGATTTTTTCATCTCCTCCTTTAGGATGGAGCGCTGCTTCTCTCTTTGCCCAAGGGAAGGATCCAATTTCTTTTGTTCTATCTCTAGGGTTTATTTAGTGTGAAGGAAAAACGGGTCGGTTTGGTTTTTTGGGTTGGGTAGGAAAATTTGGGCCTGATTCGGGTAGAAGAACTAGTCCAATATTCAATTAAACCTTTTCTTCAATTTCTTTTTCTTATTTCCTTTTCCTTTTCCTCTTTTTTTAAATTAAGAAAAACCAAATTAAACCCTAAATTAATTTAATTTGTAAAATTTAACTAATTATCTAATTAAAAAAATTATAAATTACTTGATCCTAAATTAAAAGAGAAAAATCACTAATCTAAAAAGTAAAAGGTAAAAAATGTAAAATGAGCTATTTTTATGATTTCATTTTTTAATAAAACAAATAATTAACTAATTAATCCTAACAATGTAAAAACAAAACCTAAATTCAATGCATGGTATTTTTGACATTTTTCATGATTTTAATAAAAATTAAACGTGCACAGAAATGCAAGCAATTGATAAAAATCCTACAAAATCCTATAAAATGGCAAATGCTTGAAAAAAATCTATTTTCTTTGATTTTATAGGAGCAATTCATATAGGGCAAAAATCACGTGCTCACACTCTGCAATCATCAGAAAACAAGAAAGGGTGATCTTTTTCTAACAACTTACAGAGAGGGTTGGCAATTTTTAAGAAATCTTTTATGAATCTTCGGTACAAACCGGCATGCCCGAGGAAGCTCCTGATTGCCTTGACTGAAGTGGGGGTGGCAGCTTTGTTATCACGCCAACTTTAGCATGATCCACCTCGATTCCCTTGCTTGATACCCGGTGTCCCAAGACTATGCCTTCTTGTACCATGAAATTGCACTTTTCCCAATTAAGTACCAGGTTAGTCTCAATACATCTTTTCAACACTTAGGTCAGATTTATAAGGCACTCGTCGAATGAGTTTCCCACCACTGAGAAATCATTCATGAACACCTTCATTATGTCTTTGACCATGTCAGTAAATATGACCATCATGCACCTTTGGAATGTGGCGGGTGCATTACATAGGCCAAAGGGCATCCTCCGAAAAGCATAAATGCCATATGGGCATGTGAAGAAGGTCTTCTCTCTGTCCTCTAGTGCAATGGAGATTTGATTGTACCCTGAGTACCCATCCAGAAAACCGAAGTGGGACCTCCCTGCCAACCTGTCAAGCATCTGATCAATGAAGGGAAGTGGAAAGTGGTCTTTCCGGGTGGCCAGATTTAATTTCCTGTAGTCCATACACATTCTCCAGCCTATGACGGTTCTTGTAGAGATCAGCTCATTGTTATCATTTTTGACCACCGTCATACCATCCTTCTTAGGAACACATTACACCGGGCTAACCTAGTTGCTGTCAGAGATGGGGGAAAATGATTCCTGCATCCAATCACTTAATCACCTCTTTCTTCACCACTTCCTTCATGTTGGGATTCAGCCTTCTTTGGTGCTCCCTAGAAGGTTTGTGTCCCTCCTTCAGCAGAATTTTATGCATACAATATGCCGGGTTGATCTCCTTAATGTCTGCCATGGTCCACCCAATGGCAGTCTTGCACTCCTTGAGTACCTGCAAAAGCTGTTGTGCCTGCACATCTAACAAACTAGATGAGATAATAATAAGTAATGTGGAGTTAGGTGCTAGGAACTCATACCTGAGATGGGCAGGCAGTGGCTTCAACTCCAGCTTTGGTGGTTCTTCTATGGATGGCTTGGCTGGAGGAGTTTCTCTATTTTCTAAGTGCAGGGGCTCGAATTCAAGCGTTCTATCCCAAAACCCTCTGCCCTCCAAAGCCAGCACCCATTCTGCCAACTCTTCCTCATTCACCTCATCTAAATTTACAAGACAAGCAGCAAGAGGATCCTCAATAGTCAACCTCTCATCATATGCTTCTACGATTACATACACGACATCAATAAGAGAACAATTGGCGAATTCACTTGGTCGCCTCACAAATTTCTGCATATTGAATGTTATCTCCTCATCGTTCAACCTCATCTTGAGCTCCCCAGTTTCACAATCAATGAAAGCTCTCCCTGTGGCCAAGAATGGCCTTCCCAAAATAATGGGAATTTCTTCATCCACCTTGCAATCCAGAATCACAAAATCTGCAGGGAACACAAATTTTCCTATCTGAATTAACATGTCATCCAAGATACTAGAAGGTCTTTTCATGATCCTGTCAACTAGCTGCAATAACATAGATGTGGGTCTAGCTCTTCCAATCCCCAACCTCTTATAAATCTCCAGGGGAATAAGATTTATGCTAACCCCCAAATCACAAAGTGCCTTGGCAAAAGTAAAGTTACCAATGGTGCAGGGAATTGTGAAACTCCCTGAGTCAGACAACTTCTCACCAACTGGTCTAGTCACCACATCATTGCAGGTCTGAGTTAGAGTCACTGTGGCCAAGTCTTGGAAATTGAATTTTCGGGACATAAAGTCCTTCATATTTTTTGCATAACCAGTGTCTCAGCCTGTCTGCTTTCTCGAGCCCTCTCTAGCTCGAAGTCTAAATTTCTGCCATTACGTAGACTCACTGCCATTAGCTACTTCGGGCCTTAATCTTTTGGATTTATATGAGTGTCTGCAGGTAATGTCCCATGAGGACGATTATTCAAAGACATCGAAATCTGGCCCACTTGCACTTCAATATTCTTTATAGCTGACTCATGTGCATCGACCCTTTCACTCATTTTTGCATTTGACCCAATAACATGCTGCATCATTGCCTCGAGTCTAGCAAACCCATCTTCCTGTCTCCCACCATTGCTGCTGAGGAGGATGAAAACCTTGTTGCTGATTTTGATTGTTGTATCCCTATGGTCGTTGGTCGGGTGCCATATTATTGTGAGGTCGCATACCTCCCACATTTCCATTGTTGAGCTGTGGCTGGACTGGCTTGTATGGCTGATTCTGTTGGCCCCAATTCTGACCACACTATCTTTGGCCTCCATAATTTGACACATAATTCATGTCCTCAGGGTAGTGATGATGATCACTTTCTGCATTCCATTAGTTACCAATTGGTTGACTAATTCAAGATGTGCATAAGCCCCCATTGGTAGTATCAACAATGTGTACCTGCTGCTTCTGCCCCGACTCTTCCACCTTTTTGGTGAGTATACTCATTTGTGTCATTAATGTGGACATATTTTCAGCAAGAGTGTTGGATAGATCTAAGGGCACTGAGTGAACTACTGGAGTGATAAGTGCATTCCTGGTTGTCAATCCCGAATTTTGGAGTGATGAGTTTCTAGGCATGCACTTGTACAACCAAGTCAACAAACATTAAAATTTCAATGTATAGATTTGAAAATAAAGAAAACTGACTACACTGAGAATTTTTGTATTTCTTTCAACTGTAATTGATAACACCGTTAATTCCCTGGTAACGGTGCCAAAATTTATCAAGCTCAACTATGCCTTATAAAAAGGACAAGCGGGCGTTGTAAATATAATCTGAGTATTTATCCCAGAGTCGAATCCATAGGGAATTAACCTATCAATTACTCTTGTTAGACTCACTAAATTCGACGTAATCAACTTCTCAAATATTTTGAATAACAATTGATGATATTTTACTACTATAACTAAACGAAATTAAGTAAACTAAGAACTAACTATTATTGAGTTGTAAACAATTAAGAGAAGGATCTAAGGTGGTGATTTCCCCTATTGATGGAATCCCTTCTTGTTATGTTTCATACAGATTTTCATAATCATCTCTATCGATCATGAGCACTCTTACTACCATAAATCTCTCCCGAGTAATTATGACAATTTACTAAACGCACTCTCCCGAGTTACGCTAGCTGGCCTTTATTACAGCTCACTTTAGATCACACCCAAGGCTTCGTTATCCCTAATCCCGTCTTTTAACCCTCGGTTATTGATTCTTCATATACTTTGGGAGTAGTGTTGTTCAACAATTACCTAAATATGCACTTTCTCCCGAGTAATACATACTAAATAGGCACAGCTAATTGAGGATCCTATCAATTAACTACAACAAGAACGTAGTTGAACAAATAGAGATTAAATCGAGCAAACTATATTAACATAACACGAAGTTCATCCTTCAACAGGTTCTATCAAAACCCTAAACTAAATATTTAGCTACTCATAGCAAAGCAAGATAAAACCACAAAAGTATGCATAATGTGCAAATTAAGATAACAAAGAGAAGATTGAAAAACTCTAATGGTTGATTGCTTTTCTCACACTTGTTCTTTCCTCCAATTCAGTCTAAAAACAAGCTTCACCTTTGCTTTGGCGAGTTTGTTGAGTTTATAAAGGGTTAGATAAGTTTCCCCCGATTTACACTTTAGTCCCAAAATTTCTGGGCGATTACACAGTCAACCGCGGCCACGGTGATGCAACTATTCTGCCTCAATTGTTTGGCCTACCGCGTTCCAGCCCGGTCGACCACGGTCGCGGTGGCCTCTTTTTCAGTCCTCCTTTGCCTCTTTCTTGCTTATTTTCATTTGGGTTCTTCTTGATTCGCCTTATATCCACATTATTGACTCCAAAATAGTCCATAGTCTCTTCCTAACTTGGATTGGTTCCTGCAAAGCAAAAGAACACCAATTAGAGTATTTTGTTATTATTTTGCCTTTAAAACATAAATAAAGTATGGTACATTTAGAGTGTAAATAGCGTCTATATCACCTACTATCATCAATCGTGAGGTAAGTGATTTCTATTAGTTGTGAGTTAACTACAAGGGTTATATATGGATTTAGACATAAAAATTTGTAAGAATTTGGGATTTTGAAGAAAAACCTAGAAATTAGTATTTTTGTATTTTGACCACGAATTTGAACATGGAATTTAGAATAAATTATATATTTGAGTTCTTGATGTTATTTGGTAATGTTTATCTTTGAAAGTTTTTGGAATCCGGGTACGTGGCCCCGAGGGTGACTTGATCGACTTTTTGAGCGGAGTTGGAAATTGTTATAAATTGAATTATAATGAGTATTAGAGTATATATTTATGAATTTGCACATTAATTGACTAGTTTTGGAGCGATTAGCATCAATTTGAGTTGTTGGAAAAGCTTTGGAACCAGTTATGAAACTTCGGAGCGAGGTAAGTCTCTTTTCTAACCTTGTAAGAGGGAATTAACCCCATAGGTGAATTAATGTGCTTCTATTTGTGGGGGCTACGTATGCACGAGGTGACTAGAGTCCGTACGTAGCTACTAATTATGCTTATGTACGGGTAGTTTTGGACCCAAATCATGTGATAGTTGTGATATTTGCACCATACTTGCTAATTTAAATGCTTAAATCATATCATAACTTGATAAAGGAATTGTAAAAGATCGAATTTCATTTACTTGAGTTTTGTACGGGTTACTTGACCGTTAATGAGAATTGTTGTTTCTTTGAATATTAGCCTCTTAATAATCTTGAATCAATTGTTTATAAAGTATTTTCTCTCCTTATGAAGCGGGCTGAATGCCTCGGTAGCAGATAGATGCATCTATGGTTTGTGTCGTTCGACCCTCGGGAGTGCAAAATTTATATATTTGTATGTTGGATCGAGCCGTACGACCTCGGCATAATTCGTGCGTAAAAATTGATGGAGCCTAATTATAATTGATATTGTTTCATTGACTTGAGAGATTAATTTTTTAAATGATAAAAATTAATTTGGGATTTACTATTAGTGAAAGAATCATTTATTTATTTCTTGTTATTGAGTTTTCAGCTGTGTTTTTGTAATCCCTTCTTAATTATAATTTCGGTACTTTATTGTTAGCCCATAGTTAGTGTCGAAGTCGACCCCCCGTCACTACTACTTCGAGGTTAGACTAAATACTCACTGGGTACGCGTTGATTTACGTACTCATGCTACACTTTCTGTACATTTTGTGCAGGCACATATATGTGTAGTGGTCTTGTATGCACAGGGGTGCTGCTATTGCGGGGAATTAAGGTGAGCTACATTCCATGTTACGAATCCGCAACATACATAGTCTCCATCAGGGTTATTTACATTCTCCTGTCTAATTTGTATTCCAGACAGATGTTGTATGTTATCATGTTCCTAGTTGATACTCATGCACTTGTGATACCAGGTTTTGGGGATTCATATAGGTTGTTCATTATTATCGTTGTGAAAAATGTTATCATTACCTTGTAAATTCTATTTCTCACTATTTAATTGATGAAAAATTATGATTTCAAAAATACTAAAATGAGTAATCAAGGTAATCATTCATTGTTGGCTTGCCTGACAACGGTGTTAGGCACCATTACGACCTTTAGTGGATTTTGGGTCTTGACAGCTTGGTATCAGAGCATTATGTTCATTTAGGTCTCACAAGTCATGATCAAGTCTAGTAGAGTCTTGCGGATCGGTAAGGAGACGTCTGTACTTATCTTCAAGAGGATACAGGGCTGTTAGGAGCACGTCCCTTCTTGATTCCTCATCGTGTGATTTGATTCCTTTGAGGCTTATGCCTTTATTTCTTTCCTGTTCAATCTTATGTGACGTAAAGTGCTTGTTATCAATTGAGAATCGAGGGATTGTAATGGTACTGCATATATGGTTCAAGATGTTTCTCCCTGCGTATTTGATTGGACTAATGTTGCCGCCTTGCGGAATGGATGTTTTGTTGTTTTAGCTTAGTATAAGTATTGCCTATGGTTTTAAGATTGGGCAATGATTGTTACGATGATTTGTGCGTTGCTATCACACATTGTTTGTATAATGGTAGAGTTCTTTGGATCGCAACAGTAAATGACTTGAAAGGAGGATTTCTCAGCGCATGATTTATAGGTTCATCATTTAATTCCAGCAGAGGAAAGGCAATCGGACAATAGCTGTTCAAGCTTGAGATGATGGAGTACAGAGACTTGATATTTCGAGTGTGGTAACATTTTTATCGGTGATGTGGCGTCGTCGTCCTTGTTTGAACGCATTAATGTTCGTCGGTGTTATGGTCTTCTTTGATTTGCCTACGAGGCAGAGTGCTATGAAATGGTGCCTGAGAAGCAGTTGTCAGAGATAGCAGAGTGTAGTGATTTCGGAAACAAATGGGTATTTCTAATATTGATGGCTCGAGATGGATGATCTTCTAGGAGGCTTAGAGTTGGTGGCAATTTATTAGTTCAAGTGCTACAGAGATGGATTCAAATGTGATGCAACAATTGGGCATCGAAGGACGAGGAAGGACATGTGGGAGATGTTTTGTGATGATTGAATTGCGAGAAGGTCAAGTATTAAAAGCATAAGTCAAGAAGTCGCTTAAAGGAAAGGGTTTAACCAAAGTGGGAGAGTGGCAGAATAGCATATGGGTTCTGTGGTAGGCTAGCCACACACCTTGAGGAAAGTTTAGAGCAATGTGGGAATTCAGGGTGGCCAGCGACTAGGTCTACATATTTTATTTGGATGCAACATGACTTCGAGTTTGGAATGTATTGTCGCATTTTCAATTGATGTCAATAGGGAATAAACGAACTTGTTAAGCTAGTGAGTGAGCACGGGCTCAGGAGGGTCTATTGATTTGGTAGTAATTGTACCCAATGCAGCGTCGTTGGAAGATGCCAACATGGAATTTTCACTAGTGGGCTATCTCCTATGAGCAGGTTAGCGGTGGCATGATATTGACGAGGTTTCTATGAAGAATTCCACTTACTGCTCGGCAGAAAGTCGAATTTGCAATTGTGGCTAATTATTCGGGATGTTCATGAAAGGTTTAACAAAAGATTTCGAGAAATTTGACTGGTTAAAGGTGCAAGATCATGGTAATTGCAAAGAAGAAATCTTGGTGGGTTCAAGGTTATATAATTGTAACTTCAAGCTAAGTGGGGGAGCCCCACTGTCTATGATTGGATCGCGTGGTTGTCTGCTTGTGTGGTTTTTGGTTATCAGTGTATTGACATGTTAATATGACTAAGGAAAGAAAGCATTAGTGGTAATTCGAGCAAAGGATTTGAGGAATGTGTGCTATATTTGGGCCTTATCTATTCATGTTCAGTTTTGGGAAGACTCAAAGTTTCTACTTCTAGTGGGAGTAATTATAAGGGAAAAGAATTTAGTCGGGTGCTTCTTGGATAGGGTGTTCACGTGCTAGAAGAGCACTAGAGTTTGGCTTATATTCGGGGCAAAGTCAGAGTGGGTGACTCTCAACAATGGTCCTAGTGGGTTCAAGAATTTGAGTATAGTGCCTAAGGACTTGGAATATTCTATGTTATCATTGGGTATGCGGTGCAGTGTTGGAGGAAGGGAAGAAATAGCTTCATATTCGCGGAAGGTCTTGTAGAACGGGTGTACCAGTTGGTGATGCGATTGTCCCCTTAAGGAGAATACAAGATGCTTCATGGGTATTAAAACGACGTGCTCTCGTGGATTGGGTCACTCGGGATGAGTGTTGTTGAGTTTAGTTACGATTATTAATGGAGCTATTATTATTTCTAAGGCAAGTTGAGAATTGTGATGACCTAAAGGGTCATCTTCTGTTTTAGAACTCGAATCCGTGTTCTGAGGCCTTAAAAACCTCATTTTATCTCTTCTCAATTTGCATGCACAGTCCGGACGTGTATCCGGAAAGCCCTTATGTGAAAACTTTTAGAAATGATGATTTTTGGCCTAAAAAGTTAATTTTTTTGTTGACTTCGGTTAACATTTTAGGTAAACGAACCCGGACCCGTGTTCCGAAGGTCCCGAAGGGTCCGTAGTAAAATATGGGATCTGGGCATATGCTTAGAATCGAATTTCGAGGTCCCTAGCCCTGACCTCGAAATGAATTTTTGAAGAAAATTGATAAGACTGAAAATGTAATAATTTAAAAAATTTGATCTTGTTGGTTTCGGGCCCATATTTTGGTTCTGGAGCCCGGTACAGGTCCGTTATGATATTTAAACCTTATTTGTGAAATATGGTGAAAAACGGAATTGATTTGACATGATTTGGACCTTTGGTTGAGAAAATAGAAGTTTTGAAACTATCTTGAAAATTTCATGCAATTTGGTGCTAAATTCATAGTTCTAGGTGTTATTTTTGTGATTTGATCTCATGAGCAAGTTCGTATGATGTTTTAAGACATGTGTGCATGTTTGGTTTGGAGCCCCGAGGGCTCGGATGAGTTTTGGATAGGCTACTGAGTGATTTGGAACTTAGAAAAAATTGTTGGTGTGCTTCAGCTTGTTGCAGGCCCCTGATCTCGCAATTGCGAGATCAGGCATCGCAATTGCGAGCTTTGAAGGGTCCGTATTTTTTAGCCTTTCATCGCAAATGCGATGATAAGGCTAGGCCGGCAGAGTTCACAAATGTGAACAAACCTTCTCAATTACGAAGGGAAACTAGGAGGGGGTATGATTGCAAATGCGATCTTTTACACGCATTTGCGAGGGACAGTGTTCGCAAATGCGACACTTTCCTCGCATTTGCGAAGGCAGCAGGATTGTGAAGGGCTTCGCATTTTCGATGGCTCCTTCACATTTGCGAAGCTCAGGTCGCAAATGCGACATCTGCAGCTGATAACTTTGGACTTAGACGGGATTTTTCATTCATTCTTCCATTTTAAAAACCTAAACTTCAAGAGGCGATTTTCCAAAGACCATTTCTTTCCCAAATCATAGGTAAATGATTCTTAACTCATTTCTTTCAATCTATTATATCTTTTTACATGATTTCATCCTAGAATCTAAGGTTTTCATGGTGGAATTGGGTGTTTTTTTGGGTAGAACTTAGGAATTTCGAAATTTAATGATTTACACCTCAAATTGAGGTCGGATCCCAAAACCAATTGTACATCCGGTCTCGGGGGTGAATGGATAATTGGGTTTTGGTCCGAATTTCGGGTTTTGACCAAGTGGGCCTGGGGTCGGTTTTTGACTTTTTGGGGAAAATGTTGGGGAATCTATAATTATGCATTGGAATTGGTTTCTTTAGAGTTACTTGATGTTATTAAGTTAATTATGACTAGATACGAGTGTATTGGAGATGGAATCGAGAGGTAAAGTGGTAATTGAGATTTGAATTGCCCGTTGGATTGAGGTAATTATTTGGTCTAACCTTGACTCGAGGGATTAGGGATCCCCGACTTAATTGCTATGTGAAATTCCATGTGTGTGGCGTATAGGTGTGGTGACAAGTACCTATGCACCGCCAAATTATCTGTTAGCCTGTTCCCTTCCCCATTCTTACCATATTGTTTTTCTGTCATAACTTCTACATGCTTATTGATGTTTCCATGTCTAAGTGCTTCTTGTTAAATATTGTTTTCTCTATTGAAGGTATCAATTATTCCTTAGTTTCATTATATTATTTTGTTGGTTTTAGTTGGTTTATTGGTGCTTCATGGTACACTTTGGTTGGTCTCGCTGTGTAATATTTAACTGATGAAGTTTCATAATGGTGTAGATTTCCCGTTGTTTTGGTTTGAGGTATAAATGTTGTAGAGGGTTTTGAGATAAATTGTGAAATACTTGTTCTTATTTTGTGATTGGTACTAATGTGGTGGGATCGGGTTGCATGCTACAACAAGAGTAGTAAGGGTGAAATGTGATTGTCTGGTGGGATCGGGTTCCACGCCGCAACAAAAAGTAATAAGGGTGGAAAGGTGGGATCGGGTTGCACGCCACAACAAGAGGAGTAAGGGTGTTATTTTAAGGAGTAATAAGGGTGGACTGGTGGGATCGGGTTGCACGCGGCAATAGGGAGTAATAAGGGTGAATGTTCATGTTGTTACTTGTTATATGGTGGGATCGGGATACGCGCTACATCATTTTGTTGTTTATGTATTCTTCCTCTGCTGTGATTTTATTCCATAGCATTGTAATTCTCTTAAGGATTAGTTATAGCTGAGTATTGGCAAAATATCTGGGTTCCGTATTTACTTTTCTGCAAGTTACTGTTTCAATTCATTCCGTATTTTCTTTTGTTTTATCATATAATGTTGCATGTTATATTGTATAAGCCCCGCCTTAGCCTCGTCACTACTTTGTCGAGGTTAGGCTCGGTACTTACTAGTACATGGGGTCAGTTGTACTGATACTACACTCTGAACTCTTTGTGTAGATTTCAGAGCTAGTTGTGGTTGATCGAGAGGTCGGTTGTAGGCATTCCAGGAGACCCAAGGTAGTCCTGTAGGCGTCTACAGGCCTTGGCATCCCCTCCTATGTTTTCTTCATTTCTATTTTACTTTCTTCGAGACAGATGTATTTTCTTTCTAACCCATACTTGTAGTTATTCATAGAATGTTCGTGAGTTGTGACAACAGTTTGTGGGTGGTAACTATTTTGGTTTTGTTAATAGTATAAGGAAAATCAATTAAATATGTACTTCCGCTTTAATTTTTGTTTGGATGAGCTTTTGTTAATCTTAATTATGAAAATATAAATGAAAAAAAGATGATTATAATTCTAACGTTGGCTTTCCTAGCGAGTGCAATGTTAGGCGCCATCACGGTCCCGACGATGGGAAATTCGGGTCATGACAAGTTGGTATTAGTGCACTAGGTTGCCTAGGTCTCACAATTCACGGACAATCTTGGTAGAGTCTGAGGGATCGGTACGGAGACGTTTGTGCTTATCCCCTAGAGGCTACAGAGTTGGGAACAATTTCACTTCTATTCTTCTCTATCGTGCGATTTGATATTCCCAATGCTAATTGAACTCTCTACTCTTGTTCCTTCGCAGATGGAGAGAACGCATACCGCTTCATCAGCTTATTAGTAGCCCGAGTCCCCAATGGTAGCTCCTACGAGGGGTAGAAGATGAGGTCGAAGCAGGGCAGGGCTCAGCCTAGAGCTCGAGCAGCAGCACTAGCGGCGGAGCCTCAGGTAGAGTTTGATGAGGAGGCTTCGGCCCAGACCGTTCCAGCAAGGCCAGCTCAGGTTCCAGAGGAGTTTATAGCTACCCTGGTACTTTAGGATGCTTTGGTCCATCTGGTGGGCCTTATAGAGAGTATTACTCAGACCAGTACATTCCCTGTAGCACCAGTCTTCTCTCGGGCTGGGGGAGGAGCACTGACTCCTACTACTCACACTCCAGAGCATATGGCTCCCCAGTTTTAGACTCCAGCAGCTTAGCGAGTTGGGGTAGTTCCACCGGGTGTTGTAGCACACACCGACAATGGATCAGCTATGTCTTTTGAGGCCTTATGGAGATTGGACAGATTTACCAAGCTCTTCACCACTGCCTATGGTGGTACATCTTCAGAGGATCCCCGGGACTATTTGGACAGTTGTCATGAGGTGTTACAGAACATGGGGATAGTGGAGTCCAATGGGGTCGACTTTGCTGCTTTTCGTCTGTCAGGTTCTGCCAAGAAATGGTGGAGGGATTATTGTTTGGCCAGACCAGCTGGGTTACCAGCTCTTACTTGGGACCAGTTCTCTAAGCTATTTCTGGAGAAGTATCTTCCTATCACTCAGAGATAGGACTATTGGAGGCAGTTCGAGCGCCTTCAGTAGGGTTCTATGACCATCACTAAGTACGAGACTTGATTAGTTGATTTGGCCTGTCATGCTATTCTTATACTTCCTACCGAGAGTAAGGGTGAAGATGTTTATTAAGGGACTTGCTCACCCTATCAGATTACAGATGGCTAAGGAGTCAGGGAGTGATATTTCTTTCTACGATGCCACCAATGTGACCAGACGAGCTGAGATGGTTCTATCACAGGGGAGTGGTCAGGGGTCTAACAAGAGACCGCATCACTTCGATGGATTCAGTGGGGCCTCATCTGAAGGTCGAGGAAATCTTGGTAGGGTCCATCCTCCCAGGCCATTTCATTCAGCACTTTAGACATCCCATGGAGCTTTAGGGGGGCGTGGTCCTTATGTACCTCCTTCAGGGCACCCAACTTATAGTGCACCACCAGCTCCTATCAGAGCACCTCCTCTTCAAAGTTATTATCACGGTCAGCCAGCTCGTCAGGCTCAGCCATAGTATTAGGATGGATGTTTCGAGTGTGGTGAGTATGGGCATATCGGAGGGCCTGTTTGAGATTGGTGGGTGCTCAGCCACAACAGCAGGGTTCTCGTGCCATGATCCCGGCACTGCCCTCTCAACCAGCTAGAGGTAGGGGTTAGGGAGCTCGAGGTTGGGGTCAGCCCGCTAGAGGTAGAGGTCAGGCCGTTAGAGGTGGAGGCTAGGCCGCTAGAGGTGGAGGCCAGCCAGCAGGAGGCCGTCCTAGGAATATGGTTCAGTGGTGGGGCCCAGCCCCGATATTATGCTTTCCCAGCTAGGCCTGAGGCTGAGTCCTTCGATACTGTTATCACATGTACTATTTTGGTTTGCAGTAGAGATGCTTCAATTCTATTTGATCCAGGGTCTACATACTCTTATGTGTTTTCTTATTTTGCTTCATATTTGGTTGTGCCTCGTGATTCTTTAAGTGCTCCCGTATATGTGTCCACAGTGGTGGGGGATTCTATTGTTGTAGATCGTGTCTATCGCTCGTATATGGTTATTACTGGGGGTTTTAAGATTAGCGTAGATCTCTTACTTCTCGATATCGTGGATTTCGATGTCATTTTGGGGATGGATTAGCTATCACGTTATCATGCTATATTGGATTATCACGCCAAGACCGCGACCTTAGAATTTTCGGGGTTGCCTCGATTGGAGTGGAGAGGGACTCCTGGTCATACTACCAGCAGGGTTATCTCTTATGTGAAGGCTTGGCGTATGGTCGAGAGGGGGTGTTTGGCTTATTTAGATTATGTTCGTGATTCTAGTGTGGAGGTTCCTTCCATGGATTCTGTACCAGTTGTTCGGGAGTTCATAGAGGTTTTTCTTGCAGACCTATCGAGGATACTACCCGACAGGGATATCGACTTTTTCATTAATTTGGCTTCGTGAGGTGCGCCGGTGTTATTTGTAAGGAAGAAGGATGGGTTGATGAGATGTGCATAGACTATCGGTAGTTGAACAAAGTCACCATCAAGAAAAAGTATCCATTGCCGAGGATTGATGATTTATATGATCAGCTTTAGGATGCCAAAGTGTTTTCGAAGATTGATTTGAGATCTAGCTACCATCAGTTGAGGATTGGGGCATCCGATGTCCTTAAGACAGCTTTCCGGACTCGATATGGGCATTATGAATTCTTAGTGATTTCATTTTGCTTAACAAATGGCCCAGCATCATTTATAGATTTGATAAACCGGGTGTTCAAGCCCTATCTGGATTCCTTCGTCAGTATTTTCATTGATGATATCTTGATCTACTCCCGCAGCCGAGAGAAGCATGAGCAGCATCTTTGGATCGTTCTTCAGACTTTGAGAGACAACCAGTTATATGCTAAGTTTTCGAAATATGAGTTTTGGTTGAGTTCTGTTGCTTTCTTGGGTCATGTTTTATCAGCATAGGGCATTTAGGTGGATCCTAAGAAGATTGAGGCAGTCAAGGACTGGCCTAGACCCACATCAGCTATAGAGATTCGGAGTTTATTGGGTTTGGCGGGTTATTACCGTCAGTTTGTGGAGGGGTTGTCATCTATAGCGACCTCGATGACTAGGTTTACCCAGAAGGGTGCCCCGTTTAGATGGTCAGATGAGTATGAGGTGAGCTTTCAGAAGCTCAAGACAGCTTTGACTACGACATCGGCGTTGGTGTTGCCCATAGGTTTAGGGCCCTATACGGTATATTGTGATGCATCTCGTATTGGACTTGGTGAGGTGCTGATGTAGAATGGCAAGGTTATTGCATATGCTTCACGGTAGTTAAAGATTCATGAGAAGAATTATCCAGTTAAAGATTTGGAGCTAGCAGCCAATATTCCCGCGCTGAAGATTTGGAGGCATTATTTATATGGCTTGTCATGTGAGGTATTCACGGATCATAAGAGTTTGCAATACTTGTTCAAGCAGAAGGATCTCAATTTGAGGCAGAGAAGGTGGTTGGATCTATTGAAAGACTATGATATCACCATCTTCTATCATCCTGGGAAGGCCAATGTAGTGGCCGATGCTTTGAGTAGGAAGTTAACCAGTATGGTCAGCCTTGCGTATATTCCAGTCGGTGAGAGACCACTTGAATTAGATGTTCGGGCTTTGGCCAATCGGTTCGTGAGGTTGGATGTTTCTGAGCCCAGCCATGTTCTAGCTTGTACAGTCGTTCGGTCTTCCTTGTTTGAGCGTATCAGGGAGCGACAATATGATGAACCTCATTTGCATGTCCTTAGGGACACAGTGCGGCACGGTGGTGCCAAGTAGGTTACGGTTGGAGATGATGGAGTTTTGAGGATGTAGGGTTGTGTTTGTGTGCCTAATATGGATGGGCTTCGGGAGTTAATTCTAGAGGAGACCCATAGTTCCCGGTATTCTATTTATTCGGGCGCCGCTAGGATGTATCAGGACTTGTGACAACATTATTGGTGGAGGAGGATGAAGAAGGATATTGTTGCATATGTATCTCGGTGTTTGAATTGTCAGCAGGTAAAGTACGAGCATCAGAAACCTGGTGATTTGCTTCAGAAGATTGAGATTCCTGAGTGGAAGTGGGAGTGTATCACTATGGATTTCGTTGTTGGACTCCCATAGACTCCTAGGATGTTCGATGCAGTATGGGTTATTGTGGATAGGCTGAGTAAGTCAGTGCATTTTATTCCTATGGCAGTTTCCTATTCTTCGGAGCGGTTGGCAAAGATCTATATTCGTGAGATCGTTCGTCTTCATCGTGTGCCCGTGTCTATCATCTCTGACCGAGGTACATAGTTTACCTCGCATTTTTGGAGGATAGTACAGGGTGAGTTGGGTACGCGGGTCGAGTTGAGCATAATATTTCATCCTCAGACGGACGGATAGTCTGAGCGTACTATTCAGATTTTGGAGGATATGCCCCGCGCCTGTGTTATTGACTTTGGAGGTTCTTGGGATTAGTTCTTGCCTTTAGTGAAGTTTGCCTACAACAATAGTTATCAGTCAAGCATCGAGATGGCTCCCTATGAGGCGTTGTATGGTAGATGGTGTCGATTGCCGGTTGGGTGGTTTGAGTAGGGGAGGCTCGGATATTGGGTATAGATTTAGTGCAGTATGCCTTGGATAAGGTTAAGATCATTCAGGATAGACTTCGTACAGCTCAGTCCAGGAAAAATAGTTATGTCGACCGTAAGGTTCATGATGTGGCATTCATGATCGGAGAGAGAGTGTTGCTTCGGGTGTCACCCATGAAGGGTGTGATGCGATTTAGGAAGAAGGGCAAATTAAGCCCTAGGTTCATTGGGCCTTTTGAGATCCTTAATCAAGTGGGAGAGGTGTCTTACCAACTTGCATCACCACTCGGTTTATCAGCAATACATCCAGTGTTTCATATATCCATGCTTCGGAAGTATCACGTCAATCAATCCTACGTGTTAGACTTCAGCACTGTCCAATTGGAAATTGATTTGACCTACGAGGAGGAACCGGAAGCTATTCTAGACCGGCAGGTTCGTCAACTGAGATCGAAGAGTTATCCTTCGGTTCGTGTGCAATAGAGAGGTCAGCCTATTAAGGAAGCTACCTGGGAGTCCGATTCTGATATGCAAAGTAGATATCCTTATCTTTTCACCGACTCAAGGTACTTTTCTATGTTCGTTCGAGGACGAACGGTTGTTTTAGAAGTGGAGAATGTGATGACCCAAAGGGTCATCTTCTATTTTAGAACTCAAATTCGTGTTCCAAGGCCTTCGAAACCTCATTTTATCTCTCCTCGATTTGCATGCACAGTCCGGGCGTGTATCCGAAAAGCCTTTATGTGAAAAATTTAAGAAATGATGTTTTTTGGCCTAAAAAGTTAATTTTTTGTTGACTTCGATCAACGTTTTGGATAAACGAACCCAGACCAGTGTTCCGACTGTCCTGGAGGGTCCATAGTAAAATATGGGACCTGGGCGTATGCTTGGAATCAAATTTCGAGGTCCCTAGCCTGAGAAATGAATTTTTGATGGAAATTGATAAGACTGAAAATGTAAGAATTTAAAAGATTTGATCTTGTTGGTATCGGGCCCGTATTTTAGTTCCGGAGACCGGTACAAGTTCATTATGACATTTAAACCTTATCTGTAAAATTTGGTGAAAACGGAATTGATTTGACAAGATTCGGACCTTTGGTTGAGAAAATAGAAGTTTTTGAAACTATCTTGAAAATTTCATGCAATTTGGTGCTAAATTCATAGATCTAGGTGTTATTTTGGCGATTTGATCGCATGAACAAGTTCATATGATGTTTTAAGACTTTAGTGTATGTTTCGTTTGGAGCCCCGAGGGCTCGGGTGAGTTTTGGATAGGCCACAGAGTGATTTGGAACTTAGAGAAAATTGTTGGTATGCTTCAGCTTGTTGCAAGCCCCTGATCGCGCAATTGCAAACCCTTCAAGGTCATCATTTGTGAGCTTTTCATCACAAATGCGATCAGAAGGCTAGGCCGGTAGAGTTCGCAAATGCAAACAAACCTGCGCAACTGCGAAGGGAGACTGGGAGGGGTTATGATCGCAAATGCAATCTTTTACTCGCATTTGCGAGGGACAGTGTTCGCAAATGCAACACTTTCCTCGCATTTGTGAAGGCAGCAGGACTATGAAGGGCTTCGCATTTGTGATGGCTCCTTCACATTTGCGAAGCTCAGGTTGCAAATGCGACATCTGCAGCTGATAACTTTGAACTTAGACGAGATTTTTCATTCATTCTTCCATTTTTCAAAACCTAAACTTCAAAAGGTGATTTTCCCAAGACCATTTCCTCCCCAAATCATAGGTAAATGATTCTTAACTCATTTCTTTTAATCTATTACATCTTTTTACAAGATTTCATCCTAGAATCTAGGGTTTTCATGGTGGAATTGGATGTTTTTGGGTAGAACTTAGGAATTTCAAAATTTGGGGATTTACACCTCAAATTGAGGTCGGATTTCAAAACCAATTGTACACCTGGGCTCGGGGGTGAATGTGTAATCGGTTTTTGGTCTTTGGGTTTTGACCAAGCAGGCCCGAGTTTGATTTTTGACTTTTTGGGGAAAATGTTGGGGAATCTATAATTATGCATTGGAATTGATTTCTTTAACGTTAATTGATGTTATAAAGTTAATTATGACTAGATACGAGTGGATTGGAGGTGGAATCGAGAGGTAAAGTGGTAATTGAGCTTTGAATTGCCCGTTGGATTGAGGTAAGTGTTTGGTCTAACCTTGATTAGAGGGATTAGGGATCCCCCGGCTTAATTGCTATGTGAAATTCCATGTGTGTGGTGTATAGCTGTGGTGACGAGTACCTATGCGCCGCCAAATTATCTGTTTAGCATGTTCCCTTCTCCGTTCTTACCATATTGTTTTCTTGTCTTAACTACTACATGCTTATTGATGTTTCCATGTCTAATTGCTTCTTGTTAAATGTTGTTTTCTCTATTTAAGGTATCAATTGTTCCTTAGTTTCATTATATTACATTGTTGGTTTAAGTTGGTGTATTGGTGCTTCATGGTACACTTTGGTTGGTCTCGTTGTGTAGTATTTAACTGATGAAGTTTCATAATGGTATAAATTTCCTGTTGTTTTGGTTTGAGGTATAAATGTTGTGGAGGGTTTTGTGATTAGTACTGATGTGGTGTGATCGGGTTGCACGCCGCAATAGGAGGAATAAGGGGGAAATGTTATTGTCTGGTGGGATCGGGTTGCATGCCACAACAAAGAGTAATAAGGGTGGACATGTGGGATCGGGTTGCGCATCGCAACATGAGGAATAAGGGTGTTATATTGAGGAGTAATAAGGGTGGACTGGTGGGATCGGGTTGCACGTCACAACAAGGAGTAATATGGGTGAATGTTCATATTGTTACTTGTTATATGGTGGGTCAGGATGCACGCCGCATCCTTTTGTTGTTTATGTATTTTTCCTCTGCTGTAATGTTATTCTGTAGCATTGTAATTCTCTTAAGGATTAGTTATAACTGAGTACTGGCAAAATATCTGGGTTCCGTATTTACTTTGCTGCAAGTTACTATTTCAATTCATTTCGTATTTCCTTTTGTTTTATCATATATTGTTGTAGGTTATATTATATAAACCCCACCTTAGCCTTGTTACTACTTCGTCGAGGTTAGGCTCGACACTTACCAGTATACAGGGTCGGTTGTACTGATACTGCACTCTATACTCTTTGTGCAGATTTCGGAGCTGGTTGTGGCTGATCGAGAGGTCGGTTGCAGGCATTCATCCTAGAGACCCAAGGTAGTCCTGCAACCGTTCGCAGGCCCTGGCGTCCCCTCCTATGTTTTCTTCATTTCTGTTTTACTTTCTTCGAGATAGATGCATTTTCTTTAAAACCTATACTTTTAGTTATTTATAGAATGTTCATGAGTTGTGACACCAGTTTCTGGGTGGTAACTATTTTGGTTTTGTTAATAGTATAAGGAAAATAGGTAAAATATGTACTTCCACATTTATTTCTTTTTGGATTAGCTTTTATTAATCTTAATTATGAAAATATAAAGTAAAAAGGTGATTATAATTATAACGTTGGCTTGCCTAGCGAGTGCGATGTTAGGCGCCATCACGGTCCCGACGGTGGGAAAACCAGGTCGTGACAAGAATATATTGGAAGAAGTTGGGTTGGTTAGTAATTGTTGAATCGACATGATTGTGGTAGTGATCAGTTCCTTCATCGTGTTAAGTTATATATGTTATTTGTGGTTGTACGTGCGAGGCTTGACAGCCACCATAATTTGATTGATCTAGGAGGTATTTGGTTCTAAGGACTCGGTTGTGTAAATGGATTCCGAAAGAGTCATGGCGGTTTAGATCACGACATTTTGTATTTCCCGTGGTTTGAGAATTCAGTTGCATGTTGCATTAGTTCTTCTGAAATGAGCTAAGTAAAAGGTTTATATACGATGAAGTGTTTATTCTATTAGTGGTTCAGGAGTTATGATGAAATTCTTATACTCTCGCGTATTGGCATGTTAGGTGCAGTGAGCGGTATGAGAATTGGAAGATGGGGATCAAGGTTATGGTTCGGTGTTGACAGGAATGTCACAAGCTCGGATGAGCAGAAAAGAATTCAGATGTTTAAAGTAAGTTGGTATTGTCTTTAGCGTCACCTAAGATCTGTGTCCTGTGTAAGAGGCTTTGTGTACTGTTTTGCGGATTCATGAATCGCTTTACAACCTTGTATGGCCAGTGATAGGGATGTGCAGACTTTGCTACCTGGCGCGGAAGGTCGCCGGGGCGTATCCCACGGGAAGATTGTATAAGTGTGACATTTAGTCACTTGATTGATTAAAGATTAAAACCAAGTATGGAGATTTTGGTACTATCACTAGTGTGAGAGAGTTTTGGCCTGGAAAGCATTCTAATCCTTGGGTTGTAGACTGTGTGAGTTTGTTCCGGATTTGACGGCTATTCTCATGTTTCATGAATAGGTCGGTATGGATCCTTGAAAGGTTATTAGCCCAATGTGGTATGATCAGAATTGGTTTGAGGTCCGTTGATGGGTCTAAATGTGGATGTGTGCTCTACTCCACGATGGTAATGTTCATTCAACATAGCATTTCTTATGGAGGAGTATTTGAACATTGGATGTTATTTTTGTTGTCAGCTATTTCATGTAATACTCTATTGTGCCATGTGGGTTGTGAGACGGTCTGTTTATTCGTATATATGTTGAGGTTCCGCATAGATGTGATGTTATGTGAGCAGGATGGCTCTTGAGATGCAGATTATATATCGCGCCTTAGTTGTGCTTGAGTTTTGTATCGTATGGCGCTATCTATCTCCCCAGGGATGGTATTATGCACTTGGCGTGCTTGTGGTCGACATTCGGGTATTTCGTATATACGAGCATTCTGGCTCGGTAGGTATTTCCTTATAGATTATTATGTTTGGATTGAGTGACACACTGCTATGGGTATATTTTTTGGATCGGGTGGCACGCCGCCACGGGTATCATGTGTGGATTGGGTTACACGTTGCAACAGTGTGATGTTGAGTATAGTTCCCCTATATTTATTCTTATGTGTTTTGTTTCCCATTTTCTGAGGAAGGTTCATAATATTCTTTCCGCTGTTTAATTAGTTACGTGGGTTGAGTAGTTCTTTCTAGAGTTCGTTTTCCTTATGTATTACCTTCGAGTTTATAGCTTGTTGGTGCATTTTGGCATCATATGAGATCTTGGTCAATGTTTGAGGTGGCTTATTACCGAGCTGCTTGTACTGGGTGAGACAAGATTTTCGGACCTGAAATTCAGTGCAATCAGATCTATATAAGGTATATCAAAGAGCAAATATTATTATTGTCGCACCTCCTTTTTACCGCGCCCGCGGGGCGCGTGGGGAGTTTTCTCCAATTAAAGGACAGTCGAAACGGGATTTATTTAATTATTTAAGAGTCGCCACCTGGGAATTTTAAGGCGTCCCAAGTCACCAATTTCAATCCCTGAATCGAGGAGAATATGACTCTGTTTATTATTCTGCGAACCAGAAATCCTGAGTAAGGAATTCTGTTAATCCGGAAGAAGGTGTTAGGCATTTCCGAATTCCGTGGTTCTAGCACGGTCGCTTAACTGTTTTTATTATTGGCTTAATTATCTTGATTTTATTAAATATATTGATGTTACATGATTTTACTACCGCTTATACTTATTGTGATTGAAGACCCTTCTTTGAATCGAATTACGCGTACGTATATTCGTGTTATAAATTTAAAAATGCGGAATTGTGTCACGCGTACGTGTACACGATAACTTTTGGTAAGATATTTATTAAACAATCATTTTTCGAAATTGTGTCGAATCAAGAATATTTGTTTTTTCTTAAATAGTGAACCGTACATCTCGGGTTTTTATGAAATTGATTTAACGCCTTTGGAAAACCTTTTATTAAATATTCGCTCGAAATTGCGCGTACGCATAATCCGAATTTTTTTGCTTTTAAAAATATAATCAGGGTACGCGAACGTATCCCTAATTGCGCAAAATATTTGTAATGATATTAGGGATTTTTCCACAAATTGTTTATTATATTATGAGAAATCTTCATTTAAGATACCCTTTAATTCTTGAAAAAGAATTCACAATTTATTGAATGTTGCCCGTTGATTATAATTTCCGCATATAACATGTTCATCCAAGACTATTCAAATTCAAAATAAAGAATAAGAACATGATTAATACTATTCTTCACAAATACAACATATATATCTACATGCCCAATAATGAATTGTATATGAAACTAAAAATGATTTATAAAGGGAAGAATATATATTTTTTTTCAAGAACTTTTATTATTTCTATTTAGTGCAAGTCCTATTTCTAATTGTTGTTGATAAAAGTGTTGCAATTTGTATATCTCATCTTATTCTCATATACTTGCTTTTAATCTAATAGGCCTAATTATTTATTTAGGATGGTAAATAGGCATCAAATTGATAATAAAGGGAATTATTGTACAAATTAATTAACAACATTGCCTTACAAGCCACCTATTTGTATGTCTTGAAACATTCGTAGCACTTTAACATCATAATGAGCCATAACAACTCAACTCACCATCCACTAATGGTTCTATAAATACCTGTTATCATACCACATAAGAACGTACAACTTATATCATTCCATCCATAACTAAATCAAGTATAAGAATAAACTAGCAATATGGTTTTGATATTTTCACTCTATTCTAACAACGCCACAAGGCCTAGTAAATGGCCAATCTTTATGTCATGTTTCTTACCTTGACAGTTCAAATATGATTAAACTAATGAGATGAAGGGCTAACATTATTACAAAGCTTTATACGAACTTTCAAAGTAAGACAATTAGCTCATAGCTATCAAATTGAATTCACTACTAATTAACTAACATGAAACAAAAAATGAAATTTAAACTGATGAACTTGGACAAATGGAAAATAGAATTTCAATTCAAGCTTCATTGATGAGTCATGTTGAATCTCTTTCCAACTTAAAATTTAAAAGACATGTACCTGAAAATGAAGGTAGAAGGAGTAAATTTCAGCAGTTGCAGCAGTAACAAAATTAGCAGAATATACCAATAACACAGCAAGTCTGAACAAGACCCGTTAACCCAGATGAACAGTGACAGAGACTTGAGAAAAATTTTAGATTTGGACTGAACAATATTCACAAGCAAACAACGGACAGATTCTAGAAAGATAACATTTCAGATTTCAGTTTCTTTCCTCTTCCTGTTTCAGATTCCTATTCCACATTTCTTTCTTTCTGTCTTTCACAAATGTGTATGTATTTCTGTGTATATTTCCTAATGTTTTGAAAATCAACCTCTCTTAAACAGATAACCTGAAGAAAAACAAAACTGCCTTTCTAAATCAGATTGTTCCTCCTCTTAAAATCTACCCAAAATCTCAGTTTTCTTTGTTCTAATCTCTCTAAAAACTGAACTTTAAAATTTCTGTCTGAAAACTGATTTCTCTCTCTCTCTGAAAACTCTTAAAATCTGTCTAAATTCTGTTCTGAAATCTCTCCAAAAACTCTTAAACTCTCTTCAAGTTTTCTCAAAAACTCCTCCTAAATCAGTCCCCATTCCCCTCTATCTTATACAGGTCTGTCCAGCTCTCTTAAATGCTGCCTGGACCCTTTTTTTTTAAATAACAGAAAATCCCATTAAAAATCTGCTTTTACTACTTTAAGTCCCATTAAGTTAACTTTTTCCTGATTTCTAGCAGCCCATTATCCCTTGTTCCCCATTAGTATCATTAACTAATAGCCATTAACATACCACTTTCAGCCCTCTATTATATCATATTACCTCACTGTTTCATTACCAGTAGTACCCCTGAAAACCTACTGTTATTACTGAAAAATCAGAACCCACTGTAAAACAGATTCTATAATCTGTATAAACGTAATTATCCTTCTGATTTACAGCTATAACCAATCCTATGATTTTGAGACAGTATATCACATTTCTAATAACTGATTGACAAGAACTGAATTTAAACAGGGGATTCTCAACTGAACACTGAATAAAACACCCTTAACATTACACAGAACATGCAGGATTATTTCAACTGAAATTCAAAACTGAACTAAAAGCAAACAAATACAGGAGCATTGTCAATATACTGACAATGCCCTGTTCAGAAAACAATATATACATACCATTGACAAACTTTCTGAATTATTAAAAGAGAATCAATTAATTGGGAAGAACTAATTGACTGAGTTCAATGACAATAAACAATTCCAAACGGATAAACAGGGTATTACAAACAGCATTAATGGCAATAAGAATTTACAAAACAACTAATCGACGAACTTAATCGAGTCGATTACACATATTATGACCATTCGTAAACAACAGAAACAATAGTATGATTCTGATCCAATAGACGAGTATGAGACAGTATAACAGAATTGACTAAAAAAATATGAAAAAATTAAACAGACTAATGAAAACAAACATAGAATACTCATAGAATGCTCATAAGAAACAGAAATTACCTCTGAACCTTTAAATTCAAATGAACTCAACTCGACTTGGATTTGGACTTTGTTTGAAATCAAACAGACCTTAGTCGAAGTATTTTCCACTGAAAATATTTCGACTAAGGTCGATTAAACCTCAAACTTTATTCAATCTGGACAGAATCCAAAAGTTTGGTATTTTAGGGTTCTTGAAAGTTTGATTTGGGACTTACTCATTTCTGGTTAGATTCGAGGGAAACCAAAGATGTTCTAGGCACGAGGGAGGTCAGGGGGTAACTGGTGTGGGTTTGAAGTAGGTTGGGATAAGGTCAGGTTGTACTCGAATCTTCAAATGAAGATTCGAGTAGTTCCAGTATGATTCGAACTATGCAACTAACAGATCCATGATGAGGGTATCTAGGGGAAGTTGTGGTGTTATTTTGGAAGCCATCAGAGAAGATCAGGTTTTCAGGCCAACCTTCGATTTAAGATTCGAAGGGTTGGGGCCTGATTCAAAGGAAACTAAGGTCATATTCGTGTAGAGGATGTTCAGGGGGTCTTAGGGTGTTATTTTGGTGACCGGCGGCGTTGATGCCGCCGGGTTTCAGGCGGTGGGATCTTAGGGCGGCTAGGGTTAGGGGGAGGGTCTGAGGAAGATGATGAACAGTGAGAGGAGGGGGGTGTTCAGTTAGGGGTCGGGGTAGGGCTTGGGACTTATATAGGGGTGGGGTGGATTGATATTGTCAGTTAGATCAAGTAGAATGAAGGGCCAGGATCAATTCATTAATCCAAACGACGTCGTTTGGTTTAACATTGGGGTCGGACTGAGTCGGGTCACTGGATCGGGTTACGGGTTACGGGTAAAGGTGATGAAATCGCGTCCGTTGGTTGGATTTGATCCAATGGTCCTTGATAAATGTGGCCAAACGTCGTCGTTTGGTCTTGGCTTTGGACTGGACCGGACTTGGGCTGCCTGGATTGGGCTAAAGGGGGTAATTTGGCTTGGGCCTGGATTTAAATCCAGGTCCGATTTTTATTCCTTTTTCAACTATTTCATTTTTCTAATTTAAATTTCCAATTTTAATTATAAAACAATTTTAACTTCACAAAAATATATTAATTACTCTATAACAATTATTTAACACATAGACAAAACATCAATCACACAGTGAAATATTTAAAATAGAACTATCGCATATTTTTGTGATTTTATTTAAATTATCTTTTAAATGCATAATTAAATCCTATATGCATGCAACATGTATTTTATTTTATTTTTCATTTTATTATGACAAAGTAAACATTTACGGACATAACACAAATATTTAACACCACGCAAATTCAAAAATTACACAGTAAAAGAAATTTATTTTATTTTTTGATTTATTTTGGAGTAGTTTTCGTTAAGGCAAAAATCACGTGCTCACAATTATTTAGTTCAGAAAAAGGTAATGGTCCTTAACAAGAAGAGAGACTCCATGATTTGTTTATTCAGCAAGTGGTTATGAGTTTATACACACCTCTTCCGTCGTGGATGTATTGCGATAGTTGAAACAGGGCTTATATATGTTATGAGGTATACTACGGGATTTGGATCAATGGAAATTTTAGCTATTGTGCTGAGGGGAGATTGCCTTGGGCAAATAAGTTATGTGGTGCATGGTATGATTTCAGCAGAGTAGCATGGTCATGTTGGGTTCAGTGTTTGGTGATTGGTACGGTGTCCGTATGTGAGAATCTGGTATTGTAGAGGATTTCGGATGTTGGAATTTGGTTCTACAGCTTGTTAGCTAAGGTAGCATGATGGATCTTCAGCCTGGCTCGAGCTAATGTGCCCAACCTGGTTGTTGTAGCACGAGTAGGTGTACGTGGTGTTAAACAATGATTTTGGACAACTCTGGAGCAGTTCTTAGCACGTTCGAGGACGAACGTATGTTTAAGTGGGAGAGAATGTAACGATCCGACCACTCGTTTTGAGCTCTAACGCGTCATTCAGCTGTTTGAGGCCTTGAGTAGCTTCACTTCAGGTATTATGACTTGAACGTGTGGTCGGAATTAAATTTCGGGAAGTTCGAAGTTGATTTAGATGGAAAATTCTCATTTCGGAAGCTTTAAATTGGAAGAGTTAACTAACGTTTGACTTTTTAGTAAACGTGCTCAGAATAGGGATTTGAAGGTTCCAATAGGTTCGTATGATGATTGTGGACTTGGGCGTATGCCTGGATCGAGTTTTGGATGGCCCGGGAGCGTTACGGCGCCTATTGTGGAAAGTTGGCATTTTGGAAGAATTTCATGAATTTGGGTTGAAGTGTATTTTAATGTTATCGATGTCCGTTTGGGATTTCGAGCCTAGGAATAGCTCCGTATGGTGATTATGGTCTTAGGAGCACGTCCAGATGTGGATTTGGGGGTCCGTAGGTCATTTCGGGGTCATTTGGTGAAAGTTGGAAGTTGAATGTTTTTGGAAGTTTGACTGGTAATGGACTTTTTGATATCGGGGTAGGATTCCGATTTCGGAAGTGGGAGTAGGTCCGTAATGTCAATTATGACTTATGTGCAAAGTTTGAGTTCAATTAGAATTGATTTGATAGGTTTCGGCATCAAATGTAGAAGTTTGAAGTTCTAAAGTTTATCAAGCTCGAATTGGGGTGCGATTCATGATTTTGATGTTGTTTGATGTGATTTGAGGCCTCGAGCAGGTCCGTGTTATGTTATGAAACTGGTTGGTGTGATTGGGCGGGGTCTCGAGGGCCTCGGGTGTGTTTCGGGATGGTTTCGGACCAAGTTTGGTTGAGTTGTGGCGGATGATGTCTGGTGTCTGGTTTTGTTCTTCGCGAATGCGATGGGATTCCTGCGTTCACGAAGAAGGATCTGTTGGTTGCTGACTTTTGAGCTACGCGTTCACGAAGGAGAAATTGGGCCTATGGGAATTTTAGCCTTCGCGTTTGCGAAGGTTCGCCTGGTAAAGCATCGCATTCGCGAGCAGTGACTCGCGTTCGCAAAAAGGGATTTTTTGAGCCGGGAGTGGTAATTGCTTCGCGAACACGAGGGACATGCCACGTTCGCGAAGAAGGTCGTACTAGGAAATGTTCTTTTATAAATCGGGAGTTTGGCCATTTTTATCTCATTTCCTCCATGGGAGCGACCTAAGAGTGATTTTGGAGCACCATTTTCATCGTCAATCATGAGGTAAGTGATTTCTAATAGTTGTGAGTTAACTACAAGGGTTATATGTGGATTTAGACATGAAAATTTGTAGGAATTTGGAATTTTGAAGAAAATCCTAGAAATTGGTATTTTTGGATTTTGACCATGAATATGGGCATGCAATTGAGAATAAATTATATATTTGAGTTCGTGATGTTATGTGTAATGTTTATGTTCGAAATTTTTTCGAATCCGGGCATGTGGGCATGAGGGTGACTTTATCGACATTTCAAGCAGAGTTGGAAATTATTATAAATTAAATTATAATGAGTATTAGAGTATATACTTATGGATTTGCACACGAAGCGATGGGCATCAATTTGAGTTGTTGGAAAAGCTTTCCAGCCAGTTATGGAACTTCGGAGCAAGGTAAGTCTCTTTTCTAACCTGTAAGAGGGAATTAACCCCATAGGTGAATGATTTAATATGTGCTTCTATTTGTGGGAGCTACGTACGCACGAAGTGACGAGAGTCCGTACGTAGCTACTAATTATTCTTTTGTCCGGGTAGTTTAGGACCCAAATCATGTGATACTTGCGATATTTGCACGCTACTTGCTAATTTAAATGGTTAAGTCATATTGGAACTTGATAAAAGAATTGCGAAAGGTCGAATTTCATTTACTTGAGTTTGGTACAGGTTACTTGACCGTTAATGAGAATTGGTGTTTCTTTGAATATTAGCCTCTTAATAATCTTGAATCGGTTGTTTATAAAAAATATTTTCTCTTCTTGTGGAGCTGGCCTAACGCCTTGGTAGCAGATAGATGCATCTATTGTTCGTGTTGTTCGACCCTTAGCAGTGCACAATTTATATAGTTGTATGTTGGATCGGGCCGTACGACCTCGGCATAATTCGTGCGTAAAAATTCATGGAGCCCAATTATAATTGATATTATTTTATTGGCTTAAGAGATTAATTTGTTAAATGATGAAACTTAATTAGGGATTTACTATTAGTGAAAGAATCATTTATTTATTTCTTGTTATTGAGTTTTCAGCTGTATTTTTGTAATCCCTTCTTAATTATAATTTCGGTACTTTATTGTTAGCCCATAGTAAGTGTCAAAGTTGACCCCTCGTCACTACTTCTTCGAGTTAGACTAGATACTTACTGGGTACGCATTGATTTACGTACTCATGCTACACTTGTTGCACATTTTGTGCAGACACGTATATGTCTAGTGGTCTTGTGGGCGCAGAAACGCGATTATTGCGGGGACTTAAGGTGAGCTGCATTCCATGTTTTGAATCCACAGCATACAGAGTCCCCATCAGAGTTATTTACATTCTGCTATCTAATTTGTATTCCAAACAGATGTTGTATGTTATCATGTTTCCTAGTTGATGCTCATGCACTTGTTACACCAGGTTTTGGGGATGCTTACGGGTCGTTCATTATTGTAGTTGTGAAAAATGTTATCATTACCCTGTAAATTCTATTTCTTACTATTTAATTAATGAAAAATTATGATTTTGGCAAAGGGCTAAATATACCCCTCTACTTTCAAATATTGTTTACCCCTAGCTCTCGTTATACTATTGGGCTATCTATACCCATACCGTCATACTATTGGGTTATCTATACCCCTACTGTCATACTTTAAAACAAAAATATCCCTATTTTGGATGGAGTGACACGTGGCAACACCAGATTAAAACGACCCATTTCTTTTTTTTACCCGACCCGTTTTTAAAGAAAACCCACAACCCGACCCCTATTTTCATTTTTTTCCAGTTTTTTAAAAAATGAAAATATTTTGTTAAAAAACAAAAAAAAAATTCTGTTTTTACAAATTTGTTTTTCCAGTTTTTACAAAACAAAATTCTTTTAAAAAACTAAAAAAATGAAAAAAATATTTTTTAAAAACGAAATATTTTGTTGAAAATAATTTTTTCAGTTTTTAAAAAATGAAAATATTTTGTTAAAACATGAATTTTTTTTCTGTTTTTACAAATAAAAATTCAGTTTATACAAATTTGTTTTTTCAATTTTTACAAAAAGAAAATCTTTAAAAAAACTGAAAAAATGAAAAAAAAATTCAAAATCGAAAATATTTTGTTGGAAATATTTTATTCAGTTTTTAAAAAACGAAAATATTTTGTTAAAAACTTACAATTTTTTTCAGTTTTTACAAATATGTTTTTAAAGTTTTTACAAAAAAAAAATTGTTAAAAAAATGATTTTTTTTCAGTTTTTACAATTTGTTTTGCAAAATCTTCGGTATCTACTCAGTTTAAAAAAATGAAAATATTTTGCAATTTTTTTTAAAGTTTTACAAAAAGAAAATTCTTTAAAAAAACTAAAAAATGAAAATATGGTTCGAGTTGTGGGTTTTTTGTAAAATGGGTTGGGTTAAAAAAAGAAATGGGCCATTTTAATCTGGTGTTGCCACATGGCACTCTATCCAAAATAGGGGTATTTTTGTTCCAAAATATGACGGTAGGAGTATGGATAACCCAATAGTATAACGAAGGGTACAAGTAAACAATATTTGAAAGTAGAGGGATATATTTGCCCCTTTGCCATTTCAAAAATACTAAAATGAGTAATTAAGTTAATCATTCACTGTTGGCTTGCCTGACGGCGGTGTTAGGCGCCATCACGACCTTTAGTGGATTTTGGATATATGTTCCCTTAGGTCTCACGAGTCATGAGCAAGTCTAGTAGAGTCTTGCGGATCGATACAGAGACATCTGTACTTATCTTTAAGAGGCTACATGGCTGTTAGGAGCACTTCCTTTCTTGATTCCTCATAGTGAGATTTGATTCCTTTGAGGCTTATGCCTTTATTTCTTTCCTATTAAATCTTATGCGACGTGAAACACTTGTTATCAATTAGGAATCGATGGATTGTAGTGGTACTGCAGATGTTGTGCAGGATGTTTCTCCCTGCGTATTTGATTGGACTAATGTTTTCGCCTTGCGGAATGGATGTTCTGTCGTTTAAGGTAAGCATACGTATTGCCTATGGTTTTGAGAATGGGCACTGATTGTTATGATGATTCGTGCGTTGCTATCGCACAATGTTGGTGTAATAGTAGGGTGCTTATTTATGGATCGCGGTGGTGAATGGCTTGAAAGGAGGATTTCTCAGCGCATGATATAGGTTCAACATTTATTTCCAGCAAGGGAAAGACAATCAAACTATATTTGTTCGGGCTTGAGCTGATGGAGTGTCGCGCCCCCTTTTTTCCTCCGCAGAGAAAGTTCGGGTTTCGACATTCATGGGGGGTAATAACTCAGTTCCTTTTGGGAATTGGGTATTTGAAGAGTAGCCACCTAACGGGTTATGATGAGTTAGGGCACCTAGGGCGATTAATTCTTGGATTGGTTTGCATTACCAGAGATTAGGGTAAGGGCTCGAAATGACCTCGAGGGGAAGGTGTTAGGCACCCTTCTTGGTCCACAACTATGGGTCTCGGCCGAACTTATACTTACGAATTAGTCCATTAACAAATAAATAGTTGAATCAAATAGTTTGCAAGTAAAGCACGTTGGACGTTGTATAACTCAAATAACAAGGCAAAGATTTTGAACAAGTTGCATACTATAAAACAAGGTTTAAACAAAAGGAATTTTGGAAAAAGGGGAAGTCCTAGGCTAGTTAGCCTATAGGATCACCCCACATAAGGTCCGATAAACACTCCTCAATGAGGGGCTACACGTGACATTAGCGCGTAGTCATCATATCCCATATCTACCCTTCCCACCCCCTTAGTGGTCATTAAAGCGAGTGTTGGTCAGCGATCTCTATTGCGTGTTGTTACCCGTCCCTTCTTAATGGTCTTGGAGAAAATTTAGGACCTCTACCTATAGGTAGTTCTAGACAGACCACTAAGGTTTAAAGGAGAAAATACTAAGGCGACTGGCAAGAACAAATAGGACCTTAGCACATAAGACAGGAAAGAAGCAATTAGAGGCTCAAGTTTACCTCCACAAACAATGCACATAAGCAGCATGACTAAAACACAAATAAGGGCCTTTTGTTAAACAGTATCTTAAGGCATGATGTCTAAATAAATATCAAGACACAGAAGATAGGCAGTTTATTTATTTTATAAACTCAGAAGTAATGGCCTTATCAGTTTGCCTAGTGATTTTTTAAGCCTATTAAAATTAGAACGACACTAAGTAGCAGAAACAGTTTCAAAGTTACAGGATTTGAAAATGCCCTACAGGCTTGCCTACACACGGAATAATGATAACTACGTTTTATATAGTAAAACAGGGGAGATTTTAAAACAGATTCTTGAATCCCTATAGGCATAGACATGCTGTCTAATGATAAATTAAGGAAGTTTTGAAAGAATTCATTTCAGGGAAAATAAACCACTAATTAAACTAGTTTCGAAGTGAACTAATCATGGACTAGATTGATTTATTTAAACTAAACTGGTTTTAGATCTATAGGCAGAATTTTTGATGTTGTTCCCTATAGGCATGATATCTAATTATTTAAAAAACTGATGTAGAAATTGGTAGGCATGATAACAAATGAAAGCACATATAAATATCTGTTATAGTATAAGTTGAACCGGATCTTATTCTATAGGCATGATATCTACTTGTAAGGTTGATTTTAAGACCTATAAACATGATTTCTATTATTAGAACCACTTGATACCTATAGGCATGATTTCTAGCATGGTAAGGCAAACATAGCAAAATATAAAGTCCTATAGGCATGGTTTCTACCCGTATTACCCTACAAATATGTAACTACCCACCCTTTTCACTAGTTACCCCGATATTCATTTACAAATTATTACAGACCATATGAATGAATTACATAAATAGATAAAAGGAAAAAAAGAAGTTACACTATAGGGAGCCTGAATCAGACCCAAATAAGTTCTCAAAACCTCTGACAACCTCAAATGCCAGTTTCATAGACAATATCATTGTCTAGGTGCGTCAGATTTTTCTAAGGATCTCAAGGATCTCGGGTAGTGCTCACACCTAGACTTTGTAACCAAATTGAGTAAGTGCAGTGTGGAAGGGATAGCTTCAGTGTGCCAGAGTTCAGAGGGTTCTCAAGAGGATCCCAAGGCAGTACACACACTGGAGGGGACGGAACCTAGTGACTTATGAGTAGAGTGAGAGTGCTTGACACAATTTGAAAGGTTTCAGTCGGAAAACAATATTAAAAAGAGAGATGTGCTTGAAATGGTTTTGTAAAAAAAACATAAGACAATTTAAAAGAAAGATAAGGTGACTAACAATCAATCAAACTAAATATAGAACCAGAAGCACTTCAATACATGGAGTCAGATAGGTGCACATATCCACTTAGGGGTAATGGGGATTTGGGGTCAGCATAGGGTATATAGTAAGCACAGATGCACCTAGGCACAGAATCAGAGGAGCCTTAAAAGGGGCCAAGGCTTTTAAAGTATAGCATGAACTTTAGGGTTAATACAGAATCAATAGGCGAATTACTTCATACAGGAAGGTGCATGCCAGGAATCAGAGAAACATAGTCACATTGGGACATACTAGAAGGGGATCCTAAGGGAGGTATATAGCATGCAGCAAAGAAGATAGTGAAGTACATATGTTAATTGCAGGTTGAACAACAAAACCATAGATAGAAGCATAATATAAACATGACAAATTGAAGTAATAGGAGAAACATGTTGTTTTGGGACTTGAATTAAAATTAGAATGTACCAGTAAGGGGATAGTAAACACAAAGTAAAAGGGAACCCAGTAGTCAGCCTTGGCTTACAGCTGGCTGATTTTAGACAGTAGTAAGTGACACAAAAGAGATCAGAAAGCTTTTAGTATGTAAGAGAGAGTTTTTGAACCAATGTGTTCGTGTGTTTGTGTTAATGAGAGAGTGTGTATATATAGTAGTTCGAAATTAGGCAAGAATCACAGTAGTATAGTAATTATGGAACCAAGTACTAATCAGAATCAAATCAATGCAAGTACTCCTTTAATTAAGGGGTAATCAACCAACGGTAATGAGCAGAAAATGTTTAAGGAAAGAAATCAAGTAGGGCATTAGGTACAAAATAGACAATTAGGGGTAAGTACATAAGGGTTCAATTAAGAAAACAGCTAGTGAAGAATCAGTAAAATACTCGGTTAACCAAATAAGGTAAGAAAACAAAATAAAGTTGCAGAATATGAAAATAATCGAAAATCAGCATATAGTAAATCGGTGAATCAAGGACTCGAAATTACTGATTTAAGGAGAGTAACATGGGTTCCCATGAATAAGCAAATAAACCAAGTTTAAACAGGAGAATCGAAGGTCTAAAGGGAAGTTTTCAAATCAAGCCAAGAAACAGGGAGCTCAGAGTCAATCAAAGAGAGAGTCATGAGTCAATGTTTTAGCATATAAATAGAGTGAGATAGGAGTAACCAAACATAGCAAGCAAAGAGGCAAGTATTGACCAGTCAAGATGAACCCCAACATATAGAGTTGATGTAAGTTAGGCATAAAAACTCAGTAGAAATATATTTGAGGCGAGATAATCATAGAAACTCAAACAAGAACAGGCAATCACAAAATCAGACGAAGAAACCTAGAAAAATTAGGGCTTTCAACATAGACGAGTTAAAGATGTGATAAACTCATAGAATCAGTTAAAATAATGCAAGAAGTAGAAGTTTAAACTCAAAGAATCAGTTAAACAAAATTTTAAAAGAAGTTCTGAAACCCTCATTTTTAGAAGAAGGTGAAAAACACTTGAAATCAACAATTCTTGTAAAAAAGTTCCAAGGACAGTGTAAAACATTAAAAAAAAAAACTCAAGTCGTCCTAGATCTGTACAGATCTAAGAGATATAGGAAGAAATTAGGGTTTCAGAAGAAATCCATATAGAGATGAAAGAACTTGTCTAGAATCCCAAGGATCGTAACAAATATAGCATGACTTTGCTCAAAATCACATTGGAGTAGCCAAGAACAGACAAGTGACGAACCCTAGATGCAAGTCGGCATGGACTTGGGCCCTTGAAGACCTTAGAGAAGGTAGGCATTACATGAGAGAAGCCATTGGAGGCTTAAGAGTCGATGAGAGATCAGCGGAGAAGACCGGAGAAGAGAGATCGGCGGTTGAAGGGATAGGCTTTGAGGGTGATGAGAGGAGATGGGAGAATACAGAGGCGGCGGGTTTGAGAGAATGAGTTAGGGTTAGGGGCCGTTTAGAGTTAAAAAAGGCAAGAGCTAATACGGTCTGTTGATCTTTTTAGATCAACGGCCATGATTTAATTGGTTCTGGGTTGGGTAGGCGGGTTTAAGGTTTGGGTCGGGTAATTCGATTAGGAATTGGGCTGGGGTTGGGTTAAAATTGAGGCTAAAATTGAAATGCAATCTGGCTATATTTTAAATAGCCAATTTATCCCTATATAATTTATAATAAATAGTAAATAATTTCTATAAAACAATTTCATGTACTAAAATGATTTAAAATAGATATTCAACATTTTAAAAATATAGAAGGTCGTTTTGTACATATAAAACGTAATTGTACCCTAATAAGGCTAGTATTGTTATTATATGCAAATTGGCTTTAAAAATACAAATTGCAATTATAAAAATGCACAAAATATTTCAACAGTATTTTGGCATAAATATAGGATTTAGATGACTAAATTACCACAACAATAATTTGAGGGATAATTGTTGGGGATTTTATGAGTAAAAGGGAAGGAAATAAATCAATTTAAAATCTTTAAAATTATAGAAAAAATTATAAAAATCTTTGCATGCTTGTACATGCATATATATGCTCTTTTGAAAGTATTTATGCATATAAAAAATATATAGGGAAAAATTCAGTATCAACGACTGCCTCTCTTTATCCGGGAAGGATGAAAGAATTTTCGGGTAAAGAAATGATGGCTAATTTTGACCGGCGGGATGCTTTGGAATCATTTCAAGAACGGACACGAGGTGCCGAAGCGGCTATGGTGAGCGGTTTAAAGCTCAGGAAAGTTGAAGGAACTGAAGCGAGATCGCTCCTGCTAGGATAGCGGTTGCTTACTAGTTACCTGCGGATAAAAGATGCTATAAACATGTATTTGCGAAAATTTAAACATGATGCAAATTCCCTTTGGACCATGAAGGTTGTCTTCGGACGGTTGAAGATGACTTCCTCAGACCATGACGTCCTGGGCCATGAATTGTTCAGTGAGGGATTCGCAGGCCATGAAATGATGTTCTCGGGCTATAAAGATGGTGCCTCTGAACCATGACACCTTTGAATAATGATATGCAAATTTGAGAGGTCTTCATGCCATGGCATAGTGTCTTCCGGGTATGAAGATGATGCCTTTAGACTATGACGCCTTCAGATAGATTGGCGATATTTCAGCCCATGATATGCAGTAACGATGTTAACAAGACAAGGCTTTGTCTCGCGAAATGGAGGATAACCTGACAGAAGAGCAAATAGATAATGCTAGAAATAGAGCAAAATTTGTACGAAAAGGGACAGTGCTTAGTCCCATGCGAATGGGAGGGGGCAAGGATTAGCCTCATGCAAGTAGAGAGTCAGGGATTAGACTCATGCAAGTATGGAGGCAGAGATTAGCCTCATGCAAATTAGGAGTCAAAGATTAGACTCATGCAAATAGGGAGTCAGGGATTAGACTCATGCAAGTATGGAGTCAGGGATTAGACTCATGCAAATAGGGAGGCAGGGATTAGCCTCATGCAAATAGGGAGTCACGGATTAGACTCATGCAAGTGTGGAGTCAAGGATTAGACTCATGCAAGTAGGGAGACAGTGATTAGCCCATGCAAGTATGGAGTCAAGGATTAGACTAATGCAAGTAGGAAGGCAGGGATTAGCCTCATGCAAGTATGGAGTCAAGGATTAGACTCATGCAAGTATGGAGGTAGGGATTAGCCTCATATAAGTAGGGAGGCAGGGATTAGCCTCATGCAAGTATGTAGTCAAGGATTAGACTCATGCAAGTAGGGAGACAGGGATTAGCCTCATGTAAGTATAGAGGCAAGGATTAGCCTCATGGAAATACGGGGGACAGGGATTAGTCCCATGCAAAGACCGAGCAGCAAATAAGAGTAGTGTATGTCTTAGCTGGAGATGTATTCGATGTCTGATGGCCTAATTGATAGTGAATTATCTTTGTGTATACATGTTTTGCGAATGCTATCGTTATGTCAAATGTGCCTGCGTTCAAAGAAAAATTGTAAGTTTTGTGGGGAAAGGTTGGTTCGTGCTCCTATTGGCTGGATTTGCTTTGCTCCGTTCTGAAATCCTTTGGAGTTCCCCTGGGTGACACTTGACTCTTATAGAAATAGAGTTTCGAACAGATGCAATTATTGATAAAAATAGAGTTGTTTTGGAAACGTATTGATATATCAAGTAATTTTTTATGAACTAGTACTATAACACATCTCAAAGGCATTGCAGCTCTCTCATATTGGAATTTTGAGGGTCCTCCTCAAAATTCTGCCCCAGTTTGGTAGATGATCTTTGACTGTTTGCAGATAATGGATCTTGCTAAATCTTCTTCGGAATTTTGAGAATCCTTCTCAAAATTCTGCCCAGTTTCTTAACCGATTCCTGACCGTCTGACATGCGATGGCGTTGGCTGGACTTGCTCCGGAATTTTGAGGGTCCTCCTCAAAATTCTGCCCCAGTTTCTGATCTAGGGGGAAATAAAAATTTTATTATGATATGACCAAACCCATAAGGCTGCCTACGTATCCCCTCTTAAATGGGAATCAGGTCAAGCGTAGTTTAATTACATCAGAAGATAAATGTAAAGTAATCTAGGCATAATATCTCTTGACTATGTCTGAATTGATTGGTTTTGGCCAGATTTCTCCATCCATTTCTGCAAGTATGAGTGCTCCTCCTATTAGTACCCTATGAACCATGTATGGACCCTGCCAGTTAGGAGAGAATTTCCCTTTGGCTTCATCTTGATGCGGGAATATTTTCTTCAATACCAGCTGCCCTGGTGCAAACTGTCTTGGTTTGACCCTTTTGTTGAAAGCTCTGGATATTCTGTTCTGATAAAGTTGGCCATGACATACTGCGTTCATCCTCTTTCCATCGATAAGGGCCAATTGTTCATAGCGGCTCTTTATCCACTATGCATCGCGGAGTTCAGCATCTTGTATGATTCTTAAAGAAGGGATCTCTACCTCGGCTGGGATGACAGCCTCGGTACCATAAACCAGCATGTAGGGAGTAGCTCTGGTTGATGTGCGAGCTGTAGTGCGGTATCCCAACAAAGCGAAGGGTAACTTCTCATTCCACTGTTTGTGATTCTCTATTATTTTCCTTAGTATCTTCTTAATGTTTTTGTTGGCGGCTTCTACGGCTCCATTCATCTGAGGTTTGTAGGCTGTAGAGATCTTGTGCTTGATTTTGAAAGTGTCACACATAGCTTTCATCAGATCACTGTTGAGATTGGCGGCGTTGTCAGTAATAATGGACTCGGAACTCTGAATCGGCAGACAACACGATCCTTGACAAAATCTGCGATGACTTTCTTGGTTACAGCTTTGTAAGATGCAGCTTCTACCCATTTTGTGAAGTAATCAATGGCTACCAGAATAAACCTGTGTCCGTTTGAAGCAATGGGCTCAATCGGACCAATAACATCCATTCCCAAACGGCAAATGGCCAAGGAGAGCTTGTTGCATTGAGATCATTTGGTGGCACTTTTATCATGTTGGAGTGCATTTGACATTGAAAGCATTTGCGGACATACTGAATGCAATCCATCTCCATGGTCATCCAAAAGTAACCTGCCCTGAGTATCTTCTTAGCCAAGATGAAACCATTCATGTGTGGACCACAGGTCCCAGCATGCACATCCTCAAGTAGCTTAGAAGCTTCCTTTGCGTCAACACATCTTAGTAAACCCAAATCAGGAGTTCTTCTATACAAGTTCCCTCCGCTATGGAAGAAGTGATTTGACAATCTCCGGAGTGTGCGTTTCTGAGTGTGATTTGCATGCTTCGGGTATTCTCCTTTTGATAAGTATTCTTTGATGTCATGGAACCAAGGCTTTCCGTCTGCTTCTTCCTCTACATGAGCATAATATGTCGGCTGATTATGGATCCTTACCGGATGGGATCAATGTAGTTCTTATCTGGATGTTGTATCATAGAAGACAGAGTGGCCAATGTGTCGGCAAACTCATTCTGAATTCTAGGCACATATCAGAATACTATCTTCGTAAACCTCTTTCTCAATTCTTGCACATGGTGCAGATATGGTAATATCTTGGAATTCTTGGTGGCCCACTCTCCTTGTACCTGGTGCACAAGCAAATTTGAATCACCGATCACCAGCAACTCCTGAACGTTCATGTCGACTGCCATGTTGAGCCCTAGTATGCAGGCTTCATATTCTGCCATGTTGTTGGTGCAAGGAAATCTGAGTTTAGCAGATACCGGATAATGCTGACCCGTTTCTGATACCAAAACCGCTCCAATGCCCACTCCTTCGAAATTTGCGGCTCCGTCAAAGAACATCCTCCAACCGTCATATGTTTCGGTGATGTATTCTCCTACGAATGATACTTCTTCATCAGTAAAATACGTTTTTAAGGGTTCATATTCTCCTCCCACCGGATTTTCAGCAAGGTGATCTGCCAGTGCTTGTCCCTTGACCGCCTTTTGAGTTATATAGATGATATCGAACTAACTTAGTAGTATCTGCCACTTAGCCAACTTTCTGAATTTCCGGTGGCCGTTGGCGACGGAGACGACGATGGAATAGGGGCGGCTAGGGTTTCACGTTTGAGAGGGTTAGATACAGAAATGAGAGGATTGATTTGGGGGGGGGGTCTCTAATTCGGACACTTTTAAGGGAATTGAGTGACCAGTTCCAAGCCGTTGGATCAAACGAATCCAACGGCTGAAATGAAAGATGGGGTAAAACGAGGTCGTTTTTTGGAGCTGGGGCTGGACCGAGTTCCCTGGGTTTTGGGCTTGGGTTAGGGACAGATATGGCATGGCATTTGGCCCAAATTCAAAACAAATTAAACCCTTTTTTTTCAATTAACCAATTATTTCCTTTTTCTTTTGTTTTTCTTTTCTTTTAATTAAAAATTCTATATTAAATTACTAAATTAATCCAAATTGTAAAATTAAACTAGTTATCTAATTATAAAAAATTATAAAATTACTTGATCCTAAATTAAGAGAGAAAAAATAAATAATATAAAAATTAAAAGGCAAAAATGTAAAATGGGCCATTTTTGTGATTTTTATTTTTTAATAAAACAAATAATTAACTAATTATTCCTAAAAATATAAAAACAAAATATAAATGCAATGCATGGTATTTTTGGCGTTTTTCATAATTTTAATAAAAAATAAACGTGCACAAACATACAAACAATTAATAAAATCCTACAAAACTCATATAAAATGGCAAATAATTGGAAAAACCTATTTTCTTGGATTTTATAGGAGTAATTCATATAGGGCAAAAATCACATGCTCACACCTCCATGACCACTCCGAACACAGAACAACCAACACGATATGATGAAATACAGCTGAACAACACATAAAGAAGCAGAAATGGGGAGAACGAGACTTTAACTCATGAAATGACCGGCCTGGTCGTTACAACTATACTTTCTACAGTGCTATACAAATCGGTGTAACTAGTGTATAAAATCTATGAGATAAATTACTCATTTCAGTCATTCATGATAGAAAAATGCAAACACTACCTTAGAAAACTCATAACCATTATCGGATGTAATTTACTACATGCATATATTAAACTATCATGCAATCCAATTAGAAGTGAATAAGACCGATGGCCGTGTATAATGCTTTACTTTGAATTTCTTATGTTGAAGCCTCTAGCTTAAAATACCACTGGACTTAATCAGAAAGAAAATAAGATCAACTCTTGTAGTTAGAAATTCGTGTTGATAACGTTTTAAAAAATCACGAGCAAACTAACAACATGAAACAAGAAAATAGACAAGATATGTAGAGAAGAGGAGAGAGCTTTTCTTCTTATTTCAAGTATGCTTCTTGTGTGTTCTTCCATAGGCAAACAATACCTTATATATAGTGTACAACATACATCCAAAGTTAACCAAATATAGGTCCTAGAAATTAATACGTACATCTATCCAAGTAGTACATTAAGTAAAATATATAGATAGATTAAATGAACAACCATATACATTCACTTTATTTATAACAAGTTCTTGTTTTTTTCCTGCTCATTCTCCTACAAATTAGGATCCCTTTTTTGCCCCTGGTCATTTTTACTCCCAATTCTCAAAAAGTCCATGAAAAAGGAATTACTGCGTTAACTACCATACCAACGATAAAATACTTCCTGATTATTTGTCATTTTACGGGGGTCTTTGTTGGTTCAATAAAAATTCAACTCAATATTTCTTTAATAATTTTATCTATTATTTCAACTTGAACTTGAAATGAAAATTTTGAAACTAAAAACTGGTTTAATGAGTATATTAAGTGAAGTAATGGTTTGTACTCACAAAAGATAACATTTTAATGTCCAAACCTTCAATTATCGTTTTCAATTTTTAGTTTAAATACTTTTTTTTGTATAAAACTCAATCAAATATAAATGAGTATTTAAAATTTAATCCGTTTTCCTAAAACGTACACCCGAGTCAATATTCTCGTTCATTAATCACCATACACTCGGTCGATTTTTAAAAATGATTGACTAAAATAACAGACCTATTTCGGTCGATTTTTTGAACATTAATTCTAATTTATTTTATATGAAAAACTGACCGATTTCGGTTGGTTTCTTAAAAAATAAATTTTGCGGGACACTAAAATAGTTTTTCGCATTTTTGCACAAAAAAAAAACCGAACGAAGTTGGTCGGTTTCGTTAAAAAATTGACCGACTTCGGTCAGTTTTTTGACGGTCGGTTTTTGACTAAATTTCTAATAGTGATTACACAATATTATAATTATGACAACCCGTTTGTAAGTCATAATATAATTACAAGCGTATTATTTGGTTGCACAAGTATAATTACACAGTTAGATTAAATTTTAAATCTAAAGTTAATTATCAAAAAAATAGTTAAGATTTAGCAACTATATACCTTTATAAATGATAGTACTAATTTTTACATTTAAGATAAATATTATTTCTTGAAAAATATATTAATTACTAATAATATATTTGTAACTAATATTATAAAAATAATTGACATATATTTTAAAATTAATAATATTTTATTTTAATTAATAATAAAAACTAAAAGCACATATTTTATAAGAAAAACATGAAGTGCATGATAAAAGATTAATATTTATGAATATAACGCCATAATATTATTCAAATATTTTATAAAAAATAATCTATCAATTCTAATTGAAAAATGAACATCATATATCTGAATTAATAAATTAATATTAAGAAAGCAAATAAAATAGAATAAAAAATATAACATAAATTTAAAATTCAAAAAAAATTAGCATAATACTCTTACGTAAAATTGAAATAAGTTTCAACATAATTTAAGTAAATATAATTCAAAAGAAAAGGAAAACATACGTCTATAACCTCATTCAACAATGAGATTCTACTCCAATGACATCACTCCTTATATGCCAAATTTATTAATAACTTATTGTTTCTAATATTAGGTGGTGTAATTTCAAAACTAGTACAATAGCACAATATGCTAAATGAAGAAAATAAAGAAAAATAAAAAATATGAGCAACTACATGAAATCTCAAAAAATAAAGGTTGAAACGTGAGAATATTATTTAAATATAAAAAGTAATATATCATTTTAACATAGTTAAACTTGTCCAATAACAAAGTTCAACTTTAATGACATCATTAATTATATGTTGAGTTTGTGGATAACTTATTCTTTCTAAGATTACAAGATATAGTATTTTTTTAAAAAACTAGAATAATAACATAGCTAAGTGTAATAATAATAATAATAAAATAATTACGAAAAAGAATACCAATTTTTGAAAAAAGAAGAATTTAAAAAGTTAAAATAAAAATAAATTGAAAAGAATAAAAAAAAGATTCAAAAAATAGTCTTGTAATTACACCATGTAATTACCAGCAATTCTCAACCCCTTGCGAATTGGAGAATGTAATTACACCCAATTACATGTTGACCAAGTAATTTTACTTGGTCAGACAAACATATCAAAACTGCGTAATTACACCCAAATTCAATTATAGAGTGGCTTTCCAAACAAGTCCCTTAATGGACAGAAGAATATAATTTAGATAAAATTTTCGTGTTTTTGACCAATATTGTCAATTATCTTTGAGGATATGTCTATTTTGGTCCCTCAAATATAACCCTGAGCATATTTAGTCCCTTAATATGCTAAAGTGGAGCATCTTTAGTCTCACTGACAGAATGTGTTCAAAAGCTAACAGTATTAACCAACTCTGATTCATGAAGCAAGTCTTCTGCTCTGAAGCAAAACATTTCCTCTCCTTTTATTGGATATCGCAAATTATCACTTTAATTCCTCATTTTTAGATAATGTCTTCTAAAATTTTGACCTTGACAATATCCCCTTATGTGCCAGTTTTCAATGTGAAATGACATTGTAGAGCCTCTGTAAAAATAATAGCCGAAAAATATATACATTTTGTATGTTAATATACAAAAATTATAAAAATTTAATACTTTTTTGGCTACCAGATGTAAATAGTTTCTGGCGTGAGCTAAAAGTGATAATACAATCAGGTTATTCGTTTGCTTCAATAATATTTCATAGAAGTGATCTTGGTAGCTCTATTTTTTTCCTACAAATTTAGAGCCCGTTTGGATGAGCTTATTTTAAGTGATTTTTAAGCCAAAATAGCTTTTAAGCTATAAGTTAGGAATTCTAACTTTTGGCTTTTGGCTTATTTTTGTCATTTTAGCTTAAAAACAAGTGCTTAAAAGCACTTTTTTACTTTATCCAAACACTACAAAATGACTTAAAAGCTATTTTAGCTTAAAAGCTATTTTAGCTTAAAAGCACTTCAAACAAGCCAATCCAAACAGGCTCTTAAACTTTTCTTTTTGGAAAAATCAACCGAAATTTTTCAAAGTGAAAGTTTCAACGTTAAAATCTTAAATTTATTAGCTCTATACTATTAGTGGGTGTTGGTTTATAAAATACGAAAAAGGGTTCAAAATACCCCTAAACTATTGAAAAAGGTTTAAAAATACCTTTCATCCACCTATTGGGCTAAAAATACACCTTCATCCACCTTTTTGGTTCACTTATGCCCTTTGACTGTTAGGTCAATGCTGAATTAAAAATAGTTATTATTCTTTTTGTAAAACTTAAAAAAAATATTTTACAAAATATTTTCGTTTTTTAAAACTAATGCACCAGTAGTCCACTAATTTAGTAAAATCTTCTTCTTCTTTTTTTAGTTTTTACAAAAAAAATTTAATTTTTACAAAAAAATATTTTTTTTCATTTTTTAAAGCATTTTTTTTGTAAAACAGAAAAAAGAAAAAAAATGTTTTTAATAAAATATTTTTTGTAATTTAAAAACTGAAAAAATATTTTCGTTTTTGGAAAATATTTTTTTTTCAATTTTTGAAAATATTTTTTCTTAAAAAAAACTGAAAAACGAAAATAAAACGAAATGCTTTAAAAAATTGAAAAAAATGAAAAAAAATATTTTATTAAAAGTATTTTTTTTCTGTTTTTACAAAAAAAATGCTTTAAGAAAAATGAAAAAAATGATTTTTTTTTGTATAAAACTGAATTGTTTTTTGTAAGAACTGGAAAAAAATAAGCAGACTTTACTAAATTAGTGGACTATTGGTGTATTAATTTAAAAAACGAAAGGTATTTTACAAAAAGAATAATAATTATTTTTAATTTAGCATTGACATAAAGGTCAAAGGGGATAAGTGAACCAAAAAAGTGGATGAAAGGTATTTTTAAACCTTTTCCATTAGTTTAGGGTCATTTTGAACCCTTTTCCGTATAAAATATTTTTGATAACAACAACAACGACGACGACGATCCAGTAAAATTCCACAAGTGGGGTATGAGAAGGGTAGTGTGTACGCAGACCTTATCTCTACCCCGACGGGGTAGAGAGGCAATTTCTGATAAAAAAAATTCGATAAGTAAATTAAAAAAGACGGTGAGTGCCGAAACCAATTCCGTAATTGACCTTGGACAGATTCTGTCAGTGAGACTAAATGTGCTCCACTTTAGCATACTTAAGGGACTAAATATCCTTAGGGTTATATCTGATGGACCAAAATAGACCTACCTTCAAAGATAAGGGACAATATTGAACAATATTACATGTTGACCACGTAATTTTACTTGGTCGGACAAACGTATCAAAACTATATAATTACACCCAAATTCAATTATAAAGAGGCTTTCCAAACAAGTCCTTAGTGGGCATAAGAATATAATTTAGATAAAATTTTCTATAATTAAGGTTATTAAATATATTCTAAGGAGCATATAAGAAACTTTAGCTAAAAGATCGCGTTACTCAAGACTTTGTCGTATGCCTGTTTAGGATAGATTGGACTGTGTGACTCTGTGTGGGAAGTGGAGCTTCAAATGGATAAGAATGACGACATGTGTGAAGCCAGGAAGAAGTGAAGAGACCAGTTGTCAGATGCGAGCTCTATCCTATTTTATTTTTACTTTTTCCAAAAATACATTCTCCTTAGTAAGCTGACAAAATACTATCTTAGATTGTAGCTATGGCGACAGAATAAGTTTACAGCGGTGATCGGCGACGGCTTCTGCTACCGGAGAATCAGACGACTGATTAATCTGTTTGTGGGTCTTGCTATTACTTTGCTGATGAGGTCATCGATCGTGTTCCCCACTAGCTAGAGTCCTTAAAGGGTACGCAACTCCAAATGTTTGGGTAATTTTTTAATATTCTGATATATTGGGATTAGTCTTCACAGAATTTTTTTTAGTATCTGAACCATGGTGTTTTATATGTGATGTCCGTTTGTTTGATTGCTTTCACGTGTGCATATTATGTATTTATGTGTTTAGATAGATTTTTGGAATTTGTGCCATTTGGTGTTATATAATGGTTGAATTAAAGGTTTATGGATTGATTTTAGATTGATAGGAGTAAGTAAAAATGATTGAAAAATACAATCATTTGCTTTAATATACTCTCAATAGTCCTTAGATAATTGTTTTAGGGTGAACCTTTTGTTGACGGATCCGCTTACTACACTCATAATCTCAAAAGATTGATTTGGATGCAAAATAAGAAAACTAGGAAAATTTGATGTAGGAACTGTGGTCGCAGTGTCGGAGGCATAATTTCCGTAAAGGGGTTTTAAAAAAGAAAAAAATTAAAAAAGATTGTAACTAGCGGGAATAGAACCAATAAACCTTACTAGGTTTTGAACCCCCCTGACCACTAAGCGATGCTTTTGATCTATGCCAAGAGATTCAAAACATAATATATAGAGGTAAAAAATAGATTTTGCCTTACATATGCAGTCTAATTTTTCTGCGAAAGGGGTTCGGGTGGTAGTAGTGGTCTCCTAAAACAATCATTAAAAGAGTAGTGGTGTAATTTTGCCCCCCGAATCCACCCTTGCGTAGTCGTGGTAGTAGTGGTCAAAGCACAAGCTTACGATTAAAAGAGTAAAGGAAATTAGCGACTGAACTAAAACCATGGTCATAGGACAAATGGGCCGACCGCGGCTGCAATTGTCAGTTTTAAGGGAAAATCGCAATCATAACCCTCCATCTATGATAGCTACAAGTAGAGCTCTGGGCACCGGCCATGATTGCAACCCACCGACTAAATTTTTAGGAATTTATCCCCTAATTGTTCTTAAATATTTTCATACTCGTTCTAAACTCTTAGAAATCAAAAAGAAGTCAGGTTCCCAAGTCGGAGAGAATTTTAGATTACCCATTTTTAGGGGGAAGTAGGAGAGTTAGACATTGTATTTCCTTTAAAAATAATTACTCTTTCACTAGTTTTGTTTGGAATTGGTTGTTATTATTCATGATTATTGATTTTCGTGTAATGTCAAATTTGTTTTTGAAACTATAGACTTAAGCTATTTATGCTACTACTATCTAACTACATTATACATTAAAATTGAATTTGAGGTTTAATGTTGAATATAGGTTAAAGGGTGCTTACTACTTACCAACCAAACCAGGCTTTGTTCTGTGGGGCGACAAGGGATCTACCCCCCGAGTACTCATTTATGGTTGGAAGGCAATTACTTGAGACAAATTATTTGAGTTCTCTAGGGGTGTTTAAGTAAACAGGGGCTATAGGAGTTCGATGCGGGAACAATTCTTGCAATTAGAGTTTTTCTTGGATGTAATTTTAGAGGATTTTCATGGACTACTTATTAAGAGAGATTGAGTTCTTTATGGGCCGTGGCAATGTTGGTACTAGAGGTCTAGGTTATTCTGTGACGAATTGATCACAGGTCGGTACACAGTAAAATCTCAATTATGATTATGTAACCGACCATCTCCATAATTGTGATACTGTAAGGGTGTGATATATTACATCTCTCCTTTCTTGTTTCTCCGTGTCAGGCGATTAGCGTCAACCATATGAATGGAACACTCTTTTTATTGAAAATTAGATGGCTTTGAGTCAATCTTCAAATGGCAGAACTACGATAGGAGTCTAGGAGGCACCAAATACTGCATCAGGTAGGTAGCCATCTTCCTATCTTGGGGAAGAGATAGTTCACAGACATGGCCAATTTAAGGCTCGTGGTGCCAACATGAGAGGTCATTGTATCACCAAAAGATGTGAAAGGAAGCCTGGTCTTGAAATGAGTGTAGTCCCTATCCTACCCTTACATGAGGGTGTTACCGCGAGACACTTACATCTAGAGAGCTTAAAGGACAAAATGGGTAGGTAGGAGAAACCTAATCAATGTACTTAGACTACTAGGAACATAGATGTATCCTTAATAGCATTAGTACATTTGAAACTATGGTAAGTTAATGGGTTACAGTCTAAAGGACCCTTATGTATAGGGTAAGATACTAAAGCCATGACGAGCTCTAGGGTGTTCCGATGAGGTCCGTGAAGCTAACGCCATATAGACCGGAAACATGGAGCATGTTATAATGTTAGGAAAACTTGCAATAGTGGTGTTACATGGGATGGGCTCACTAAGCTGTTTGTGGATCACTTCCTTCCTAATAGGTAGAGGCGAGATCTTTTATGGAGTTTGAGAGATTAGTTTGTACTCTAGATATGGATATACCGACATATGGCATTATGATTTCTTAGTAGGAAAATATGTCACCTACTTAGTGTTGAAGAAGTGTTTGGAGTGCATAGATTCTTCAAAGTGTTGGCTAACCCTCTATAAAAAGTGATAGCGAGGGAAGATGTTCGCCTACTGTGAGGAAACCGATCTTGCTAGAAAGATTGAGAACAAGGTACAAGATATGAGTGCAGTTGAGGATCATGTAAGAATGTCCAAACTAAGGATCTTTCAGCGGAAGTTTAGTGAAGGTTTCGGAGCTTGGGGTCAAGGACGTCAACGGGTTCTTTTGTCTAGGAAATATTGATTTCAAAGTCCACATTCAGTCTGCACTTATAGACAAGTTCTAGCTGGGGTACATCACCCTCATATGAATATTGTGGTTCTAGACAAACGTTTTCTACCAATCCAATATCCCATACACATAATAGAGAACACTTAGGCTAGTGCAGAATCATGCCTGGATGGTGCTTTGAGTGTTGCCGAACAAGTCACTACTTGAAGGACTGTCTTCCGCTCGCAAGGGAGATTAGCCAATCTTTTTTCACGTTACTTGCATCCACCTAGACTATTCATAACAATCTCAAACTTCCCATTAAGGGCAGCAAAGGTCAAAGTGCCAATGATTGCGCTACTAGGAATATAAGATAAGAGGGGTGTCAATAGAGGCCAACTAAGGTTCTACACACCAGTGAGACAAGATGCTTGGGCATTAAATATGATAGTTATAGGTATTGTTTTTGTTTGCTCACTTGACGCACTTGCATTAATTAATCTAGAATCTCTCCGCTTCTTTGTGTCCTTTTACGTTGCCTTGAGGTCTTGGTAAACAACTAGAGATTGAACTATCCTTTTATGGTTTCCACTCATGGGGTGAATCTTTTTCAATTTTTCGGAGCTTGTCAAATTCAAGTTAAGGGTAAGGATACCTAGCTGACCTAATTGTTCTTGATATAGGCATGGGTATGAATTGGATATCTTCTTTCCACACTACCTTCGGGTGTCATGTGAATGTAGTTAGGTTAGAGATATACAATGGACTTTTTTTTTGCTTAAAATGGGATCAGATTATAAAGATCGACAAGGTTATATCAGTTATGAGGCCAATGATTACTAAAGAAAATAATTTGAACTTTTTCAGTTTGATTAAAAGAGCGGAGAGATGAGGCACCTAGTATGAAAAAGGTACTGGTATCGAGTTCATTTGCATATGTATTTCCGAAGGATTATTGGTACTATCCCCACAATAGGAGAGATTTTTTGTATTGACCTGGCACGTTATTCATAACCCATATTGATATTCTCAAGTCATAAGGCGCCTCCAGAGTTAAAGGAGCTCTAGGAAAAATTTCAAGATCAACTAGATAAGGGTTTTATCGATCAAGCATATAAACGTGGGAGTGTATCAGTACTCTTTGTGAAGAAAGATAATGGGTCTTTAAGGATGTGTATGACTGCAGGAAGTTGAACAAGATTAAATGTCGTAACGCATAAGCATTGCCTCGTATGGATTACTTATTTGATTATTTATAGTAAGACGTCCACATTTCAAAGATTTATCTTTGGTCGGGATATCATCAATTGTTTCGAACTGAGTTGATGAACTCATTCCTTTCCTCTTACTATCTATACAAGTTCCAAGGAAGACATAAAGTACGAAGAGTGAGCCACCTCTCTTCCTGCCAAAGTGGCTAGCCCATTGAATCATCCTATGTGGCTAGTCTTTATTTTGTATGTATCATGTTTATGTCTAAGACGTCCACATTTCAAAGATTTATCTTTGGTCGGGATATCACCAACTCATTACCAATCTTCACGGCATTAACCACAACAACTAATTGCAAACCCTGATCACCACTAGCATTTCCAATAACCTCATGCCTAATTGGATTAGTCAAGACACCCAGATTAGGGTTCAGTGGTGCATTAGGGTGGGATGATGGTTTACTGTAGTAGTTGTACCTAATTTCCAATTTTCTTCTTCTGTTTGTCTCCACCTTCTATCTAGTTTTTCTGAGTGTTTTTTGCACGATTGGTCTCCTCCATGATTTCTACTTCATCACTCCATAGAGCACTATCATTGTCAGTAACACTAACAAAACTTTGATCTCTTTTCAAAATCATCTAAAGTGTGAGAAGGAATCTCTTGGCATGCCTGATTTAAGTTCTCATTAAGAACCTCATTTGACGTGCCAAAGGTCCTATTTACTCATTCTACAGTCTACTCCTTATTAGCCACCTCCCCAATCCCATTATATTTAGGATTAGGGTTTGTCACCGCTGTCGCAAATTGAATCCTTGTTTTCATCGCCTTAGGACTTGGTTTCCCAGTTTCTTTAGGCTGGTTTAGCTATTTTGTGCTAGCTTCCTTCTCCTATCTATCAAGCACCACCTATGTAGTATGGTCTTCACCATCATTTGCCAAAGCATCAAACACATTGTTAGTTGAAATCACATTGCCATTGGCCTTCCCCGTCACATTAGTCATCTCTTTACCATTTGCATTGTCAATTATATGTCCCCTCTTATCACTTTGATATTTACTCTGTCGTCTTTGCACCCATTCTTGTTTTCCAGGGTTAGTAAGAATCTTCCCAGCAACCTTACCACTAGATAACACCTTAGTTGAAGCTGCAGTAGTACCTACAACCTCCTTCTCCTTCCATTTATCAACGACTGGTTCATTAAACTGCCTGTGCAACTCAGGATGAATAATCCAACATTCAATCTCATCATGCCCCTTCTTCTTACACATCTTTACAGTATTTAGGCATATAATCATTCTTAATTTTTTATCCATTTAGATTCCTCATAGTCAGTTTCATCCTCCTCTTCAATGATTTTGACTCTTTGAGGAAAATTAGCTAGTAAATTCACCTCCACATTCACTTTAGCACAACTAGGTCTTATCCCATTTTGTGTTGCCATATCAACACGCTAGGGTCTACCAACTACATTATAGCTAAAGAAAATACGATTTCCTTACCAAGAAAGTAGATGGCAATTCCAAAAAAGAATATCCAAGTAATGAAATTGGTGTTTCTTCCTTAGGTTTCCACCATGGATTCCACTTCGTACATCTCATCTGTCAAATATCTCCTGGTGCCTTTATCTAAAAAGTTGTCTTTGACAATAGATGAGCATAGTCCTCCATTAATGTAAGCTTGATAAGATATGATTATCCTCAATCAATCCAATCGAACAGTGACCTTTTACTTCACACTGGATAGGAATAACTTTACGCACTTCATTGATCACAGATTTGCCATACGAAAATTTGCCAAAGACTGCAAGTTGTAATCCTTGTTGTGTAATGGATTGACGTACCTCTGTCTTTTTCCATATCACAATAGGTTCTCCACGAAGGTATTCAATAGGTTTTATGTTTTCGATAGGTAGCGGCTGCACGAGAGCATTTAATGTTTTTGGTTGTAATAATTGAGCATAGTTTTGGATTGGATTAGGGTTTGTGGATGTTTGTGGAGGCTGTACGGTGAAGGAGACGGCTAACCAACCTCTTTAAGAGGTTGGCCAGTGGTCAAATTGTCCATGGAAGGCTGCTTAAGAAAATTGCCGGTGTTTCGTGTCAAATCGCCTATATTGAGAGCTTTGGGTTAGGGTTCAGGGTTTAGCATTTGAGTTTTGTGCATGTTTCTTGTGTAAACCTAAAGTTTTAGGTTAAATTTTATTGTTAGGATATGGTTTAAACCTAAAGTTCTGGTTAGGGTTTATGTTCAATATCAGTAGAATGGATTATATTGCTAGAATTGAAGGTTGAATTATTAAAGTTTAAATTAATATTGTTAAAATCATGATTTGAATTTTGAAACTGAAGGTTGAATTATATTGATTTTAAGGTTTGAATCTTTAAGTTTAAGGTTGAATCTACATTTAGGGGTATAATTTAAATTAATATTATAGAATTTAGCCTTCAACCTTAGCTCAATGGATCAATTTTTGTATACATTCCTAAAACAGGACTCATAGTGAGTTAACAATGAAACAAACTCCAAATAATGGCTTTATGCCGTCAAATCCTTTACTTTTAACCTAAGGATGAATCCTAGGTTCAAATCCTCATCTTCTCCCCAATGTCAACATTAATATATGGTTGTCGATAGCTAATAAGTCACACTCATGAGTTAAGGAGGAGAAGTTTTCCTCTTTGATGTTAAAGTCCCGTAACATTTGGGTGATTTGGCGCGAAAGCTGAAAATATAGATACAAGTCGTGGATTTGATAGTTGAACCCAAATTATAAGCCTAAGATCGCATAATTTAACCAAAACATGAATTTTTAGCCTTGTTCATACCCGAAGGACTTGAAGATTTTGGGTTATGGCTCAGCCTCTCTTCCTTGCGGTGCTCTTCCTCTATTGGGTCGTGCTGAAATGATAAAAGAGGTAAGGGTTGGGGTTTATAGAAGAGGGTTAGAACCCTATGAAATGGCCAAATACCCCCCCCCCGAATCGGTATCTGGCATGTCACTTCAACACAACCTAAGGCATTGTGTCAAAAAAAATCGTGGATGAGTGGGAGTCTTTTTTCTTTTTTCATCAAATGAGTGGGAGTCTATGTTAGTGGCTAGTCGCGTACCCAGAACTTCTCAAGATATCTTCTCAGATACAATGATTTTTTAAATCAAAACAAAAGCTAGGGTGAAATTGAAGAAAATGGAATACCTTATATATGAAAATTTCTATGTTAATCCTAGCCCTCCTGATACATATGTTGCTCGAACTCTTCACTTTTGGTGCCGTACCCGTATTGACGCGATATGGGTGTGGGATACTTACTTGATTTGGTCAACAAATTTTAGGTACTTTAACGAAAATCGACGGAGAAATTCGAACAAATACAATAGTTTTTGAAATCAAAGCAAAAGCTATGGTGAAAATGAAGAGAACTGAATACTTTATATATAGAATTTCCTATGACAATTATTTCCCTTTCTCCTTATTGGGTCCTCCTCTTGATTAATGTTTTCTCATTCTCGAAGTACTTTATAGTCCACATAATGTCTCATAATTTAGACATATTTTTGTAACTCAATTTTAAAAATATTTGAATTACTTTTACCTAAACTCCCACACTTGTATCCATACTTACATCCATATCATCGGATCTTGAAATTTATATCATGAATGATCCAACCTATAGATTCGCACCCGTATTGAATAACCGCGCCCGAATTCGAGCAGCTTAGCCTGATACTCCTTTTAAGGTAACACAAAGGGAATTACTACTATGTACTCATAGACCCCCAAGATGTAATACATAAGGTATATCTACAACTAATCACACTTATGATTCACCAGTGTTTTGGATAGCGTGCGGCGACAAATAGCGACGAGGGCCTACTTCACTGAGGCGAGAGGCACGCAGCGAAGCGCTCGCCTTTTTTATGTGAAGCGATAATTTATACAAAAACATAATATATATATATATATATATATATATATACTAAAAATTCAATAACAATAATATATTAATAAATATATCAATTCAAAACAGAGCCCAAAAAGAAAGAGCTACTACCTCTGTTGCTGGTGAAAAAACAGAGCCAAAAAAAACATACTTTCTGTTTCTGTTGTTCTCTACAAAAACAGAGCAAAAAAAATAGAAAGAAGAAGAAAGAAGAAAGAAAAGAAACTCAGAGAAGCGTACCTGGTTTCAGATGGCAGAAACTTGATGAAGAAGACGATGGCACTTGGCAGAAACTTGAAGCTTTCAGATGAAGAAGACGATGGCACAGTAATCGTGAGCCCTAACCGCGAACCTTTTTTCAGAAACTTTGCCCTAATCGCGCCTCTGTTGTTCGAAGTTGAAGAAGAAAGAAACTTCTAAGAGTCAAGCCCTAATCGCGACCCTTTTTCTTAAGTTTTTGCCCTTTTTTTTTTTTTTTTTTATTTTATAAAAAGCGACGCTACAGTCGCCTCACGCTACACTGTCGCCTCTCGCTACACAAGCAGAGGCGAGCGCTTTATGCAAATCGCAACGCAACAGATGAAAGAAGCGACATAGTCTCGCATCGCCTCACCTCACGCTGTTAGCGCTGAGACGAGCGCTATTTATAACACTGTGATTCACTTGATTCAAATAGAGGCTCTCATTCGTTCATTGTCACCAATTCGGAGACACATGCTCGTAGATACTTTTGGTTAACATAGCTGTATGTCACAACCCATTTCACGGATCATGATGGTAGCTACACTATCCCATCGGTGGGTGAACCATCCCCAAAATTATTTATCTTCTGAAAGCAAACTAGCGGAAATGAACAACAACAACAACAACAATAACAACATACCCAATATTATCCCACACCGTGAGGTTTGGGGAGGGTAGTGTGTACGCAGACCTTACCCCTGTCTTGTGAAGATAGAGAGGCTGTTTCCGATAGACTCTCGGCTCAGGAAAGCATAAGCACCACATTAATGAAAATATAGACAAGAAGGGACAGTACCAAAAAACCATATAAAAGCAGAATAAAAATAACAAGACAGTAAGATAATCAACAATGGAAGAAAACAACGATTAGTCATAAAAACCTACTATCAACAAAAAGCGAGACTGCGTGCCAATACTACTGTCATGAACACTCTAGACTACCTACTCTACTACCCTAATCCTCAACCTCCGTACCTTCTTATCAAGGGTCATGTCCTCGGTTAGCCGAAGTTGCGCCATGTCTCGCCTAATCCATAACAACACTGACCCCTTCTTCAGTAAAGGGTGTGTTCATAGGGTCGTTCAATGTTTTGAAGTTGGTGAAAAGGGGGATCGTTTTTGGACCAAGAGCTTGTTGATTTGTGAGCTATTTTATAGTTGTTTAACATAAAGTGGATAGAAGGAATCATGAATGAGTCATTATATATTTGACTACATCATAGACTAATGGGGGACATTGATTGATTAACAGGTATGACTCTAGCGCTGGACAAGTGTGGAGTTCTAAGGAATTACCAGGTGTTTCATCTAGTCCTTGGATAAGGTTTGTGAGCATGGTATATAAAGGTGAATAGTTGAGAAGTTTCTACAATTAGAAGTGGTTGGGTTATTGCAACGGTAACAATTGATTTTGTTGGAATAGGCAGATTTGGTCGGTACCTTTTCTAGCAGAGGAACTTCATAAAGGATTGTGCATATGATGCGCAGATTTAAAGAAGAATTCAATTTTGAAGTTCGAGTGAGGAAAGGGAAACTACTGGTTGTTTGAGTCAGTGTTGTAAATAGCGCTCGCCTCATCTTACGCATAGCCGAGTCGGGCAAATGCGACTTTTCCAGCCATGCCCCATGACCCCTTGGGCGCGCCCCGTGGCGTCCTAGCAAGCCTCCCAATGCTTAGTGCCACGGACGGCCCCGTGGTCTTGGCCACGCCAAGTGACAAGCGCGCATGTGCCTCTGTTGCCCCACCGATATCCCTCGCCAGCGCGCAGCCGCAGGCAGATGCCAACAACGTCGTGCGTGCAGACTGTGATGCCAAAGACAGTGCTGTTGTCCTATTTCTGCCTTGTAGAAAACTAAGTCCTTTTCATTGTAAATATAGAGTAGTTTTATTTCATGTACTTCCATTATGTTTCTCTAGTTTAATCAAGTCTAGTATTGTAGCTTTGGTTTATTTTTTAAGCATTATTAGGGGGGATCAAGCATTCAAAACTTTCTAGCAAGCAAACAATTCTCTTTCCTGGTGTCTCTCCCCCTCGACACCGCGTTGCCTTTCTTTAATAGCTTTCATTAGTGCAATCAAGATTTCTTTCATTCTCAATTCTAATTTCTGTTCTCTCAATTGGTCTGGACATTGGTTTTCCCACAATCTCATCAAGCGTATGGAGGGGACCTTAGTTGGCGGACAGTAACTCCACTGATATCAGTTGCTTAGCCTTACGTCGCCCTTCCAAGGAATCTCAGGAAGGCGACATGTAACAATACACATGACATCTTTTTCATTTAACTAATTAATTTATGTATCTAAATACAATAAGAGTCTTAGCACGTTCATATCGCATTCATCCTTATTGAAGGTACTATGCTTTGGGTACTATGGACTTGTTTGTTTACGCTCATGTCTCCTATATATCACACCTAACACATGCAACATCTTTTATAAAAATCAAGTCACAAGTAAAACAAACTTCTATGTTGGGTCTAGCCTTTTAACCTTAGCTCAATGGCTCAATTTTAGTATACCTTCATAAAACAGAACCCGTAGTGAGTTAACAATGAAACAAGCTCCAAACAATGGTTCAGTTTATCCCTAGGCCATCCAATCCTCTAATTTCAACCCAAGGATGAACACTAGGTTCATATCCTCCTCTTTGCCCCTAATCTCAGCATTAATATATGGTTGCCGATAGCTAATAAATCACACTCATTAGCTAAGGAGAAATTTTTCCTCTTTGAAGTCAAAAGTCCCATAACATTTGGGTGATTTGGCATAGAAGGTGGAAATGTAGACAAAAATCATGGATTTGGTAGTTGAATCCAAATTATTAGCCTCAACGCTTAATTTAACTAAAACATGAATTTTTAGCCTTTTCCCATACCTTACGGACTTGAAGATTTTGGGTTATGGCTCAACCCCTCTATACTTAGGGTGCTCTTCCTCTCTTAGGTCGTGCTAAAATGATAAAAGAGGTGGGGGTTGGGGTTTATATTAGAGGGTTAGAACCCTATTAAAATGGCCAATTACCCCCAAAATCGGGATCCAAAAGTATATTGCATGTCGCTTCAACACAACCTAAGGCATTGTGTCAAAAAAATCGTGGATGAGTGGGAGTCTCTTCTTTTTTTCATTGGATGAGTGGAAGTCTATGTTAGTGCCTAGTAGTGTACCCAGAATTTCTCAAGATATCTTCCAAGAGTGTGAAATATACAATAAATTTTTGTAACAAATCAAGGGAAAAAAAGGATAACTTTTGGTCATGTATAACAGATTATGTGAACCTCTGGTAGCCTACCAACCTTGTCATGATATCCCTTACTTTTGTTTATTTTGGTAGGTAAGAAGTGCGCCAACTGAGCTTGCAAATCATTTTCATTAATATTATATTAGAATTCGATGAACATACACAGTAACCTTGTCACAACATCATTTATGTAACTCAACTATAGCTTGATCAAAGTTTCTTGCTTATAAAAACTTCGATGACTATTTTTAAAGCTTATATACCCTCTATTTTGGAGGTTATTCCTTCATTCTTCGTCGTTACAGTGATTCATTTAATACTTCACCTTTGAAACATGTTAGGTGTTCAATTCTAAAAGCAACTTTCACCTTCTTCCCTTGAGGTTAAATTCTAGTTATCGGCTCCAATCCATCGATATTTCTTCTTCAATACTCTACTTCAAGCATGTGCGATTGTGTATGCTTATATTGGTCAGTATAACTTATAGACATCCAGTGATATCTTATCCTTTCTTGGTGCATATTAGGATATGGATTTTATGGTTGAAACAATTTAAGATGGTCATTTACTCGAATCTGGTAGACAGATACTAATATTCTCTTTTTGGCATTGCAATGGGGGTTCTAGTGTCATTTGAAAATTCTCCCCGTTGTTTCTGAACCTCTTATATTGATAGTAATTTTTTTCTGTATCACGGATAGTAGGCTGTCTCTATCTAACCTTCACGACTCACAAAAAGTTTACTTGACTCGTCTCATACTCGCTCTTGTAACTCCTATGATCTATTACCATTGATCTGGATTGCCGTTGTGTTTTTCTTTTTCTCACTTTCTATAAGCATAGGCGGCCCATGTTCCTAAACTCAATGTCAGCACTTTTCAGTAGTGAAGAGTTGTATGAATCTCACCCCATGGTGGTTTCTTTCCAAACTTATAATGTTACGTTGGAGCCAACTAGGTTCTCAACTATATTTGTAAGCGATGTTGGTGTGAAATAATTCTCGTATTACGCTTCTCTTAGTACAACTAAAACTATGTCCTTTAACTAGGTTAATGTACCATCACTTACTCTTGCTAGTTATAGTCCTTAGCCTGTCTAACTAGTCATCCTATAGTCCATGTATACATAACTTGATTTAACTTGGGTCCTCTTGGCAACCCGTCTAACTCGGCCCTTTACCACAACCTTGGTGTAAGTGGCATGTCTTTAGTCACATCGAACATCTATTGGTTTCTATTGCGGGGCTACTGCTTGCTAATTTTACTGCAATCAAGGTATATATAACAACCACATAATAATTTAGTAGCTTGGCTCTAAACGCGTGAATACTAAGAGGAGAGTGAACAAAATAAGAAACTGACTCTCTAACCTGTCTAAATAGCTCTCCACATGTAATTGTGATGTGCTACACAACCATAAACAAGACTTTACTAAGGTAGTGCTCCTTGACTCAACTTCTAGGACTCATGAAACTCAGGCTCTCATACCAAGTATGTGTGTAATGATCGGCACCCGACAAGGCTGGTGTCCCAAGGAGCGAATCTTTAAGCTTGTTGTCCTGACTATGCATAAAGCATATATTGGGGTTCTAAACGAAGCAAACAAACCCTATCATGTGTCATTAAGTTAAGACAGAGAGAATTTTATTAATGAAGATAGAAGTGGGGCATAGCCCTTTAAAGGATTAATAGCGAGAAAGAAACAAGCCGCCATCGAATAAATATGGGGCTTTACTGAACCTATAAGACACGAAGATAAATAGAGTCAGCATATACAATGCAATGAATCTCATAGACCCTCTTCTAAAAAAGTGGATCATTCTTTCCTTTAAATGAAATTTGTATCAAAATTCGTACTTTAGCAAATTTAAAATTTTCATATATATCAGTAAAACTAAAGTCATAAACATATGAAAAAGCATTAAAAAAGTTCTTTCAATATCCATTATTTTTCCCATCGGACTTAAACAAAATGTTTCTTTATGCTAGCAAGACTTAAACTAACACTAGTGTAGGGCGTATCGTAAGTTGCTACTAATATGGTTCGACTCAAACATCCAAAGTAGACCCATGTCAATTGTCGATGATTGGACGCAATAGTTGAGTATTGAAATTCTAGCATCAAGTCTTTAAGCTTTGATTTGAGGTCAATGGAGACCTAACCTTCCTTAAGTATTTCCTTTAAAAACATGCCTTACAACTGTTCAAAAAATTGCAATGAGAGGAAGCCCTAGATGGCTTGTATCAAAAGTTAGGGACATGAGAAAGAGATGTTTAAACTAGTATGGCTGAGAGAAAAGATTTAAACCTGGTGAAGTGTATTAAAGACTATTCTCGACAAGTGTTGATAGGAGATAATGAGATCAAGAAGCGATAGAGAGTCTATTTGATTAATTGTTCAACTCGAACCACGAGAATAGAAATTAGGATTTTCATACATCTGTACACGATGAATTTAAGCTATACTATGGAATTACGCTCGTAGAGGTAGAGGACGCCTTGAAAATATAAAGATTAAGAAAGTCTGTGGTCCATATGGTATTCCTATAGAGGTTTGGGAGTGTCTTTAGATAAGTCGGAGTAGAATGGTTTACCAAGCTATTTAATGCTACATTAAGAAGTGGTATGACTTCCAACAAGTGGAGAAAGGGTACCCTGATCTCACTTTTATAAGAACAAATGAGATATTCAAAGTTGTGCAAACTATTGTGGCATTTAACTTGTGAGTCATTGCTATGAAATTTGGGAAAAGAGTGATGGAGCGTATACTTGGAGACACTACAAGAGTGACTAACATCAGTTTGAATTATGTTCGGTAACGCTTGCTTAGAAAATTGATAGAAATTTGTTACGAGAGAGAGATTTACGGATGATGTTCATTGATATGGAGAAAACTTATAATAGAGTACCTAGGAGAGTCCATTGGTTTGTGTTAGAGAAAAATTAAATTCATGTTAAATATTTGAATTTCATAAAAGGAGATATATGAAGGAGCCTTTACTAGCGTTAAAATAGTAGTAGGAGCTTAAAAGAGTTTTTCGTAATCGTAGGTTCAGACCGGAACCAACATTAAGCCTGTACATGTTTACCCTAATTATGGTTGAGCTAACCAACATACACAAGAGGATGTACCACAACGTGTGCTATTTGTTAATGATATTGTGCTAATTGACGAAACCAGCGAGGGTGTCAACCAAAAGCGTGAACTATGAGGAAGTACTCTAGAGAATAAGGATTTTAAGATAAGTAGAAGTAAGATTGAATATATGCACTGCAAGTTTAGTTAGCATAAGAAAGTGAAGTTGAGGTCAGATGAGATGGGATTGTGGTGCCTAATGCAAACAATTCAAATATCGAGGTTGGTTGTTCTAGGAGGATGGAATGATAGATGAGGATGATATACATAGCATCAAAATTTGATGGTTGAAATGGATAAGTGGTTTCGGGGTGTTACGTGATAGAACGATACTTACCAAAGTTAAAGGTATTTTGGAAGGTTCTATTGAACATTTATACGTCCAACAATGATATGGAAACACATCACTACCAGGGCCTTTTCGCCTCCCCTACTTCCTACCCCCAAAACCATTAAAATCACTCATCTAAGAAAAAACTGAAGAAAGTGAAATTAAAAAAAATAAAATTAAAGTGGCATTTGACACATGGAGGAGCGTGTAAAATGTAGCCCTCCACAAGCTTGATTTTTTATTTTCAAGGAGGTATTAGTTCCACTCTGAACCATAATAGGGGTAAGGGATCGCCATTGGAGTTTAGGTGTAGAATTGAGTTTTTGGGATAAGTCTTAGGGGCGACTTATGTATTTTTTCAGAAGATTTAAAGAGATACCATTTAGTTGAAAGTATATTGTAGTTAACCTGTTCACTTTAGGTTCTTTGCTTTCTATGAGTCTCTTAGTCATCTTTGAGATTCTACGACTTTATTTGAGCATGATATATTCTATAGGCTTGTTAACATATATTTGAATTGTGAGTCCTATTCGAGATTCCTTCTAGTACTTTTTATTTTTATTTCTGTTTTGTAATGTTAGCCTGGATAAATTTAAATAGAAAATATGGTCAGATCACTGATATAGTCGACCCTAACTTATTTGGGATTGGGGCTTAGTTATTGTTACTGCTTGTTCCTTGATTGGGAAGCTAAGGTTAAAGAAACTAGTAGTATCCATGAAATTATCCATGATTCCAATGAATAAATTATATGAACCAATTGAAAAGTGGGAAATTATTGATTGATTTGAGTTACCCATGGCATGGTAAAACACAATTTGATGATATGAGGGTCAAAGATGAAACCAAAGAGGGTTGAGTATTGGGAATTTGTTATGGATGAGTCTATATAGGGATATAATGAACACTCTTTCTAAAAAACTTGACACTAGATTAATGCAATGTAGTTATAGATTGATTGAAGGAAATGTTCCTGATTGCCCATGAACGATATGCTTGAGCTACACACGCTTGTATTGTGAGTGAAAGAAATCTTGGTAGAAAGTTAAAGCTTGCACTTGTCAAAGATGGTATAAATTATTGTTGATCCTACGAGGATTGAGGTTTCTAATTAACTAATTAATGTTTCCTGAACACAACTTTAGAAATTAGATAACTTTATGAACGATCCTATAACTAAAGTGAATTGAAAAATGCCAAAGTTCTGGAGGCAGAATTGATGGTTGGAGATTCTAATAAGCAAAAAAAAGTTTGGATATGGATTTCGCCTTTGACTAACATATGATCTTCATTCCTCTTTAATCTATTCACTTTCTAAGTTATTTGGTGTTTCTTTAAATTATGCCAAACTATTATAACCTTCTTCACTAGGTGTACCTTTCGCGATTAACAAATAGTGATTAAAGCACCTTAAGTGTTGAAGATGATTGACTAACCCACTTTAGGTCCCACAATAGATATAAACCCTCTTAGTTACCTAGATTTGTTAGCAAGTAGGTTCAAGACTAGCCTTTGCTCGCGTTCAGGATAAGAAAAAACAAATTATGACCATTGAAGCATAGGTGAGAATGTGCCGAGGGTCTATCGGAAACAATCTCTCTGCCTTTTCAGGGGTAGGGGTAAGGCTGCGTACATCTTATCCTCCCTAGACCCCACTTGTGAGAAACTAACTACTGGGTTTGTTGTTGTTGTTGTTGTTGTTAAGAATAGGTTAGAATGTGAAGGATTCAAACGACTTCTTTCAATTAGAATTTTGAAATTGCACTAAGAAAGATTAATCGAATCAACATTAGATGAAACAAAGAAATTAATCCATAAAATTAAATCTTAGGATCCATCTAAATCCTGCTACAAGAAAGCCACTCCATAGCGGAGTGTGATTCAAATAAAATAGTATTGAAGCCACAAATATTTCATAGGTGCAAGAGAACGTAAAATGTGAGAAAAAAGAACTCTTAATCTTGAATTTTTTCCTTGAATCCGTGATTCTTTTGTTGGATCCTTGCTACCTAGCAATGGCTGCGAATGTGTGTCAGAAGTTCTTCAAAGAAAACCTCATTTTCATGATTTGATTTTTTTGGTTGCCTGTTGTTTACATGGTACACTATTGTAAGCTTCTCAAACCTACTTAGTTGATTGTGACACCGTATTTTACATAGCTTATGATTTTTATGATGGGGCTAAGATGATGCCTGTCTGTTACCGCATTGTTACCTTATATATGATGTATTCATGATATAATATATCACTGGTTATTGTTATAAGGAAAGGCATTTCTAATCTATTTTGTGAATACTATGTACTGGCGTGCTTCTTGACTTGTGTCCATATAATGTAGTTGTTGGTAAGCGTTATCTACTCATTGAGCTAGGTGACTCACTTTTTTTTCTATTATTTTACAGAGACATCTATTGACGTAGACGAGGACCTACCTATCTAGAGCTTGCAAAGCTGATAGTATCGGAGAGCCCCTTGTTGGTTTGCGCAGGAGAAGAGGTCTTTATCATTTATTCATGTCCTTTCCTTGAACTCTTAGGATTGCTTTGTTAGTTTCCATGAGTACTTTGGTTATCGTAACACTTTTAGTGTCCGTTGAAATTTTTTTTTATTTAAATTTTCGTGATGGACCTAGTATTATTGTGTTATTAGTGGGAGGTTAGTAATTTTGGTGATTTTTTTGATGGGTGCTTGTTGTGTTGTGATTTTAGCCGAGACATGAAAGTTTTGATAGCCCTTCCCTGAACCCCATGTTGGTTAGCTGGAGCGAAGAGTTTTTGTCATTATTGTCGTACGTTCTTTTAAACTCTTAGGATTGCTCCTTTTGTCAAGTTCATGAGTATTTTGGTTATCGTAAGACTTATAAGTACAATTTTCTACTATTTTTTGGTGATGGAGTTAGTATGTTACAAAAGGGAAGTTAGTAGTGGTGGTGGACTTTGTCGTGTTGTATGATTCTAGCTGAGATAGGAAAATATGGATAGCCCTAGATATAAGAAAACTTTGTCCGATTTTCTTTAAAATCCTGGTAAACTTGCTAGGGATTATTCCTGAGCGGCGATCACATCTCTAAATTGGGTTGTGACGTTTTTGCAGTTTGCAGGATTGAGATGCTCAAATAAATTAGGATTTCCAAATCATTGAAAGTAATGCTGCAAAGGTGGATGCAAGAGTATTGTTTCATATTTTACCTGATCAGTTTGTAGAATATCAAGTTTTGTTGATATGAACCTCATGAAGATGTTTGTGGATGCAGGGCACTAGTATTCACTCCAGAAGCTGCATTGCCCTTACTGCTTCACTGGGAAGTGTGGTTTTTCCTGCATTTTAGAAATAAACCTTAGGATGTTTCAGAAAATGAGATGTTTCATTTTGGAGGCATTTCCTCACTTGAAATGCACTGTCCTTGATCTTCCACATGTTGCTGCTGACATGCCAAAAAGTGAGAATTTAAGCTATGTAGGAGGGGCTATGTTTCAATCTAGTCCACATGTTGTTGCTGATGCCATTTTGCTTAAGGTATATACAAGAACTTTATTCTTTATATATCCTTATGTAGATGAGTTTAGCATTTATCACACTATCAAATCACTTAAAAGATCGGTCCGCAAAAGTGTAATTGGTAACTCAAAAAAAAAGCAGGCTAAGTACGCTAATCGCATAAAAAGTTTTTGCACTGTGAGTTCATACAAGTTAAAGATTGTCAAATACAATTTGGGCAGCTTCTATTTAGGTTGGAAGAAATTTCTCCATTTTCTATACATTATCCGAGGCACATCCTTGTATACTAGCATAGATTATACATAAGCACAAATTTCTCACATGGATTCAACTTTCTATATCCTTTTTGTATTAATTAAATTTACGTCTGTTTGATCTAATTAACTATCTTCGAAATTGGCAGAACATTTGTTCAAATTAATCAGAGTTCGATGCAATGTCACACTGTTATGTTTTGCAGCAAGTAGTGCACAGTTGGAGAGATGAGGATTGTGTCAAGCTACTGAAGAAATGCAGAGAAGCTATTGCATTGACATGGTGTTAAGACACAAACGAAGATGTCTTGTCCAACTTCTTTGTATTCGGTTCATCAGTCTTTGATAGTTCTAGAGAGAATATTTGCATGTAGTCTTTTCCGTCTTATATAACTTGTAATGCTTCGCTTGATGATACTTTCTCATGTTTTTCATCGTCAAACATATTTTAGACAAAACTTTAATTGATATGAAAAAAAAAGATTAAACTTTTCTCTTATGTACACATTATCACTCTACTTTGCAAAGTGGTTGAAACTTATAGTATTACTTAATTTGTTCTAAAAATATGTCGGCCAGTCAAGTATAATTAAGCATTACGTGGTTTGTGCCACGAGCTTAAGCCTTTACTTTAGTATAATTAAGCAGCTAAAGGCACTATAAATGTAGAAGAGTTATTACTACTCATTTCCAGAATTAGACACTATGACTCCATTGGGTATGAGTGTAGGACCATTATATGACGTGAGAAATCTGACGTGAGCATTTCAAAATTGCTGAGAACTATACTATATATGCGCAATGGGACTCTACTGCTGTAACTGTGTGTGTATCAACAACCTGCATTTTCTTCTCCTCCGTTGCTGCTTCATGCCACTTCTGTGATTTTTTATATCTAATATGTTATAGTCACTTATCAAGCAATGCTCTTACCTTAAAAAGTATCATAATTGTGCAAATGTTTCTTCTCATTGACAGGTATAGCATTAAGACTCACCATTTTAATGATAGACTAGGTGAGCTGATTGTCAGCTAGCAGCTAGTCTTCAGTCCTATGATACTATTCATTGGATCTGTCGAATATTCAAATTTATTAAATGATTATCTATTGAAGATTCTTGCAGTTAATAAATATATGTAGCGGGCTTTACATATGATGGTTTATAAGCTGCAAAGAAAACATGCATTGGGTTTGTAAACTATTCTTGAAGGGTAAATCCCTGATGCCTTGAAGCAATTGTTAATTATGTAGGTAAACTTTGACAAAAAAGAAACGAGTAGAATTGCAAGCTATTAAGGGTGTTTGTATTCGCTTAAAATTGGTCAAATTGTTTACCTCAAAAAATGGGAGTAACAATTAAATATGATATGGTTTTAAAGGTATGTGATTTATTCTAATACTAGTAATATACAAGTAATATTAGGTCTAAGTAAGAAGAATTGATGAACCAAACCAATGTTGCTAGAGCAATAAGGACCTCGAGCTCGATTTTCTTGGGGGCCTCAAGGTGAGCTAAGAGCAATGAAATATGTACAGTAAAGTAAAAACAATAAAGCTGAAGAATACTTGTTGAGCACAGTAAACAAGAAAAGCAGAGTAGAATATTTTATTGCAGTGAATAATGTATTTTTTACAAAATAATTGGGGTCCCTTTTATACAGGAAGGGAAAACCCTAATATGGTACATTTCCAATTATGGCAAAGAATTCTATTGGTACAGCTGTATAACAACCTAGTACGGACTTGTACTATTTTGTACAGATCTTATCCTATAATTTATGCCCTGACCCACGTGTCCTTGAGAAATTCCTGCTCTTTCTTGAGTGTTTTCGAGATTATACTGTCCTCGATGTAGGTTGTGCCAGGTCTTCAATCTGCTTCCTCGAGGTGTGTGTCCTTCAGCTGGGTCCGACCCCTACTTTGAGTCGCCTGGACTCGGACTCATAGCCCAATTTAAGACTTCAAAATCAGGCTCCTTGATTTTGATCGTATATAGATAGTCCCCGTGTTTCTTAGAATAAGATGATAAGAAACAATTTGAACCTCGATTTTCCCGAGCCTCTCGTGATGACGTCATGCTCATGACGTAGGCGCTTGAAGTGATCGAAAATATCATGTCAGCATGGTTCCCCAAAACATCAAATACGTTACAGCTTTTGTCGGCCACTTGTGCCGCCGGTCCCGTTGTCGGCTTTCTATAAATAAGGGGTTACTTGGCTGAACAAAAACTACACTTATTCCTTCTTCATCTACTTTTAGCCATTTCCCTTCTTTATCTCTTCCTCTAATCATCTATTTCTATGGTTTAAATCTGTGACCAACATGGCAGCAACTTTACCAGTTACGCCAAGGCATCCTTTTTCAAAGCTGTGGCTCGGGACAACGAGAGAAGGGCACCAAATCCTTCCTGTATCAGGAGATATGCGAACTTTGCACTACTACCCATCTCTCTTAACTTCAACCTGGTGTGGTGCTTCATTACTTTTGCTTTCCATGGAATAAGGTGGCACTATCATCTACTAACTTTTGTATCCCACACCGGAACAGAGTTCTGAGGATGATCACTCTTGGATAGTTGCTCGTGCATCTTTCAACCCCTTTTGGTTTTTTCCTTTTGCTTGTTCTTTCTTAATGTATTATGGCCCAAAGTTTCAATGGAATGCTCAATCCCGGCTGCTGGAGATATAATTACATTTATCGAGGGCCTTCTGCCAAACGTTTCCAAATATCAGAAACGGTGCCCCCGAGAAGAGGATTTCTAGAGATGATGCTCTCGAGGTCGTGGCCTTAAAAGTGAATTATGATCTTTGGCTTTTATTTTTTGCTTCTTTGTTCCTGTGTAAGTATCCTTCGTGGGTGGCGTAGTTATACCTTGTAATCAATTCTTGGAAGTATAAAAGGATCCTTTTGTATCCCTTTCGACCCATGCTGAATTTTATTCTATCTTTATTCGTAAAAGACTCGATTTTATGATTTCAATGACTAGCCCAAATATCGAGCTTAGGACATAATAAATCCTTATGTTTTTAATCGATCAATATAATGCCCCTCGAAGTTCTCGTTAATCCTCGCTGAGCTTAAATGTGAACTCGGTGCATTGTGATCCCCGAGCCCGAGTTAGGTGAGAGCAAGATCTCAGAATGAAGTTAACCCTTAGGTCTTCTTTGCTATCCCCGAGTAAGAAATTTTTCCTGCATGCTATGAACAATGGTGAGACTATAGACTTGTTATATTTTTCCCTTTCTTTGCACTATCAACTCAGCAAGTAGCCCGTAAGGGTTAGCTGAGTGGTTGGGTAAGTGGTTGCCCACGTGGATGACCTGGGATCGATTCTCCTCACCAGCAGCTTTCTCGTCGTCGCAATGGGCTTGCCTAGTACGTTTTACATCTCGTGTGTGGTGTGCGAGTTATTGCACAATGAGTAAGTTATATCCAATGCGTACCCGAAAGATAGCTGCTGCGGATTTCCCGGAATCCATCAATACCAATTTAGCTTGGGTCGAGTATATCATTTCTCTCTGTATTATTATCAGAAGATTATCATAGTTAAACCTGTTTTTATGTCGACTATCAACTTACTGGTAACCCTTTCTCTTTTACAAGAGACTTGGGACTGATTATTCATCATGAAACTCACATAACATGTTTCTTGTCCAACTTCTATATATTCGGTTCATCATGTCTTTGATAGTTCTAGAGAGAAAATATTTGCATGTACTCTTTTCCGTCTTATATAACTTGTGCTTCGCTTGATGATACTTTCTCATGTTTTTCATCGTCAAACATATTTTAGACAAAACTTTAATTGATATGAAAAAAAGGATTAAATTTTTCTCTTAAGTGTACACATTATCACTCTTTAGTATAATTAAGAGCTAAGGGCACTAGAAATGTATTTCCAGAATTACACACTATGACTCCACGGGACCATTATATGACGTAAAAAATCTGACGTGAGCATTTCAAAATTCCCCTAATTAGTTATATGAGGATAAGAAAGCGTTGACCTGTGGATGGAGGGTAGGGAGGAAGCCTCAAGACCAGAGCACCTGAATGTTTCTTTTAGATATTAGAAAAATGTAAAAGAAGAAACTTAAAAAAAATGATTTAACTATCTAAGTAAAATACTATATGTAGCAACGAGATATTGTAAGTCACCGAAATTTTAATCAAATAATTAAATTTTTTTTTAAATAGAATGTTTTGGTACATTTTAGGCAGGCTAATCAAGGTTTAAGTGTGAATGAGACATCGTCGGGGCGAAACAACTGAAGGCGTAAAATGTACATAGGGCTCATGTTTCACTTAACGAGTTGTTAATTCTATTAGATTTAACTTTCCCATAGTCATTTCGGGGCATTTAGAGGTTGACTCACCCACGGGGCAAGTTCGAGCGTGTCTTAATTTTGCCTATAAAACATTGCTATATCTAGCCTCCATGGGACTCGATCTACTACTTTTACTGTGTGTGTATCCATAACCTTCGTTTGCTGCTTCATGCCACTTCTTTGATTTAAGTTATATACATTAAAAATATGTCAATAATCTTTTGCTTCATATTTTACCTGAGTTTATAGAATCTTATGAATTTTAGGACCACAGCTCTACATATCAACCGTACAGTATTATTTTTTGGATTAAAAGGAGGCTATCATATGTATGCATGGAGCAATAAAGGGCTGCATTTTCGAAAAAAAACATTGCATGCAGAACATTAGGATGTTCAGAAAATGAGAATATATTTTAGTGTAATCTGGTTCAGTTTTCAAGAAAACTCAAGGAAGAAGTGATCCAAAGAAGAAAATTATCGAATGAATTTTACATGCAAAATAAAAAGAGAGCCATTTTAATAATGGAGGAATACAGTGTAACACTCCTCAAATTTATAAAAGTTTCGAGACACGCTATAGTAAATATATATATATATATATATACACACACTTAAATAATTGAATATACAATTATAGAAATATTAATAATATATTAATAATTTTAGTGTAATTAATTATTGATAGTGGGTAGCATTAATTATTAGTTAAGTTTTTTTTTTAAAAAAAAACAAAAAAAGGAAAAAAGGATAGTGCACGTGACCTACCCATGAAGTGGGTACAAAAAAAAGGAATAGAAAGGGCTTAATGCCCTGAACAAAAACAGAGTTATTCTGTTTTCAAACGCAGGCCTGCGAAACGGAGGCAGCCACGCACGGAAAATTCTAGGTTCTTTACAAGCCACATATTTTTAAACTCAGGTATATAAAATTCCCTATTGTTAATTACCGTACAGTAGTAATAGGTAAGAATTGAATAGTCAATTTCATTCTTTCTCTATATCAACAATAAATTTCATGTTTAGGTGTGAAATTTTAAAATTGATTAAAATGCACTGGTTGTTGTAGAATCGATTGTTTGATTGGTGTCAATTAGACTGGGATCTACGTATTGGCTCGAGAAGTTTTGAGGTGAGTTGATATAACACTTTACTAAAGTGGTTTAACTCACAAAAGCACGCACACAAGGTGTTTGATGAATTGCATAAAAGAGTTAATATATATTTAATTAGAGTAGTAAGTACCTATTAGCTTAGAATTATTTTCTAGCTAAAGTTTAGATGATTATTTGGATATATGTGCATAAATTTCAGATTTTTATGTTATTCTTATATGCCATCTTCATGTTGAAAATTCATGAAGGATCAAGAACCTTTATAAATTCTTTTAAATGTTTATTCCATATTCTTATGTCATGCCTTACATTTAAGGATACCAGTATGAGTATGTATAAAAGATTTAGACTTGCAAAGTCACAAGAAGAAGTTTTAAAAAGAAATTTTTTTGGGAGTATCCTTTATTCTGAGAAGGGGTCATCGTCCAAGCCTAGGGTCCAGACCAAGGCGTTGACTTCCTGAAACTACTTGTGCCAAAGTAGGGAGCACACGAGCCGAGGGTCTCGTTGCTGAGAATTTACTTAGCCATGCTAAGGTATGAGACATGAGAGCATTGAGAACCATGAAGCGAGTGACACCTCGTGGATTGGGCCTATTCGATCAGGTTGGGATCGAACCCATGCTGATCACACGGTGACTCAGACAGAATTAAGTCAGGATAGTTGGAACTCCCAAAGTATAAAGTGAAGTATATTTTTTTAGAAAGAAAAAGAAAAGAATTTCTTTTAGAATATTCAAAAACTGCTATTATGCAATTATTTAGAATTATTCTTATAAGCTTTATGTTTTACATGCATTTAGAACCTTTGCTCATAATGTATATGTTATTAAAGTTTCGCCCCCTGTTGCTGAGACTCACTGAATACAATGGATGGTACTGACATTCTCTTTTGGGAACCAACGTTGGTCTACGGTACAACGTAGGAACTGGATTTGCAGGCGAGCATACTACGAGTTAGGACTTCATTCTCTTCTAGTGCTATTGGTGAGCTCTGCTTTTGTTCGTGGAGTATTCCTTAGAGTCATCTTTATTTAGTTATTTATTTGTTACTTAGAGAACTGGCTAGGAAATCTCATGTCCTGAGCAGTGTGTCAGTTTATCAGTAGAGGCTTCATAGACATAGTCAATGGGGTAAGATTCAGATGTTTTTTTATAATAACTTAGCATAAATTTAGTAGTTATTATGAATAAAGTTTTGGAGTTGATTTATTTAAATATTTACATTAATCAAAAGTATTTGGTTGGAGTATTGCCTTGTTGCATATAAAGTTTGGAGTTATAATAGATTTGATAAGCAGAGATGGTTCGCTCGGTCATGTTTAGTGATCGAGTGTCGGTCCCGGCTTGTTCAGAAAATAGGTTGTGACAAACTTGGTATCAGAGCCTCAAGTTTATGGAGTCCTAGGGGTCTATGAAGCCGTGTTAGTAGAGTCTTGTTTATGGGTATGAAGTGCACCATACTTATAAATAGGAGGCTACAAGCATTTAGGAAAAATCTCATTTTTTCATACTTTAGATCGTGCAGTAGATCCTACCTCTAAGAAATTATCTAATGTATTCGTTTTTTCAAAACTCGTAGAAATGGCTCGTACTCGCAACTCTGACACCTAGATTGAATGAAATCTCAAAGAATCCCACGTTCAAGGTATTACTCAGTAAATACATATATATCTTAACTTAAGATTGACTATTCTAGCTTAATTCTAATTAAATTTTTTGGAATCCTTTTATTCGCGAGGAGCTGGATGAGAAGAAACTCTCACGTCCGGTTCTGTAGTAGAGATGGAATTCAGAAACAACCATCAACTATAACCCCAAAAGAACCAGATTCCGTAAACAACATAGAGGAAGAATGAAGGGAATATCTCATCGAGGTAATCATATTTCTTTCGGTAAATATGCTCTTCAGGCACTTGAACCTGCTTGGATTACATCTAGACAAATAGAAGCAGGCCGACGAGCAATGACACGAAATGCACGTCGTGGTGGAAAAATATGGGTACGTATATTTCCAGACAAACCAGTTACACTAAGACCCGCAGAAACACGTATGGGTTCAGGAAAAGGATCCCCTGAATATTGGGTAGCTGTTGTTAAACCGGGTCGAATACTTTATGAAATGGGTGGAGTAACAGAAACGCAAGCTACTCGATTTTTTTCTTAGCTGCTCTGGATTCTATTCTAGATGCTACATACTTACATATGATGTTTTAATATACACAGCCCCTCTACCCCCTACTCTAGTCAGCTTTCTATCTCTTTCTCCAACCTTCGATGATCCTCCTACAGGCAAAAGTTTTTGGCCTTATCTTGCAAGTGACGACGACGTCGAGTTGACGGTAGAGAAAGACTCGGCATTCAGGCGAGCCACCCGGTGGTGTGGTACGTAGTGGGTTTAGTAACCAGAACGAGAGAAGAGATGAGATTCCACCTCAATCAAATAGACAGAACAATTCTGAGTCCTTAAGAGTGAATGAATTTTTAAAGTTGAGTCCTCTAGTGTTCCATGATTTTATAGTTGATGAAAATCTGATGTTGTTACTGGAGGGTGTCAAGAAAGCCCTCCGATTGATGAAAGCATTTGATGATGAAGCTGTGGAGCTAGTTGCTTACCAGCTTAGAGATGTGGCCGACGCTTGGTTTGAGATGTGGGAAAAGGAAAGAGATGAAGATGATAGTCCGCCTACTTGGGAAGAATTTGAAGAGGCCTTCATAGCTAACTTTATCCCAGAAGAGGATAGAGAAGCTAAGGCTACGGAGTTCGAACAGCTCCAGCAAGGGAAAAAAAGTGTGCAAGAGTACTACATGGCATTCATAAGGTTAGCTAAGCATGTTCCGCACATGGTTAAGACAGAAAAGCAAAGATTCACAGGTTTGTTGGAGGTTTATCTTACCATATTAAGGATACAACATTAGCTGCAGCTGTAGGGATGACAACCTTCTCCTCTGTTGTGGGATTAGCCAAGCACTTAGAAAAAGACAGAAAACTAAGGAGAGAAGAAAAAGAGCATAACAAGAAAACCCGGAAAACGAGCAGGTTTAATGGTACATCCAGTGGAGGTGGAAGGGATTCCTCTAATAAGGAGTCATTAGCACCAGCTCAGTCCAGTCATCAGTCAGGTGGTGGGTCTTCCTTCAGACGTATTCAGAGTTATGGAAATCAATCTCGCCAGAATCAGAATTTTAGGACATCATCCTCACATAGCCAGAGTCATGCTAAGCAACATTCACACCAGCAAGGTCTTTCTGGAACATGTAAGCGGCAACATTCAGGTCGGTGCAAGATCGGGTTTCATGGTTGCTACCATTGTGGAGACATTGGTCATATAAAGGACAGCTGTCCAAAGTTGCGATGTAATTTCAGTGGTGGATCAACTCGTCCTTCTAGTTCCTCAGCTACTGCAGTTGCACCACCTCAGGCTCGTGGTTCTCATAATCAGACGGGGCATGGAGCAGGCAGAGGTGCAGACCGAGTTACTCAGGGAGGGGGACAACCCCGTTTGTTTGCTACACTTGATTGTTAGAGTGTAGAAGCATCTGCATAAGTTATTACATGTATACTTTTAGTCTGCTCACATAATGCTTATGCCATAATGGATCTAGGTTCAACGTTTTCATATGTGGCTCCATACTTTGCAATTAACCTCGGACTAGAACCTGAACAACTTAGTGAGCCATTTCTAGTATCTAATCTAGTTGGCGAGTCAGTGAAAGTCACCAGAGTCTATAGAGGTTGTATAGTTTCAGTCCAAGGTAGCAACACCAAAGCCGATCTCATAGAGTTAGAAATGGTGGATTTTAATGTGATCATGGGTATGGACTGGTTGTCTTCCTGCTATGCCATGTTAGATTGTCATGCCAAGATAGTCAGGTTCCAATTTCCAATGAAGAAGTCTTAGAGTGGAAGGGTAGTTCAGCATCGCTTGTAGGTAAGTTTATTTCTTATCTTAAGGCACAACAAATGATCGGTAAGGGGTGTCTCGCCTATTTGACTCACATTATTAATCCAGAATCAGAACCACAAGCTCTTCAGTCAGTGCCAGTTGTTCGAGAATTTCCAGAAGTTTTCCCAGATGACCTTCCTGGATTTCCTCCCGAAAGAATCATAGACTTCGGCATTGATTTCATGTCAGACACTCAGCCCATATCTATACCTCCTTATAGGATGGCTCCAGCAGAACTTAATGAGTTGAGAGAACAGTTGAAAGACCTTCTTGACAAGGGTTTTATCAGACCAAGTGTTTCACCGTGGGGTGCCCCGGTCCTGTTTGTCAAGAAGAAAGATGGGTCTCTCAGAATGTGTGTCGACTATCGGCAACTGAATAAAGTTACCATTAAGAACAAGTAACCACTGCCAAGAATTGATGATTTATTTGATCAACTCCAGGGTGCAACTCCAGGGTACCATCAGTTGAGAATAAGAAAAGAGGATATATCTAAAATAGCCTTTAGAACTCGCTACGGGCACTATGAATTTCTAGTGATGTCCTTCAGGTTGAAAAATGTTCCAGCTGCATTCATGGACCTCATGAACAGAGTTTTCAAGCCATTCCTGGATACCTTTATTATTGTTTTTATAGACAATATTTTGGTGTACTCTAAGAGCAAGGAAGATCATGCAGAACACCTCAGAATAGCCTTGCAAACCTTGAAGGAGAACGAGCTTTATGCCAAGTTTTCAAAATGTGAGTTCTGGTTGCAGTCAGTGGTATTCGTAGGCCACGTGGTATTTAGTGAAGGAATAAAAGTAGACCCTCAGAAGATAGAAGCAGTCAAGAACTAGCCTAGGCCGACAACACCAATCGAAATCAGAAGTTTCTTGGGGTTAGCTGGCTACTATAGAAGGTTTGTAGAAGGGTTTTCCTCACTTGCAACTCCATTAACTAAGTTGACTCAGAAAGCAGTTAAGTTCCAATGGTCAGACGCTTGTGAGCAGAGTTTTCAAGAGTTAAAGAAGAGGCTGACCACTGCACTTGTATTAACCTTGCCGACAGGTTCAGGTGGGTTCATAGTGTATTGTGATGCCTCCAAAGTGGGCCTTAGTTGTGTTCTTATGCAAAATGAAAAAGTTATTGCTTACGATTCTAGGCAGTTAAAGAATTATGAAAAGAACTACCCCACACAAGACTTAGAGCTTGCAGCAATGGTATTTGTATTAAAGATATGTCGCCACTACCTTTATGGCGAGCATTCTGAAGTGTGTACAGATCACAAAAGCCTCCAGTACATTTTCAAGCAAAAAGAATTAAATTGGAGACATAGAAGGTGGCTCGAGCTATTGAAAGATTATGACATCAATATCTTTTATCACCTGGGTAAAGCTAATGTGGTAGCAGATGCACCTAGTAGTAAGTCAATGGGTGTCTTGGCCCATCTTGCAGTACAAAGGCGATCTTTGGGTCGAGAAATTCAAAAACTAGCAAATGATGGAATTAGATTGGATGAGATCGAAGAAGGAGATATAACTGCTTATGCCTTAGCGCAATCCTCCCTTGTTGCGCATGTTAAGGCTAAGCAAGACGAAGATCCGTACTTAGTGAAATTAAAAGAAGGAGTCAGAAGCAAAGAAATCACTGCTTTCACTCTAGGAAGTGACGGAGTTTTGAAGTTGAACGATCGATTATGTATGCCTGATGTAGATGGTCTTAGGAAGGCCATAATGGAGGAAGCTCACAGTTGGAGGTACTCTATCCACCCAGGTGCTACCAAAATGTATCTAGATTTGAAAGAGTTATATTGGTGGAAAGACATGAAGAAACAAGTAGCAGATCATGTGGCTAAATGTTTGAATTGCCAGCAAGTCAAAGCCGAGCATCAGAGGCCTGGTGGCCTAGCTCAAGATATAGAGATACCACAGTGGAAGTGGGAGATTATTAATATGGATTTTGTAGTATGTCTACCTCGCACGTACCGTAAACATGATTCAATTTGGGTTATTATAGACTGCCTAACAAAGTCTGCACATTTCCTACCAGTAAAGACGACAGATTCCGCAGTATGCACAGTTGTACATCAAAAAAATAGTCCGATTGCATGGTACTCTATTTTCAATCATATCTAATAGAGGCCCTCAGTTCACAATGCATTTTTTGGCAGGCATTTCAGAAAAGATTAGGTACCAGGGTCAATTTAAGCACCGCTTTCCATCCACAGACCGATGGCCAGGCAGAAAGGTCCATTCAGACTCTCGAAGATATGTTGCGTGCGTGTGTTATAGATTTTGGAGGTAATTGGGATGATCATATGCCACTTATAGAATTTGCTTACAATAACAACTATCAGGCCATCATTGTTATGGCTCCTTATGAAGCGTTGTATGGGCGGAGATGTAGGTCTCTAGTGGGTTGGTTTGAACCAGCAAAGGTGCCGTTTATTGGTCCAGAGTTTGTTTGTGAGGCCTTGGAGAAAGTTCAGCTAATTAGAGACTTAAAGCGGCTCAGAGTCATCAAAAGTCTTATTCTAACAAGAGACATCGTGAGTTAGAGTTCATGGTTGGTGATAAGGTGTTTTTGAAAGTTTCACCAATGAAAGGAGTTATGAGGTTTGGTAAGAAAGAAAAACTTAGCCCTAGATTTGTCGGACCTTATGAAATTCTAGAAAAGAAAGGAAACGTGGCTTATAAGCTATAGCTACCCGTTGAGTTGTCCTCTGTTCATCCTGTCTTTCATGTGTCTATGCTTAGAAATTACATTCATGATGAGTCGCATATAATACCTGCTGATACCATAGAAATTAAAGAAGGCTTGACTTATGAAGATGTACCTATAGAAATTCTCGATAGGCAAGTAAGAAAGTTGAGAACAAAAGATTTAGCATCGGTAAAAGTTTTGTGGAATAATCATGATTCAAAAAAGGCTACGTGGGAGGTCGAGGAAGATATGAGAAAGAAATATCCATATTTATTCGAGGAAAAAGTTATGTGAACCTAAGTTTGGTTTGACATTTATATTTCATTTATTAAATACAAGTTAGCAAGTGTTTCTGTCCTTCCTAGATTATACTTAGTTGTTGTAATAATTTAGTTCCATGCCAGAGTATATTTAATTCATTAAAGTTATTTACTTTTTGTAAAGTGTTGTGCTTTAGAATTTGGTTGGTTATTATGGTACCTCCTTGTCGAAGTGTGTGTAACTAGTTTATGAGCTGTGTATAGTGCATATGAATGGCCTGTTATGATGTATTGGGTTGTTGTTGGGGTATTTGTGGTATTTGTGGTATTTGTGACTGGGATATTTTCTGGATAGTCCAATTTACAAGGGAAACTCTGCCGAATTTTTTTAAAATATAGGGAGTTAGTCAAAATTTTGAGTCCCTTAGAAGAGTGAGTAGTGCTAAAAAAACTTAAGAGGTTCAAGTACTTAAGGAATGTTTGTTAGCTTAAGAATAAGGCCTTAGCAACATTCGAGGACGAATGTTTTTAAGGAGAGAAGATTGTAACACTCCTCAAATTTATAAAAGTTTCGAGACACGCTATAGTGAAAAAATATATATATATATATATATACACACACACACTTAAATAATTGGATATATAATTAGAGGAATATTAATAATATATTAATAATTTTAGTGTTATTAATTATTGATAGTGAGTATCATTAATTATTAGTTAAGTTTTTTAAAAAAAGAAAAACAAACAAAATAAAGGAAAAAAGGAGAGTGCACGTGACCTACCCATGAAGTGGGTACAAAAAAAAGGAATACAAAGGGCTTAATGCCCTGAACAAAAACAGAGTCATTCTGTTTTCAAACGCAGGCCTGCGAAACAGAGGCAACCACGCACGGAAAATTCTAGGTTCTTTACAAGTCACAAATTCTTGAACTCGGGTATATAAAATTTCCTATTGCTAATTACCGTACAGTAGTAATAGGTAAGAATTGAATAGTCAATTCCATTCTTTCTCTATATCAACAATAAATTTCATGTTTAGGTGTGAAACTTTAAAATTGATTAAAATGCACTGGTTGTTGTAGAATCGATTGTTTGACTGGTGTCAATTAGACTGGGGTCTACGTATTGGCTCGAGAAGTTTTGAGGTGAGTTGATATAATACTTTACCAAAGTGGTTTAACTCACAAAAGTACGCACACAATGTGTTTGATGAATTGCATAAAAGAGTTAATATATATTTAATTAGAGTAGTAAGTACCTATTAGCTTAGAATTATTTTCTAGCTAAAGTTTAGATGATTATTTGGATATATGTGCATAAATTTCAGATTTTTATGTTATTCTTATATGCCATCTTCATGTTGAAAATTCATGAAGGATCAAGAACCTTTATAAATACTTTTGAATGTTTATTCCATTCTTAAGCCATGCCTTACATTTGAGGATACTAGTATGAGTATGTATAAAAGATTTAGACTTGCAAAGTCACAAGAACAAGTTTTAGAAAGAAAAGATTTTTGGGAGTATCCTTTATTCTGAGAAGGGGTCATCGTCCATGCCTAGGGTCCTGACCAAGTTGACTTCCTGAAACTACTTGTGCCAAAGTAGGGAGCACACGAGCCGAGGGTCTCATTGCTGAGAATTTACTTAGCCATGCTAAGGTATGAGACATGAGCGCTGAGAACCATGAAGCGAGTGACACCTCATGGATTGGGCCTATTCGATCAGGTTGGGATCGAACCCGTGCCGATCACACGGTGATTGAGACAGAATTAAGTCAGGATAGTTAGAACTCCCAAAGTATAAAGTGAAGTATATTTTTTTTTAGAAAGAAAAAGAAAAGAATTCTTTTAGAATATTAAAAAAGCTGCTATTATTCAATCATTTAGAATTATTCTTATAAGCTTTATGTTTTACATGTATTTAGAACATTTGCTCATAATGTATATGTTATTAAAGTTTCGCCCCCTGTTGTTGAGACTCACTGAGTACAATGGGTGGTACTGACGTTCTCTTTTGGGAACCTACGTTGGTCTGCGGTACAACGTAGGAACCAGATTTGCAGGCGAGCAGGCTACGAGTTAGGACTTCCTTCTCTTCCAGTGCTATTAGTGAGCTCCGCTTTTGTTCGTGGAGTATTCCTTAGAGTCATCTTTATTTAGTTATTTCTTTGTTACTTAGAGAACTAGCCAGGAAATCTCATGTCCTGAGAAGTGCGTCAGTTTATCAGTAGAGGCTTCATAGACATAGTCAATGGGGTAAGATTCAGATGTTTTTTATAATAACTTAGCATAAATTTAGTAGTTATTACGAATAAAGTTTTCATTGATTTATTTAAATATTTACATTAATCAAAAGTACTTGGTTGGAGTATTGCCTTGTTGCATATAAGGTTAGGAGTTATAATAGATTTGATAAGCAGAGATGGTTCGCTCGGTCATGTTTAGTGATCGAGTGCCGGTCCCGACTTGTTCAGAAAATGGGTCGTGGCATACAACTATCCCCTGGTTCTCCACTCCACTTGCTTAAGCTCCTCTATTTTCTTTGAAAACAATACCAAAAAGTAATGAAGGAGTGGCGGGGTGTTTTTCCACGCCTTTATCCAGTGGCAGACTCAGGATTTTGTGCAAGTGGGTTCAATCTTAAATGTACGTAACTTTAGTCATAAAATATAGTTGTCAAGTGGGTTCAAATAAAATATTTATACAAAATTTACACAGCTTTAATCGTAATTTTTACATATACACAGTATTATTTTTTGATGAAGCGGGTTCAGTTGAACTCGCTTGCCACCACGTGTGTCTGCCACTGCCTCTAGCCCTTCCTCTTTGTATCAAATACTCCCTATTTACTACTAGATGTACATGCAATGGTTATTATTTCTTCAGGCGACAACTATGTCTATAAGGTCTGCGTACACACTATCCTTTTCAGATGCCACTACGTGAGATTATACTGTCTATGTTGTTGTTGTTAGTCCACAACTCTACGTCACATTTTGCAATCTTTATACTTGGTGTTATGATATAATCTTTGTAATAGATTATGTTGTTGTTATAAACAAAATGGTAATACTGTAGTCTTGTCCCAACCATTCAAATTTTGCATTTGAACTTTATTCCACTCAGCGTACCTTTCTGATATGTCATGTAAAGGTAGTACGTAGTGAGAAGAAAAAACATTGATGGGAACTATTGTAATAAAAGACAGACGTTTGGGATGTTTGACTTATCATGAAATTCTTACAAAATGCAAACTTTCCGCAATAAGCGTCGACGCTCTCGGGTCATCTAAAATCTGATCCGGGCATATGTCCAAGTCTACAATCATCATACGAACCTATTGAAACTTTCAAATACCAATTCCGAGGTCGTTTAATAAAAATTCAAACCTTAGTCAACTCTTCCAACTTAAAGCTTCCGAAATGAGAATTTTCCTTCTGAATCAACTCCGAACTTCCCGAAATTCAATTCCGACCACACGTGCAAGTCATAATACCTAAGATGAAGCTACTCAAGGCCTCAAACCGCTGAATAATGCATTACCGCTCATTTCGACCGGTCGGATCGTTACAACATTGGGTCGGTTGTACTCATGCTAAACTTTTGCACTTCTTGTGCAGATACTGGCGTTGATACCAGCGGCGTCTAGTAGTGTTCTGCTTGACTCCAGCTACATTCGGAGACTTGAGGTATAGTTGCATAGCGTCCGCAGCCCTGAAGTTCCCTTCTTTATCTATCCTATTTTTAGTCTAGTCTCGAATAGTTGTATTTGCTTCAAACCATATGTGTAGTACTCTAGTTGCTCATGTATTCATGACTCTGAATTCTAGGAGATGTTAGATATCGTTATATATGTTTTATTATTCCATCTCAGACTATTTCAGTTTATTTTATTAATGTTTTATTTCGAATAGTTAAAATTGGTTAAATAATCTAGCTAACTTTGACTTGCCTAGCAAGTGAAATGTTAGGCGCTAGCGGGATTCCAGGCCTTGACAAGAATTCTTGAAGAATCTTTTATTGTTTAATGTATGTCAATGTGAATTCTCAATTATTCTGCATATCGTAATTGAATCGGGATGGTCAAATCGACCTCTCCAACTGATAAGTCCTTTGTATCACTAAACTAGCATGTAAATTCATTATGCTTATAGTTGTGTAGTAACCTTCAATATTTACCCGGTATAATTGTAGTAATATAAAGATATTCAATCTTCACATCATTTATAGTCTCAATATGTCACCATTTTGGCTAATATCTTTGAAACTCAATGAGTTTCTTTGAGACTTACTATAAAAATGCTCTTCCGGAGCTCTTAAATAATTTTGTACTATAGTTCTTCTGTCACACCATCCGTATGCTGAATGTCTCCTCCACGGAGAAAACTATATTTTTTGTCATGATCAAAATTATTATAGTCAAGACCATGTTCTCGCTTTACTTTTGCCTTTAATAATATTTGATAAGGGCTGACAAAATATTTTTTACGTAGCATAGGTACGTGACCAATGATATATTCATGCAACCACACATGAATATTTAATCTCTTTATTTCTCTCAAATCTCCTTCAGATGTGAGTTGTGGTATTTATCCAACCATGCATGAGCACATCCTTATTCATAATATTTATCACATACAGTTATATTCACTTCCAAGAATGAGTCTCCATTCACAATGCTTATCACAAGTCTCATTCTTTCAATGAATGGACTATAATCATCTAGATATACTTTATTATTAATTTCATACCACTGTGATGGCAAATATTGCCTTCACTTTTTAAGAATTACTTTAAGAACCCTTATTCTTCTTCTTTTTATAACTACTATAATGATGATATTATGTTTTTGGCCTCTGGCACGCCCATATACATTCATAAGGCCCTGATGATTAGTTAGACTTTTTTCAAACTTTTGATCTATTGCTTTACATTCACTTTAGGAATGGAGCAGATACAATGAGACGTGCTTCATGTTTTTTTAAATTAAAATCATATTATTTCCCCAATCATTATTATATCGTAGGTGTGGTGCATTGGGACTCGAACCCATTGTTTTATTCAAATAGTATGTATTAGGCCATAATGCATTAGGACTTGGATCCAACGTCTTTTCATCATGATGCATCAGGGCTTAAATCTGATGTTTTAAAATATCTTTCTAAAAATTGCTAATTCATGAGCAAATTCGAGGCAAGTAACATAGAGAATAGTTCTCTATATGTCTTTATCAATAATAAACTTAGCGAGCCTTTTGAAAATATTAGACTTTCAGTGATCAAAATAACCAATCATAACTAATAATATCTTGAACGTAGTATTACTTAATTTAGCATCTATAAGCATAAATATTTAGTCGCAATGAATCTTTAAAAATATTAGTTATCACTCTAATTGTCATATATTTATTATAATTATGTAACAAACACTTGCTGATGAAACAAATACGTGTAACACAGATCAATGCCTTTTGAATTTCACGAAGATATATCTAATGCCGATATCCAAATAAATATGATGATCATAGTACTCCATTAATAAAATCAAAAACCATCAAGATGCAATTAATTGCTAGCATTTGCATAGGTTAAGAGAAATTATTGCCACGTATAAAGTCTTTTAACATAGACCAATGTATTTGTCAAAACATAATGTGAAGAACGATTTTCTAAATTCTAAATGCTCTTAAAGATGCACATTATGGTGACTTTTATTTATGGAGTTAACATGTCTCTAAAGTTAGAGAATTGTCAAGTTATTGAAGGACTATACTTTCTACAGTGCTATACAAATCGGTGTAACTAATGTATAAAATCTATGAGATAAATTAACTCATTTCAGCCATTCATGAAAGAAAAATGCAAACACTACCTTAGAAAACTCATAACCATTTAATTTACTACATGCATATATTAAACTATTATGCAATCCAATTAAAAGTGAATAAGACCGATGGCCGTGTATAATGCTTTACTTTGAATTCCTTATGCTGAAGCCTCTAGCTTCAAATACCGTCAAACTTAATCGGAAAGAAAATAAGATCAACTCTTGTAGTTAGAGATTCGTGCTAATAACGTTTTAAAAAATCACGAGCAAAGTAACAACAAGAAACAAGAAAATAGACAAGATATGTAGAGAGGAAGAGAGAGCTTTTCTTCTTATTTCAAGTATGTTTCTTGTGTCTTCTTCCATAGGTAAATAGTACCTTATATATAGTGTACAATATACATCCAAAATTCACTAGATACATCCTAGAAATTAATACGTACATCTATCCAAGTAGTACGTTGAGTAAAATACATAAATAGATTAAATGAACAACCATATACATTCACTTTATTTATAACAGGTTCGTGTTTTTTTTCCTGCTCATTCTCCTACAAATTAGGATTCCTTTTTTGCCCCTAGTCATTTTTACTCCCAATTCTCAAAAAGTCCATGAAAAAGGAATTACTGCGTTAACTACCATACCAACGATAAAGTACTTCCTGATTATTTGTCATTTTACGGGGAGTCTTTGTTGGTTCAATAAAAACTCAACTCAATATTTCTTTAATAATTTTATCTATTATTTCAACTTGAACTTGAAATGAAAATTTTGAAACTAAAAACTGATTTAATGAGTATATTAAGCGAAGTAATGGTTTGTACTCACAAAAGTTAACATTTTAATGTCCAAACCTTCAATTATCGTTTTCAATTTTAAGTTTAAACCCTTTTTCTTTTTTTAAAACTCAATCAAATATAAATGAGCATTTAAAAGTTAATCCGTTTTCTAAAACGTATACCCGGGTAAATATTCTCGTTCATTAATCACCATGCGTTCTTGACACATTACTACTATTAAGAAGAGGGAAGGTGAGGAGCTTTCGGTCAAAGTAATTTGACAAAAAAAACCAACCCATCTCAGTCTTTTCCTTAAAATACTTTTCAAGGTTAACATGCTTGCCTCACATTCATAAGGCTATCATTGTCTTTTCACTGTTTCAGCTGCAATTTTGTAGTATGAAACATGGGCCCATCAAATTTCCCATTCTACAAGTATCGTGTAGTTCTCAAGGGTATAATAAAGCGTGGGTCCCACCTAAATTTTTAACACATATCTCTTCTATTGTAGTTGTAGCCTATTACATGAATTTTCTTTTTAATATTTTTTTTCCTTGGTTTTCTCATGGACTAGATCATAGGACATGCAAAGTTAGTAAGAATTCTATAAAATACAAAAGTTAAATAAAATAAGTAGTAGTATGCTATAGCTAACACGTAAGTAGACGGTTAATAAAACATAAAAAGCTAAAAAAGAATATCCTAAAGAACCAGCTTTACATAATAATTTAACCAACAAAAATGTAATAGTGAGTTAATGAATCTAATGTAAAACAAAAAAAGGTAATATACTACAGCCAAAAAAAAATGTTAAAGAGAATTTATAAATCTAATGTAAAACAATAAGATACAACAGTTAAACCAACTCTACGTAATGATCCTTCTAAATTGGGAGGAAATTTAATATATATAAAGAAGTAAGCAAATAAAAAATATTAAAATGAGTTAGTGGATGTAATATAGAAAAAAAAGTAAAATAAAATCAGTATAATATAGAATAAACACGTCAGGTCCAACAATTTAAAGATACTAAGATCGATAAGGCATAAATAACATATAATGTAGTGATATTTTAAGAAGAAAAAAGAAAAGTAAAACAAAACTATTTAAAACATGTTTTTCTTCTCTAAATATCTCATTTTTTCAACTTTAAGCTTTAGGGTTTATGGTTAGAATTTACGAGGACCAAAACTAAAAAAAGTAAAATGAAAGCTCCTTTTTGGAGAATATTTTTCTTATTATTTTAAAATTTATTTATTTGAACTTAAAGTGATTAAACTTAAAAAATAACAATAAAAAGGGTGAGAGAGAGGTACTTAGGTCCCCTTTTATAATATCTCATTTTGTTTGAAAGTTAGAGAATAAAAAAAATCAAAGTAGAGACATAGATCAAACAACTCATTGTGAAATTGTGATGACCCTCACTTGCTTTCAGTTGATTTTTGTGTCTCTGAGGCCTTGAAAACCTCATTAGAGTTGCCTTGATTTGCGTGCGCAGTCCGAGCGCATAGCCGGAAAGCTTAAATATGAAACTCTGTGAAAAATACTAAGTTTTGATGTTAAAATGAATAAATTTGACTTCGGTCAATATTTTGGGTAAACGGACACGGATCCGTGATTCGACGGTCCTGGAGGGTCCGTAGGAAAATATGGGACTTGGGCGTATGCCCGGAATTAAATTCCGAGGTCCCAAGCTCGAGAAATGAATTTTTTTTAAGTGAAATTATTTTCAGAAATTGTTTAAGGAAATTTGAAATGAAAACTGATTAGAAGGTGATGGTATCAGGCCCGTATTTTGGTTCCGGTGCCCGGTACAGGTCTTATATATGACTTGAGCCATTCCTGTGAAATTTGGTTAAAAACGGACGTCGTTTGACGCAATCCGCACCTTAATTATGAAATTTGATGTTTAAAAGAGTTTTGAGAAATTTCATTGATCTCGAGGTCTAATTCGATGCTCGTGATGTTATTTTGGTAATTTGATTACACGAATATATTTGTAGGATGTTTTTGAGATTGTGTGTATACTTGGGTTGGAGTTTCGAGGGCTCGGGTGAGTTTCGAGTAGGTTCCAGGATGCATTAGGCTTAGAAAGTCAGATGTTGAAGGTCTCTGAACCCTTTAGTGCAGTCCGCGAGAAATCGCGTGTGACCGCGGAGGGGCCAGCGCGACCGCAGTCGCCTTCGTGCGGAGCGCGGTGAAGGCTGTGCGGCCGCAGTCGCCTTTGTGCGGTCCGCACAGGGTGCTGAACTGCAGGTCTTCAGGGAGGCCTATGCGGCCGCGGTCCATTTGATGCGGTCCGCACAAGGGGTCTGAGAGGGGTATAAATAAACGGGAATTTCAGTTATTTTTCACTTTTCAAAACCCCAAAAACATAAGAGACGATTTTTCAAACAACTTTTCTTCTCCAAAACGTTGGTAAGTGATTTCTAACTCATTTTCTTCACTCCTTAACATCTTTTAACATGATTTCAACTTCAAATCAAAAATTTTCATGGGGGAAATTGGGTATTTTGGGTAGAACTTAAGTTTTTCTAAAATTGGGGATTTGGACCTCAATTTGAGGTTCGATTTCAAAACAAATTATATATTTGGATTCGTGGGGAAATGGGTATTCGGGTTTTAGTCCAAACCTCGGGTTTCGACCACGTGGGCCCAGGGGTAATTTTTGATTTTTGGGTAAAACTTTAGAAAACTCATTTTCATACATTGGGGTTGATTCATTTAGCACTTATTTGGATGTAGTTAAGTAACTTGTGACTAGATTCGAGCGGATTGGTGGTGGAATCGAGGGGTAAAGCTATAATTGAGACTTGAGTGGTGTTCAAGGCATCAAGGTAAGTGTTTGGTCTAACCCTACCTTGAGGGATTAGGAGTTGAGTCATATTTGCTACTTGCTTCTTGTTGAGTACGACGTATAGTCATGGTGACGAGTATCTATACGTTGGTGTCAAGCATGGCCGTGGGTCTTACATTGGAAGTTGTTGTGTTCTTGAATGACACTTTGTATGCTTTAATTAATGATCTTCTATGATTGAGTATTTCCATTAATTGAACTGAGTACCAGCTAAGTGAGATTGGTTATAGCTGATTCTCCCTTGCGGGGATGACTATTTCGATATCGTTGTTCCCTTGCCGGGAAATTTTAAATTGTTTTTGTTCCCTTGCCGAGAAGTTATTATATCACTTATGTTCCCTTGCCGGGATTTCTTGTGATTGTGTGATGAACTGTAAAAGGGAGCGGGTGGTACGCCTACCACAAGATTATGAAATGGGAGCGGGTGGTACGCCTACCACAAGATTATGAAATGGGAGTGGGTGGTACACCTACCACAAGATATTATGAAATGGGAGCGGGTGGTACGCCTACCACAAGATTATGAAATAGGACCGGGTGGTACGCCTACCACAAGATAATGAAATGGGAGCAGGTGGTACGCCTACCACAAGATATTATGAAATTGGAGCGGGGGGTACGCCTACCACAAGATATTATGAAATGGGAACAGGTGGTACGCCTATCACAAGCTATGATGAAATAGGAGCGGGTGGTACGCCTACCACAAGATATGAGAAATGGGATCGGGTTGCACGCCTGCAACAAGATGAAAACTGAAAGTGAAAGCTGTCTTTACTTCTCTTTATGTGTGTTAGAAGTTATATTGTTAGCTTCCTTGTCATTTCTTGTTATTTTGTTTTGCCAGCTACCCCCGAAGCATGTTCCCCTTCCCCAACTTTAATTGTTTATTATTTGTTACTTTCCGCCATATGTTATATAACTGCACAGGTTTATCTGAATTCAGGTCCTCGCCTCGTCACTACCTCGCCGGGGTTAGGCCAGGCACTTACCAGCACATGGGGTCGGTTGTGCTGATACTACACTGTGCACTGTGTGCAGATCCCGGAGCAGCTTTCGGACAGTAGTTGGAGGGCTTCCTTCAGTCCACTCGGAGACCCAAGGTAGACCTGTAGGCGTCCGCAGGCCCTGGCGTCTCCCTCTATCTCTATTTCCTTTTTCATTTCCTTTGTTCAGAAATAGTGTATTGTATTTCTTCAGACCTTGTATGTAGAAACTCTTAGACAGTCTGTGACACTATGACACCAGGTTTTGGGGTATTTGAGGTTTTAAAAGTTGTAATAGACGTAGCCTTCAGTTATTTCATGGTTATCTTCCGCTTAATTATTTAAGTTCTGTTGTTTTTATGTTATTGCACGTAATTGTAAAAAGGAAGTAATTTGATAAGGAATTAGATAGTTAAGGGTTGGCTTTCCTAGCTCTTATCAGTAGGTGCCATAACGACTCCCGAGGGTGGGAAATTCGGGTCGTGACAAGTTGGTATCAGAGCTCTAGGTTACATGGGTCTCACAGTTCATAGACAAACTTAGTAGAGTCTGAGGGATCGGTACAGAGACGTCTGTATTTATCCCCCAGAGGCTACAGGGTTAGGAAAACTTCACATTTGTTCTTTCTTGTCGTGCGGTTCTGTTTCCCAATACTGATTGAATTTCTACTTCGTTCTTTCGCAGATGGCGAGAACACGTGCTTCCTCATCTACCGCTAAGCAGCCCGAGCCCCCAGCAACAGCTTCTACTAGGGGCAGAGGGCGAGGTCGAGGCCGTGCTAGAGGCCGAGGTAGGGGCAGAGTTCAGCCCTGAGCAGCAGCACCAGTGGCGGAGCCTCAGGTTAATTTTGAGGAGGAGGTTCCGGCCCCAACAGTTCCGGTGGGCCCACCTCAGGTCCCAGAGGGGTTTATTGCTACCCTAGTTCTTCAGGGTGCTCTGGTCCGATTGGTGGGCCTCATGGAGAGTGTCACCCGAGCAGGTTTGCTTCCTGTAGCACCAGCCACTTCTCAGGCTGGAGGAAGGGCTCAGACTCCTGCTATACGCACTCCGGAGCAGGTAGCTCCTCAGATTCAGACTCCAGCGGTTCAGCCTGTTGGAGCAGTTCAGCTGGGTGCCATAACTCAGACCGGTGATGGAGCGGCTATGTCCGTCGATACTTTGTGGAGGCTGGATAGGTTCACCAAGCTCTTCACTACTACTTTCAGCGGTGCTTCTTCTGAGGATCCCCAGGATTTTCTATACAGTTGTCACGAGGTTCTCAGGAACATGGGCATTGTTGAGACCAATGGGGTCGATTTTTCTACATTCCGCTTGTCTGGATCCGCCAAGACTTGGTGGAGGGATTATTTCTTAGCTAGGCAAGTCGGGTCTCCATCTTTGACTTGGGAGCAGTTTACAATATTGTTTCTGGAGAAGTTTCTCCCGGTTACTCAGAGAGAGGCCTATCGGAGGCAGTTCGAGCGCCTCTAGTAGGGTTCCATGATGGTCACCCAGTATGAGACTAGGTTCATCGACTTAGCTCGCCATGCTCTTGTCATACTTCCGACCGAGAGAGAGAGAGGGTGAGGAGGTTTATCAACGGTCTTATTCAGTCGATTCGTCTTCAGATGGACAAGGAGGCTAGGAGTGAGATCACTTTTCAGGAGGCGGCCAATGTGGCCCGTAGAGTTGAGATGGTTCTGTCGCAGGGAGGTGGTCAGGGGTCGGATAAGAGGCCCCGTCATTCAGGCAGATTCAGTGGTACCTCGTCTGGAGGTAGAGATTCATATGGTAGAGGCCATCCTCCTAGGCCCTTTCAGTCAGCTCTTCAGGTTTCTCACGGTGCTTCAGGTGGCCGTGGTCCTCCGATTCAGTATTCTGATCAGCAATCCTTCAGTGCACCACCATCACCTATCAGTGCACCGCCGCTTCAGAGTTTTCAGGGTCGTCAGCCCTAGCAGCCGAGGGCTTGTTTTACTTGTGGCGACACGAGGCACATTTCTAGGTATTGCCCTCGAGCTTCGAGCAGTTCTCCGCATCAGGGTTCCCGTGCTATGGTTTAGGCACCAGATGTTCCACAGTCCGCCCAGCCAGCTAGAGGTGGGGGTAGATGTGCTAAAGGTAGAGGTAGAGGTCCTAGAGGTGGAGCTCAGACCGCCAGAGGTGGAGGCCAGCCAGCTGCAGGCCGTCCCAGGGAGGTAGTTCAGGGTGGTGGGGCCCAGCCCCGATGTTATGCTCTCCCAGCTAGGCCCGAGGTTGAGGCTTCAGATGCAGTTATTACAGGTACGGTTATGGTTTGTAATAGAGATGCTTCAGTGTTATTTGATCCAAGGTCTACATACTCGTATATGTCATCTTATTTTGCACCATATCTGGTCATGCCTAGTGATTCGTTGAGTATTCCTATTTATGTGTCTACACTGGTAAGTGATTCTATTGTGGTGGATCGAGTCTATCACTCTTGTGTAGTTATGATTGGGGGTCTTGAGACTCGTGTGGATTTGTTGCTTCTGGACATGGTTGACTTTGATGTTATATTGGAGATGGACTAGTTATCACCTTACCATGCTATCTTGGACTGTCATGCCAAGATAGTGACCTTAGCTTTACCGGGTATGCCTCGTTTAGAGTGGAGAGGAACTCCTAGTCATTTTACATGTAGCGTTATTTTGGTTACGCAACACCTTCCTGATGTTCTTTGGAAAGGCAACGTAAGGCTAAGCAACCGATGTCAGTGCGGTTGCTGTCCGCCAATGAGGTCCCCTCCGCACGCTAGACTAGATTGTCAGTGCCGTGCGGGAAAACCAATGCCACGAGCAATTGCGGAAGCTAAGAGAGAATTGGATTTTGAATGATGATAATGATTTTATTGATGAATGAAATGCTGATTACAAAAGATGCGGTGTCGAGGGGGAGAGACACCAGTACAGAAAATTGCTTGCTTGGAAATGTTTGATTGCTTGATCCCCCCTAAAAATACTTAAAAAAAATAAACCAAAGTTACATGACTAGTCCTAATAAAGCTGTAGAAGCACACTGAATGAAAATGATGTAAACTAGCCTATAATTACAATGAAATGGACTTAGTTTATTATAATATTGAACCAAGTCCGATGGCAGCAACTTTGTCTTGCGGGTCAGCGTCTGCGTGCGCAGTGCTGTGGGCGCACGCGACACTTGTTGTGTTGGCTTGAGGCTGGGCGCTGGTGCTTGGCATCAGGGTCTATGCGCTGCTAGAATGGGCCTGCAGCTGGGCGCTGGCGAGGCATCAGGATCTGCGCGTGCGGCATTGTCAGAGCGCGCGACGCTGTTGTCATTGGCCAGCCACTAGGCGCTGGAGAGAGGCATCAGTGGGGCGACAGAGGCGCATGCGCGCTTGTCACTTGGCGCAGCCAATACCACGGGGCCGACCATGGTGCTAGTCATTGTGAGGCTTGCTAGGCCGCCATGGGGCGCGGCCAAAGGGTCATGGGGCGTGTCTGGAAAGCAGCCCATGACATTCTTCCCCACTTGAGTTGGCGCTCTCAAAGCCTTATGATGATGATGATGATGATGATTGTTCTGGTGGTTGATGGTTGAGAGGTCTGCGCCCCTCTGTTCTTTGAGCTTGCTGTTGCAGCGAAGCAATAATTTTATGCAGCTGACATGGAAGACTGTATGGATCTTCCACCAGGATGGAGTTTTCACCTGGTATGTGGACTTCCCAATGCGTTTTTCAATGGGCAGAGGCCCGATGTATTTTTGTTGCAGGCGAGTGTCATGGGTCCTCTCTGCAAACAAGTATCGCTTTGGGATGCATAGCATTACTTTGTCCCATGTTTGATGTTGGGCAAAGCAAAGATTTTGTTTGGTGAATCATTTTGCCCGCTCTTGGTCTTTGACGAGATAGCTCCGCACTATCCCCATGTTGCGCTCCCATTCACTTGAGAAGTTGGCAGCTCGAGGAAATTTCGACATGGTTGATGCATTCACCGTTTGCGGGAGAAGTGGTTGCTATCCGGTAACAATTTCAAAAGGGATTTTGTTTGTATGATGGCTCTTTTGAGAATTGAAACACAGTTGAGCAGCATTCAAGAGCTTCACCCAATGCTTCTGTGATCCGGTTGCAAAGTTGCGGAGATATTCCTCCAGCATGTCATCGAACCGGTCTATCTAGCCATCCGATGGTGGATAGATATCTGAGTTGTGACTCAATGTTGACCCAAAGCACCTGAAGATATGGGTCCAAAAGTTGCTAGTGAAGCGTGAGTCGCGCTTACTAACAATGTCTTTGGGCAGGCCCCAATGTTTGACAATGTGCGAGAAGAAGAGTCGAGTTGTATCTTCTGCTGAGATGTTCTACGAGGCTACTATAAAGGTTGCATAGTTTGAAAACTGATCTATGACAACCAAGATGGATGCAAGATTACCGACTTGGGGTAATCCCATGATAAATCTGAGAGAAACACTTTCCCATGGTCTCTGAGGAACATGTAATGGCTGCAAGGATCCCATCTGCGATGTATGATCTGACTTGTCCTTGTGGCATGGTTGACAAGTCTTCACACGCTGAGGAGCGTCACCAGCCTTTTGAGGCCGATGACATGATGTCTGATTGTTGCTGCGAAGGGTAGCCAGAACCATGGGTTCATGTATGTTGACTACCTTCTCCAACTGCATGGCCGAGATGTTTTCAGCGGCCATCTTTATGGGAAAGCATGGTATGGTACAGGGCTTGCCCCCATTTTCTCCTATCATCAGGAGCATGTTGGCATATGGTACTGGTATGGTGTTGGTTTGCCTCATGAACTCCAATCCCACTATGATGTCGAAGTCATCTATGATTGCGATACGCAGGTCGATGCTTCCTTTGTATGGTCCAAGTTTCACTGGGATATTTGTAGCTGTTCCACCCAATGTCTGGGGTGGTGAGTTGATAGCCTTGACGCGGCCTTTGCTCTTTTGCACAACAAGGCCCAGGCGCTCTGCTTGAGTTGAAGCCAAGTAGTTGTGAGTAGCACCCGTGTCTATGAATGCGTGAAAGGGCTTGCCATTCACTTTCAATTCGACGAACATTAGGGTCCTCGCTTGTTTAGGAGGCCTCTCATCCATCTTTTCCTTCCCGTTCTTAAGGATTGGGACCGAGATTTTCTTAGAAGGACATGTACTGGTCCTCGCTAAGGATGCGGGATAGAGCCAACAATTGCATTGAAGGCGCCTACCTGGTCTTCTTCTGATGTGTCTGATTCATTTGACTCATCCTCGACAATTTGATGAACATTGACCTTTATGTTTGGGCATTAATTGTTCCAATGTGCCCTGCCGCAATGACGACATTCTGAGGGAGGCTTTCTCCCCTGATTGTTGTTGATGGATGCAGCACTGTTGCTGCTGGAGGGAGGAGTCTTAGTTTTGGATGCACTCCGATCTCCCCCATTTTTTCTTGGGCCACCATTGCTGGGATGGTTCCCATTGAATCCCCCTTGGACAGACGGCTAGGGCCTGTCATTCTGAGTTCCCAAATGATAATCGCCAAGGCATTCTGTATCTTGAATGGCCTTGGGCAGGGTGTCTACCCGTTGTCTCTGTAGTTCCATACGGGCATGAGGTTTCAAACCTTCTATGAATGCGAAGAGTTTGTCTTTCTCCCCCATGTCTCATATGTTTAGCATGAGTGCGGAGAATCCGCGCACGTACTCCCACACTGATCTGGTATGGCGGAGCTCCCGTAGCATTCTCCTTGCATTGTATTCCACATTTCTGGGGAAGACTGCAGGCGTATGGCTGCCTTCAATTCATCCCATGTCTGGAGAGTATCTTCACTGGCCTTGATGGCTTCGTATTTGACCCGCCACCAAAGTTTGGCATCGCCCTGAAGATACATGGCAGCAGTCGCTACCTTCTTGGATTCTTCCAAATGGCCCACGTCATCGAAGTATTATTCGATGTCGAAGATGAAATTTTCCACTTCTTTAGCATCTCGGGATCCATCGTATGGCTTTGGCTCTGGTATCTTAAGTTTTTGTGGAATGGGGGTGAGGTTTGCTGCACCCCTAATGTGGTTATCGCCTCCTCGAAGTAGGCTCTGTAGGGCAGCATTGACAATATTGAGCTTGCTTGTCAAGTCATCTATGGTTTGCTGCATGGCAGTTAGTCTGTCTCCCTCTTGTTGCCGATGGGCTAAATCGTCGGCACGCTCCTGTTGGAGGTCCTCCAATTTGCCATGAATATTGGCAGTTTCAATGGCTGCTGTTTGTCGGTCATCCTCAGAGTCACGACTGATGTTTGCAATTTCATTTTCCGCCTGCCGCATTCGGCAGTCCAGGTCGTCCAACCTTTGCACTAGGTTGTTGTTTTGGTCAGGCACCGTATCCACGATGGGTCGTAATCGGTCAACCGTCTCTTCTAGGGATGCTAGACGCTCCCCATGATTCACCATGTTCAGAAATGGTGATGATGGCAAATGTGTTCCCTCGTCCGATGTTGAGCTTAGGCTCTGATACCAACTGTTACGCAACGCCTTCCTGATGTTCTTCGGAAGGGAAACGTAAGGCTAAGCAACCGATGTCAGTGCGGTTGTTGTCCGCCAATGAGGTCCCCTCTGCACGCTAGACTAGATTGTCAATGCCGTGCGGAAAAACCAATGTCACGAGCAATTGCGAAAGCTGAGAGAGAATTAGGTTTTGAATGATAATGATGATTTTATTGATGAATGAAATGCTGATTACAAAAGATGCGGTGTCGAGGGGGAGAGACACCAGTATAGAAAATTGCTTGCTTGAAAATGTTTGATTGTTTGATCCCTCCTAATAATACTTAAAGAAAATAAACCAAAGTTACATGACTAGTCCTAATAAAGCTGTAGAAGCACACTGAATGAAAATGATATAAACTAGCCTATAATTACAATGAAAAGGACTTAGTTTATTATACTGTAGAACCAAGTCCGATGGCAGCAACTTTGTCTTGCGGGTCAGCATCTGCGCGCGCGGTGCTGTGGGCGCGTGCGACACTTGTTGTGTTGGCCTAAGGCTGGGCGCTGGTGCTTGGCATTAGGGTCTGTGCGCGAGGCGCTGCTGGAATGGGCCTGCAGCTGGGCGCTGGCGAGGCATCAGGATCTGCGCACGCGGCATTGTCAGAGCGCGCGACGCTGTTGTCATTGGCCAGCCACTGGGCGTTGGCGAGAGGCATCGGTGGGGCGACAGAGGCGCATGCGCGCTTGTCACTTGGCGCAGCCAAGACCATGGGGCCCACTATGGCTCTAGGCATTATGAGGCTTGCTAGGCCGCTATGGGGCGCGGCCAAGGGGTCATGGGGCGTGTCTGGAAAGCATCCCATGACATTTCCTATGTGAAGGCTCGGCGTATGGTCGAGAAGGGGTGCTTGGCCTATTTAGCTTATGTTCGTGATTCTAGTGCGGAGGTTACCTCTATTGACTCTGTGCCCATTGTTCGTGAGTTTCCTGAGGTATTCCCTTCAGACCTGCCGGGTATGCCGCCCGACAGGGATATTGACTTTTGCATTGATTTGGCTTCGGGCACTCAGCCCATTTCTATCCCGCCATACCGTATGGCCCCGCCTGAGTTGAAAGAGTTGAGGGAGCAGTTGCAAGACTTGCTTGAGAAGGGCTTTATTAGGCCTAGTGTTTTGCCTTGGGGTGCGCTGGTGTTGTTTGTTAAGAAGAAGGACGGATCGATGAGAATGTGTATTTATTACCGTCAGCTGAACAAGGTTACAATCAAGAATAAGTCCATTGCCGAGGATTGATGATTTGTTTAATCAGTTTCAACGTGCCAAGGTATTTTCAAAGATTGATTTGAGATCTGGCTACCATCAGTTGAGGATTAGGGCATCCGATGTCCCTAAGACAGCTTTCCACACTCGGTACAGGCATTATGAGTTCTTGGTTATGTCATTCGAGTTGACAAATGCCCCAGCAGCTTTTATGGATTTGATGAACCGAGTGTTCAGGCCTTATTTGAACTCGTTCGTGATAGTCTTCATTGATGATATCTTGATATATTCCCGCAGCCAGGAGGAGCACGAGCAACTTCTCAGAGTGGTTCTTCAAACTCTGAAGGATAGTCAGTTATATGCTAAGTTCTCGACGTGTGAGTTCTGGTTGAGTTCAGTTGCATTCCTGGGTCATGTTGTATCAGTAGAGGGCATTCAGTTTGATCCGAAGAAGATTGAGGCAGTCAAGAACTGGCCTAGACCAACATCAGTTTCAGAGATTCGGAGTTTCTTGGGTTTGGCAGGCTACTACCGTCGGTTCGTGGAGGGGTTCTCATCTATTGCAGCCCCGATGACCAGGTTGACCCAGAAGGGTGCCCAGTTCAGATGGTCGGACGAGTGTGAGGCAAGCTTTCAGAAGCTCAAGACAGCTCTAACTATGGCACCAGTGTTAGTTTTGCCCACAGGTTCAGGGCCTTACACAGCTTATTGTGATGCTTCCCGTATTGGGCTTGGTGCAGTGTTGATGCAGGATGGCAAGGTCATTGCCTATGCTTTGAAGCATTTGAAGATTCATGAGAAGAACTATCCAGTCCATGATTTATAGTTGGCAGCCATTGTTCACGCATTTAAGATTTGGAGGCATTATCTATATGGCGTGGCATGTGAGGTGTTCACTGATCACAAGAGTCTTCAGTATTTGTTCAAGCAAAAGGAGTTGAATTTGAGGTAGAGGAGATGGTTGGAGTTGTTGAAGGATTATGATATCACTATCTTATATCACTCGGGAAAGGCCAATGTGGTGGCCGATGCTTTGAGTAGAAAGTCAACTAGTATGGGCAGTCTTGCTTATATTCTGGCTGGTGAGAGGCCGCTTGCTTTGGATGTTCAGGCTTTGGCCAATCGGTTTGTGAGGTTAGATATTTCTGAGCCTAGTCGAGTATTAGCTTACACGGTCTATCGATCTTCATTATTGGAGCATATCCGTGATCAGCAGTTTGATGATCCCCATTTGTGTGTCCTTAGAGGCACGATACAACGTGGAGGTGCCAAGCAGGTTACCTTAGGTGAGGATGGAGTTTTGAGATTGCAGGGTCGAGTTTGTGTGCCTAATGTGGATGGGCTTCGAGAGTTGATTTTAGAGGAGGCCCATAGCTCTCGATACTCTATTCATCCGGGCGCCACGAAGATGTATAAGGATTTGCGGCAGCATTATTAGTGGCATAGAATGAAGAAGGATATTATTGCATATGTGGCTCGATGTTTGAATTGTCAGTAGGTTAAGTACGAGCATCAGAGGCCTGGTGGACTGTCTCAGAGGATTGAGCTTCCCGAGTGGAAGTGGGAGCGGATTACTATGGACTTTGTTGTTGGACTCCCGCAGACTCGGAAGAAGTTTGACACAGTTTGGGTCATTGTTGATAGGCTGACCAAGTCAGCGCATTTCATTCCTGTGGTAGTCTCCTATTCATCCGAGAGGTTAACTGAGATTTATATCCGGGAGATTGTTCGTCTTCATGGTGTGCCGGTATCTATCATTTAGGACCGAGGTACGCAATTTACCTCGTGCTTCTGGAAAGCAGTTCAGCGAGAGTTGGGCACCCAGGTTGAGTTGAGTACAGAATTTCATCCTCGGACGGACGGGCAGTCCGAGCGGACTATTCAGATATTGGAGGATATGCTCCGAGCTTGTGTTATTGACTTTGGAGGCTCGTGGGATCATTTCTTGCCTTTAAAAGAGTTTGCCTACAACAACCCTTACCAGTCGAGTATCCAGATGGCTCATTATGAGGCTTTGTATGGTAGGTAATGTCGATCTCCGGTTGGGTGGTTTGAGCTGGGAGAGGCTCGGTTGTTGGGTACGGATCTGGTTCAGGAGGCCTTGGACAAGGTCAAGATCATTCAGAATAGGCTTCGTATAGCTCAATCTAGGCAGAAGAGTTATGCAGACCGCAAGGTTCGAGATGTGGCTCTTATGGTTGGTGAGCAGGTATTGCTCCGAGTGTCGCCTATGAAGGGCGTGATGAGATTCGGGAAGAAGGGCAAGCTTAGCCCTTCATTGGTCCATTTGATATTCTTGATCGAGTGGGAGAGGTGGCTTGTAGACTTACATTGCCGCCTAGCTTATCAGCCGTACATCCAGTATTTCATGTGTCCATGCTTCGGAAGTATCATGGCAATCCATCCCACGTGTTAGATTTCAGCAATGTCCGGTTGGACAAGGACTTGTCTTATGAGGAGGAGCATGTGGCTATTCTAGACCGGTAGGTTCGACAGTTGAGGTCGAAGAGTTTTCCTTCGGTTCGTGTTCCGTGGAGAGGTTAACCTCCGGAGGCATCGACCTGGAAGTCCGAGTCCGATATGCGTAGGCGTTATCTTCATCTTTTCCCTGACTCAGGTACTTCCTTCTTCTGTCCGTTCGAGGACGAACAGTTGTTTTAGAGGTGGAGAATGTGACGACCCAAAGGGTCATCACTTGCTTTTAGTTGATTTATGTGTCTCCGAGGCCTTGAAAACCTCATTAGAGTCACCTCGATTTGCATGCGCAGTCCGGGCGCGTAGCCGAAAAGCTTAAATATGAAACTTTGTGAAAAATGCTAAGTTTTGATGTTAAAATGAATAAATTTGATTTCGGTTAATATTTTGGGTAAACGGACCCGGATCCGTAATTCGACAGTCCCAGAGGGTCCGTAGGAAAATATGGGACTTGGGCGTATGCCCGGAATCAAATTCCGAGGTCCCAAGCTCGAGAAATGAATTTTTTTAAGTGAAATTGTTTAAGGAAATTTGAAATGAAAACTGATTAGAAGGTGATGGTATCGGGCCCGTATTTTGGTTCCGGCGCTCGGTACAGGTCTTATATATGACTTGAGTCATTCATGTGAAATTTGGTTAAAAAACGGATGTCGTTTGACGCAATCCGGACCTTAATTGAGAAATTTGATGTTTAAAAGAGTTGAGAAATTTCATTGATCTCGAGGTTTAATTCGATGCTCGTGATGTTATTTTGGTAATTTGATTACACGAATATGTTCGTGGGATATTTTTGAGGTTATGTGTATACTTGTGTTGGAGTTTCGAGGGCTCGGGTGAGTTTCGAGTAGGTTCCAGGATGCATTAGGCTTAGAAAGTCAGATGTTGCAGGTCCAGGAAGTTGCAGGTCTCTGAACCCTTTAGTGCGGTCCGCGAGAAATTGCGTGCGACCGCGGAGGGGCCAGCGCGTCCGCGGTCGCCTTTGTGCGGTCCACACAGGGTGCTGAACTGCAGGTCTTCAAGGAGGCCTGTGCGGCCGCGGTCCATTTGATGCGGTCCGCACAAGGGGTCTGAGAGGGGTATAAATAAACGGGAATTTCAGTAATTTTTCACTTTTCAAAACCTCAAAAACATAAGAGATGATTTTTCAAACAACCTTTCTTTTCCAAAACGTTGGTAAGTGATTTCTAACTTATTTTCTTCACTCTTTAACATCTTTTAAAATGATTTCAACTTCAAATCAAAGATTTTTAATGGGGAAATTGGGTGTTTTGGGTAGAACCTAGGTTTTTCTAAAATTGGGGATTTGGACCTCAATTTGAGGTCCGATTTCAAAACAAATTATATATTTGGATTCCTGGGAAAATGGGTAATCGGGTTTTGGTCTGAACCTCGGGTTTCGACCACGTGGGCCCGGGGGTGATTTTTGACTTTTGGGTAAAACTTTAGAAAACTCATTTTCATGCATTGGGGTTGATTCATTTAGAACTTATTAATGTAATTAAGTAACTTGTGACTAGATTCGAGCAGAATGGTGGTGGAATCGAGGGGTAAAGCTATAATTGAAATTTGAGTGGTGTTCAAAGCATCGAGGTAAGTGTTTGGTCTAACCCTAGCTTGAGGGATTAGGAGTTGAGTCATATTTACTACTTGCTTCTTGTTGAGTACGACATATAGGCATGGTGACGAGTATCTATACGTTGGTGTCAATCATGACCGTGGGTTTTACATTGGAAGTTGTTGTGTTCTTGAATGACGCTTTGTATGCTTTAATTAATGATCTTCTACGATTGAGCATTTCCATTAATTGAACTGAGTACCAGCTAAGTGAGATTGGTTATAGCTGATTCTCCCTTGCGGGGATGACTATTTCGATATCGTTGTTCCCTTGACGGGATTTCTTGTGATTGTGTGATGAACTATAAAAGGGAGCGAGTGGTACGCCTACCACACGATTATGAAATGGGAGCGGGTGGTACGCCTACCACAAGATTATAAAATGGGAATGAGTGTTACGCCTACCACAAGATAATGAAATGGGAGCGGGTGGTAAGCCTACCACAAGATATTATGAAATGGGAGCGGGTGGTACGCCTACCACAAGATAATGAAATGGGAGCGGGTGGTACGCCTACCACAAAATATTATGAAATGGGAGTGAGTGGTACGCCTACCACAAGATATTATGAAATGGGAGCGGGTGGTACGCCTACCACAAGCTATGATGAAATGGGAGCGGGTGGTACGCCTACCACAAGATATGAGAAATGGGATCGGGTTGCACGCCTGCAACAAGATGGAAACTGAAAGTGAAAGTTGTCTTTACTTCTCTTTATCTGTGTTAGAAGTTATATTGTTAGCTTCCTTGTTATTTTATTTTGTCATCTACCCCCGAAGCATGTTCCCCTTCCCCAACTTTAATTGCTTATAACTTGTTACTTTCCGCCATATGTTATATAACTGCACAGGTTTATCTGGAGTCTGGTCCTCGCCTCGTCACTACCTTGCCAGGGTTAGGCCAGGCATTTACCAGCACATGGGGTCGGTTGTGCTTATACTACACTGTGCACTGTGTGCAGATCCCGGAGCAGCTTTCGGACAGTAGTTGGAGGGCTTCCTTCAGTCCACTCGGAGACCCAAGGTAGACCTGTAGGCGTCCGCAGTCCCTGGCGTCTCCCTCTATCTCTATTTCCTGTTTCATTTCCTTTGTTCAGAAACAATGTATTGTATTTCTTCAGACCTTGTATGTAGAAGAAACTCTTAGATAGTTTGTGACACTGTGACACCAGGGTTTTGGGGTATTTGAGGTTTTAAAAGTTGTAATAGACGTAGCCTTCAGATATTTCATGGTTATCTTCCGCTTAATTATTTAAGTTCCGCTGTTTTTATGTTATTGCACGTAATTGTAAAAGGAAGTAATTTTGTAAGGAATTAGATAGTTAAGGGTTGGCTTGCCTAGTTCTCATTAGTAGGCGCCATCACGACTCCCGAGGGTGGAAAATTCGGGTCGTTACAGAAATAATTTAATACATACTCTTAGTTAGTTGGTTTGCATATTCATTTATAAAAGATCAATAAATCTATTTGTTTTACATGTTGAAACTATCACATTTGCTGCTCATATATTTTTGCTGAGATAATAAAAAAATTAATAATTTCTCTTCAATTATCCAATATTTTGTGGTTCTTGAATATCAAATAGGTTTGTAAATACGATTTATTAATATTCGAGACAAGTTTAAAAATTAAGAAAAAAGAATATATTTATGTTGTAGGCATTTATTTGAATGAAACACATGGAATGAGATTTTCTTATTAAAAATATTGAAGCACTTCCTCCATAACTCTAACTTAAGAGAAAGTAATTTAGAAATAGAAAATAAATTTCAGATAATTGATTAGAATGTGAGCACAACCGCATTGATAAACCTTTGCATTCTTTATATTACGTACAATAAAAGGTTTTACATGATAATATCCTTTAAAGCCTCAATTCAAGCATCAATATGTAACGTTTACAATTAAAATGATATTATTGTTTATATTATGGTGATTGATATTATTGGTATGTTGGATTGCTACCATTAAATATTTGTCTAATTCAAAATAAAATAAGAAGAAGGAAAGCTGGCACGATCGACACTAAAAATCATTGTGGCAAAGACAATCTAAAAGAAGATGTTACATTACCAAAAATAATACAATCTTTATAGCTTATAAAAAAATGAGATAAATGAAGCCATTGGGGAAAAACAAGTTAGTTAAAATACTCTAGAAATGAGAATATAATAAGAATGTACAGTTCATATTTTCAAGTTTTCTGCAAAATTTTAGTATCAAACGAATAACAAATTGAAATTATAAGAATATTTATAATGTCCAAATTAGATTAGCAATTTAAAACAAAAACAACTAGAAACAAACACAAGCTAAACAATATCACAAAATTAACACATAATCCACATTCATGCTAAAAGTTTACAATATACAACCCAACGCTACGCCCGAGCCAACTTTTACTACTCCCTCCGTTCCAATTTATGTGAACCTGTTTGACTGGGCACGAAATTTAAGAAAAATTGAAGGCTTTTGGAATTTGTGGTCCTAAACAAGTCCAAATGGGGCCCAGAGTATTTGTGTGGTTATAAACCCTTCTCATTAAGGGTAGAGTTGTAAGTTTAAGCTATATTATTACCAAATTTAGAAAGAGTTCATTCTTTTTGGAACGGACCAAAAAGGAAATAGGTTCACATAAACTGGAACAGAGGGAGCAGTAGATATAGATGGGTTGCATTTTTGGCGGCTGATTTGTACAAATATTCCTTTTTTTAGGATACTGTTTAAATTTTGTTACTATTTAGCAAATATAATACTTGGAATTATTCCTTCAGAATAATGTCTCGGATCTAATTTTTGTTCATAATTTTCAGTTAGCTCACCAACGATTGGATTATGGTCTAACGTTTGCAATAACTTACAAAATTTTAGACTCTGGTCTAATATTTTCTAATAAAATTTTATTTTGCTCAAAAGAGTGTAATTCGCGGTCTAAAAAGTTCATCAATTACAAGATAAATAAAAAGAAGACCATATATAAATAAATAAATAAATAAATAAAAAGTGACAAAAAACGATAAAATGATATTGTATAGCCGCTCTTAAAATAATAGTCGAAAAAATACTATATATATATATATATGTGTGTGTGTGTGTGTGTGTGTGTGTGTGTTATATAAAAAATAGAGAAATTTTCATAAAGCACTATCTTTTTGTGGTAGTTAGCTATCTATAGATATCATTTGCTATATTACGGATTGTAGATACATTTTCTGTTGTTATAAGATGTATTAGATGTATTTAAGCTATTGTATTTATGAATACATTAGCAAAAATAGGCGTGAATCAGGGAAGTCGAGCTAATCAGTTGTTGTATTCGAGCGTATTCGACTGTATTCATGGCGTAAACCATGAGATTATAGCTGGACAGATTATTGTATTCGACTGTATTCGCGGCGTGAAACAAGGGATTACACTGTTTTTAAACGAAAAATGAATCAATTAACATAATAGACTCCTAATATAACTCAACAAACTCAATTATAATACACAAATTTTGTATTTTCAGTTATAAAAAAGATTCTCAACTGAAAAATACCCCAAAACATAGCAATCTTCAGAGAAATTATATAATACATCTGAATATATAAATTATATTAATTAAAAAAACATATGAATATACTCATGGCATATAGCGAGAGATTGAATACAATGAAATACATAGAATATAGCGGGATATATTGAAATACAATGATAAAAAGACAGTGAATATAATGAAATACATGGAATACAGCGAGATACATTGAATTACAATGAAAAAAAAAGCAATAAATACAATGAAATACAACGTGATACGTTGAAAATACATTGAAATATATTAACAGAAAATCAAGTTGCTCAGCCCCAAACTCCGTCGTCTTTGTTCAAGAATAAACCCTAATTTCCGACGAATCCACCATCAAGCAAAAACCCTGAATCTCACTGTTCCAATGCATCCAGTATAGTAGCCGAGCAAAAATCACGGCAAGACGTAGAAAGCGCTCAATCCAGGAATGTCCAAAAGCTTAATTCTGAAGGGATTATAGAAAGCGCTCTTATTTTACTATTTTTGTCTCTCCTGCAGATACACTCAGCACTTTTGTGGGTATTAATCAGTCTTATTCATCACTTAATCACAATCCAGTTGGAAGCGAAGTGATCAAACACAAAGCAGATTCAGGAAGATGTGTATTTTTCCCAAATATATATTACTCCAATTGTTATCATCCCTTCACTATCGCTATGAAAACACAGAGAAATATGAGAAGAGAAAGAGGCAAGAGCATCGTTTGTGACTAATGGTAGATGATGTGGGTGAGATGAGTTTTGAGATTGAGCATCGTGTTTTCAGAGAATAGGGGAAGAAAATGGCATGTATCAAAGTTGAGAGAGAAAGAACGTGGAGTGAGATGTTTGAGTGAAATACGGTAATTATGCGAGAGAAAAATCTTAAAAAGGAGAGAGAAAAATAAAAAATAGCGCATTTAGTGGCTTAGTGGTAGGAGGGTAACCAAAATTAAATATTTTGCTATAAACGTATCTATAGAGTATAATTTTTTAAAATGATATTTATTTAAAATAAATAAGATGTTAACCTTTGCTATAAAAGGTAAAAATTCCTAAAAAATATACACATTTTATATACTTTTATGACTACCGAATATATATATTTTGGGCCGGGGACTAAAATTGATCTTTGCCACAAAATTTCACGTGAACCATTTTTTTTCTAACCCGTTTTCAGCAGGCCCAAATCCAAGTACTCAATCTGCCCATTTGCCGCCACCACGAGCAAATGGCATATAATTAGTTCTGCATGGGCTTCTGACGGTCCAGATTCTTTCAAAACGAATCAGCACCACATGTTCAACGTAACACGTCGAAGGTGCGCGAGCCTAACCCCCCCCCCCCTTCCCTATATCTACCATTGCCATTTTCTTTGTTGCCTGTATATGTGATCAAATTAAAAAGAACCTCTTCAAGATTAAGAAACCTTTATTACTACCAACAACACCTTCTTGTTTGGCTTTAGAGATGAACCAGTGTGTACCCGGCTGGTCTCTGGAAAATTCCCCTCATCAAAACCTTGCTCTTTCTCACTCTAACTCCAATAATTCCTTTGTTACCAATGTCCCCTCGTACTCTCTCTTCCTCTTTTTCAATCATTACATCTAGTTTTTCCTCTTGTTTATGATCAAATTTAGTCTATCAATGAGGTTTAGTTTAATTCTTTTTTGTATTGCAGGTTGAATTATGAAGTAGCAGAGCTAACGTGGGAAAACGGGCAGCTAGGAATGCATGGTTTAGGTTATAAGCCTTTAGTCAATTCTTCTCCAATAAAATATACATGGGATAATAAGTCACATGTTGGTGGCACCCTTGAATCCATAGTCAACCAGGCCACGGGCATCTCTCATGATCATCAGAAGTCCGCCATAGACGGAGGTGGAGATAGAGAGGAAGATCTAGTCGACTGGTTCGACAAATGTCTTGCGGACACTCAGGCAACCACGACCGCAGTTAGTGTGGCCATGGATGCCTTGGTGCCAAGTTTTGCACACACCCGAAATTCTCACCAAGGAGAGCAGCAGCCACCCACACACGTGTCCGGGATCACCACGTGCTTAAGTGGCGGCTCCACCCACATGACATCATGCAGTGGTGTCGTCAACAGAACGGATGGAGAGATGCTATGCGCGAATATAGGGGCTGCCTATGAGGAGATATCAAAAGACTTGGAGATCACCACGTATTTCGGAAAGCGGGAGGTTAAGAACTTGATCTGCGGGCCCTTAATCAGAAGAACAGGACTATATGAGCAACATAGTGATGCAGTGCTAAGTAGCATGGCTGACCAGAGCGTGAGCCAGAGAGACAACATTGACACGTCAGAGAGGGATTTGGGTGCAGAAAAGTTCACATCTACATCTATGAGTTCGGTTGAAAAGACAAGCTCCGTTAAGCAATGCAATAGTAAGACGGTGGATGAACATGACTCCACTTGCCACAACAGATCTCAGGCAAACATACGATTTCTTTACATGCATATTATCCTTATGAATTTGTATTATGGTTTTTACCACGTTACTGCATGCTTCTTTGGAGGTACTTTCTATTAATCCATGCAATAGATCATGAGTTTATTTACTATGGGTTTAACTTATATACATTAGAAGCATAACAATATATTTTATCTTTGTTGACAAGTAACCTACTTTATTTCAGGGTTACTAGTTCCTTTGTTAATGGACCGTTACCTTTAGTTACCTTTTAGTTGATTCCACGGTGGAAAATATTTCTTTATGTACTATAAGTCTATATATACCTTGAATTATTTTATGTAAAGTGATTTATTATCTTTGATGATATAGATATGTTCTGCAATACATTAAATCTTTGTGGTCTTTTCTGTTATCTCATAGAGGCCGGAGGCGGGAGACGAGGATGATAAGAAAAAAAGATCTAAAATTTCCTCATTTTCAACAAAGAGGAGTAGGGCTGCTGCTACTCACAACCAATCTGAACGAGTGAGGATCTCCCAATCCCCTCACTCTCGAGAACTCTCGTATAAACTGTTTTGAACTACTAATAGCGATGTAAAATTGTCTTTTTGTTGATAAATTAAATACAATAACAAATTTGATTTTTGAAATGATTATATATTCTTTTTCTAGAAAAGAAGGGACAGGATAAACCAAAGGATGAAGACATTGCAGAAGTTGGTTCCATATTCGAGTAAGGTAAGGCATTGAAATTTTGGAGTTTATTATGTACCGTTATTATTTGTTTCTACCTCAATGATGTTAGTAATACTTATCTAGTTTTCAGTTCTATCTTTATATGAAAAATACACACTAAAAGGTGTAAAAGCTGTGGGACCTTAACTTAAATACAGAATATTTCTATTTCATGACTTATTTTATCTCCACTCCGGTATTTCAAATAATATATTTTCCTTACTTTTTTGCTCCCTCAAGAAGTCTTTGGTTACTGATTAATTTTATATAGTTAATGTGCAATTAGAAACACATAAGTATGTACTCATACATCTCTAACCCTTGCCTCCATTTTCTCCTCCAAAATGAAGTAAAATTACTCCAACCATTACTCTTTTACTCTAAAAAAGAATATTCCATTTTATATCATTCTCCCTCTTTAATATTATATTATTATTTTTTATTTAAATTTTAGCAACATTTAATATTTTATATTTGCACCATTCATTTTTTGAGATGATTATATATTTTTGTACAATTATAACTAATAATAAAATTAACTTAAAATTTTACATAAAAATAATAAATGCATGAAAATTAATTTATCAAAATTATACGTCAAAGTTAAGATGTAAAATTAATATTATAAAAATATTACATAAACATAATTAGGTATATATAAAGAGATAAATTAAAAGAGTTAAATAACAAAAATAATAAAAAAGTAAGGATGAATAGTAATGGAGGAGATGAATAGTGTCACTCCAAATTTGGAGCAACACTATTCATCCCCATTTCTGGGAGCAAAAATGCGAGAGCATTGAAGCCACATTTTGGCAAAAAAGGACTGCATTATGGAGAAATGAGGGAGGGTTAGAGATGACCTGAGTTCGGTTTAACCCAAAAATGTCGGCCACATCCCAAAACTAGCATTTTTATCATATTTTGTGATAGACTGTTTGATCTTATATGGAGTTTACGATATCAGTTTGATTTGAATATAACGTCAGTAATGGTGAAAAGTCATTAAAATAATAGCTAAAACCTAATTTGATAGAGAAAAATATATATAAGGACTTGTAAGGAAAGTATAATATGTATAATATAAAAAATGAACTTAATCATTTAGGATGTCTACAATGGAAAAGGAAGTGCCGAAAAAGAACATAAAAAGTGGACAGTTTTAATTTAATGGCTGAAAATGGACCGCAGAGAATTTTGTACGAGGTTGTCCTAATCTGTTCGAAGGCATTAATATTTGGAAAGTCTCAAATGAACCTAGTCCACATGCATAATATGTAAAATTCCCTAACAACCTTTGTTGTTTTTCGCATGTCAATCATTGCTGACATTTAAACCATTTGACACTGAACAAAATATGTTTTTCTTTTTAGTGTTTCCTGACTTCTTTATTCTTATCTAAACTTGTTCTTATTTGCATTGAATGAGCTGGTACAAAAGTAAAAGTGGTCTTGGTGGAAAGAGTATGATCCACAATACTACTACTAAAGTCCATCAAAATAGAGTATCATTGCATCATTATTGAGAGTATCTTTTTATCGGTGAATGTGGAAGATAAGGTACAGGGTCAGTACTGGAACCTAATAGTTTTATTCAGCACCTTGTATCCTTGTATATATACACTGACACCCTGAACTCATATAAGACAAACTTTATGAAAATAATTTAATTGCGCACTATTGGGATTAATAAGTCGCTCATTTTAATCTCGAAAATTCTGCTTGGTTTGTGATTTATTCAATCAATAGCTAGCATCTTTGTGAATGATGAGAATATATAACTTATACTAAATTGTTATACATGTGTGTGTTGCAGACTAATAAGGCATCGATGCTGGATGAGGTGATAGAATATTTGAAGCAACTGCAAGCTCAAGTTCAAGCAATGAGCAGGATGAATAACAATATGTCTCCAATGATGTTGCCAAATATGGCAATAATGCAGCAGCAACAACAACAACATCTTCAAATGTCAATGATGGCATCCATGGGAATGGGGATGGGAATGGCTGGATTCAATGGCGCCCTTAGTCACCCCAACATTACTGCAATGCCTTCACTTCTACATCCCACCGCCTCTTTCATGCCTATTCCCACTGGGGTTAGCCCCGGATCCGGAGATCGTAATATAAATGCCGCCTCAACATCTTCTCTTGTCCCAGATCCTTTAGCTGCCTTCCGTACTTGTCAATCACAGGTAAAAACAAGAATATTTCTTCTTATTATTATTACACTTCAATGATTAATTATTCAAGATTTTAAAATAATGGTTATCAAGTGGGTGCAGTTTATCTTTCATTGTTTAGCACGTGCGTGCGTATGTGTGCAATATTATATTGCAGGAAAATTGCGATTATTCATACGATTGGTTGAAACGGTGGTGGTGGTTCTAATGTTTTACTTACGATAACAACTTCATATTTACTTTGTATTTAAAAGCTATTATTTATACACGTGTAAGAAAAGATTTTTGCGAAGCGGTGACATAACATCCTTAGTAAAAGGTGTATCCGCCACTGCATATACATATACATACATATTTGTATGCATAACTAGATTGGCCGCCCTAAAAAACGAGCTGCCTATTATAACATCTAGAGGGGCTTTTCTTATTATGTTATTATAAATTACTATCGTTGTTGTTGTTATTATTATTATTATTGTTATTATTATTATTATTATTATTATTATTTATCGGCCAAAAATTTCTGCAAAGCGAAGAATTTTCTGTTAAAGAACTGATTTTAACAGCTTTGGAATATGAAATCTTTTTTGCAGCCTATGAACATGGATGCTTATAGCAGGATAGCAGCGTTGTACCAGCAATATTTACAGCCCCCTGCGAACTTTGTCTTCAAAAATTGATATAGAGCAGTGTTTCTAAAGTTTGCAAACTTTGGTTCGTGAGCAATTCGAATATGTGGCCTATTGTAATAAACTCATTTTAACATTTGAATTGATGTTCCTTATATGTAAAGATAATTTTATATTTCGTTTAAAAAATTTGACAGTTTAAACATAGTGTATCATGGTGCAACTGTTTTTCCTCTTCTGCTTGTAAATAGAAGTGTGAGAGTAAATATTCATGTGCCTGAGTAATTTAATTTCTTCTCCAACTTTTGGTCCCGCAACAGAAACACTTATTCGTGACGAGTTATTTGTGATGAATTTGGTGAAATTTTTATGACTATTTATTCTATTATAACAAAATTTTGTGAAGAATTTTTCCATCACAACTTTTTATTTTTTTGGTAGTGCATTGATCCATTTGCGCCTTTCTCTTTTTCGATGGAACAATTTAAACTTTTATATTGCATTTTTAAGAAGGAATATTGCCATATATTGGCCACTCAATTGGTACCTTCGGAAAAGTGTGGAGCTTCCTAGGTGGAGCTTTCCATGCATAGATAGTGATTTTGTTGTGAGCTTAGAATCTAAGATATGTCCAAGAGACAATAGGCTAATTATAAAAGTAACATTCTTATTTAAATCAAGATATGTGGCCCTCATACTTCTCACCAAAAGAGAACAAAAAAGAGGATCGGTTGTGAGCTGTAATTTACTCAAGGTAGAAAAAGTGAAACAGCTTTCCTTTTGATATTTTTAAAGAGAAACTTTCAGAAAATACTAGGTTTTAGTAGTTATTAGCTAGTTGTACCTATCATTTATTATATTACTTCTTATAGCTATGTTTTTAGGTTTTTTTAGAGTGTATTCGATTGTATTTAAGCTATTGTATTCATGAATACAATAGCATTTCTAGGCGTGAAACAGGGGATTACAGCTAGACAGATTTTGTATTCGACTATTTTCACGGCGTAAAACAGGGGAATATAGCTAGACAAATTATTGTATTTGACTGTATTCACAATATGTATTCGTGAATAGCGCAATTCATGGTCTATTTAGCTATTTTTAAACAAAAAGTAAATCAATTAACATAATAGACTCCTAATATAACTCAACAAACTTAATTATAACACATAAAATTTGTATTTCCAGTTATAAAAAAGATTCTCAACCGAAAAACACCCCAAAAACATAGCAACTTTCATAGAAAATATGCTGAATATTTTTTCCAGCCGATAAATACAACAAAAACAGAGCAATTTGAAATACATATATACATCTGAATATATAATATTATATTAATTAAACAAATATATAAATATATTCATGGAATACAATGAGACATTGAATACAATGAAATACATGGAATACAGCGAGATACATTGAAATACAATGAAAAAAAGATAATGAGTACAATGAAATAGATGAAAATACAGCGAGATACATTGAATACATTGAAATATATTAGCAGAAAATTGAAGTTGCTCATCCCCAAACTCCGTCGTCTTTGTTCAAGAACAACCCTAATGTCGTCTCATCGAGAGGGCCGCGATAATGACTCGAAACGCTACTGTTTCTCATATGACCGAAAATTTGAGTTACACCTTGTTCATTCCCACCTGGCGCCCATGTAGGTCTAGTTGTTGTTGTCATGCTTCAAAATACTCCTCCACCAAATCTATCAATAAAGAAAACTTCTTTACTGATTTTAAACCAAAAAAAAAGGCAAAAAATTAAATGCAAAACAAACTAGGGCAAAAGAAACACTAAGTTCAATGTAGTGGATTCCTTGAAAACGACATTGATTTGTCTCACTATATGATGGATGAGCCCTAAAATTGGAATTTGAAAATCGGATTTTTTGATTACCTAACGAGTGCCGAGAATCAACGGCAGAATCAGAGTGGTGGGTGAGTTGGGGACTTCGGATTCAGTTCGACTCGATACGCACCGGAGGGAGAAAGGAAGAGGGCACAAAATTATTTCGATCTGTATCTGGGAGAAATGTGGTTGTATTCATGGAGAAAGACTGAAGTTGAGAGAGAAGGTGGAGAAGAATCTGAAAGAATGAGAGAAAAAAATAATACAAGGCGTATTTTATGGCTTAAGAATAGAAGGTGACCATAATAGATATTTGGCTATAAAAACCAAAAGGTAGTTATGGAATATAATTTTTTAAAAGGGTATTTATTTAAAATAAATAAGGTATCAACCTTTGCGGAGGTAAAAATTCCATTTTTAAAAGTGTAACCTAGGGTGGTGATGGCTTTTTTTTTGTCTATCAAACTCGTGTAATTTGGAGGGTCAAACTATTTTTCGAAATCTTTTTCATAGACTTCAAAATTATTTTTAATTATGGCAATTTGATTTATACTTCCTCCGGTTCAAAATAAGTGATTTTTTGGTCTTTTTCTTGTGGTCCAAAATAAGTGATTTTTCCAGATTTCAAGAATGAATTAATTATTTTTTTCCTACATTGTCCTTGGAGTAAATAGTGTTGGAATATGTGTTAGGAGTGTTTATGTGAGATAGTAAAGGTTAATATGGTCAATTCCATTGCTAATTAATGCTAAAAGGTGGATTTCTTAATCTGTGTGAAAACATCCAAAAAATCACTTATTTTGGACCGGAGGAAGTAGTATTTTTCTGTTGTTCCCAAAAAATATTGTCATTGTTGTATGAATTGAGATCGAAAATTAAGCAGATGATTTAACTCTTGTATTTCAAACTCCTCAGTTTAACACTTCCTGAATTTGCAAACTTTATCCCAACAGATTGAGGAATTGATATTTGCATTTTGGACAAAAATAATTAGTAGATAGTTTAACATAGGGGTGTATATAGGTCGGGTTGGTTCGAATTTTTTAATTACCAAACCAAATCAATGGTATCGAGTTTTTAAATCTATAAACCAAATCAAATCAACAAAATCGGGTCTTTCAATCTCGAATTTTTTTTGGTTTTTCGGGTTTTCAATTTTTTTGCGGTAAGTCTTTATAGCACAAAATATGTAACTTGTGCTCCAAATATTTCTTTAGTCCTAGTAAGATACAACTACATAATGTATTTTCCAAGAAAATAACACAATAATATGAGATAAGTCATAGCATTAACTAAAATATTCAATAACAAAGATAATAAAATTGCATAAAGCAAATATTGCTGTTTAATAAGCCATAATAAAAATTAACATAATCTAAAAATAACTATATTGATTATGCTAAATTAAGTATAGCTAATAAGTACTATTAGTTACATAACTAAGCACTAAAGAAAAAGATAAACTAAGTTATGCAGTTTTATTATAAACCAATGTAAAACTAAAAAATAGATATCCAACACTATTGTCATTCCTAGTGTTGAATTTAATTTTTTTTGTTAGCATTAGTATTAATTTGAACTTTGTTTGTTACTACATTTATGAGCTCTAAAATTTATTTACCATTCAAGAATGTTAAGTCCAAATTTAAAATAATGCGTTAAAAGATAAAACTGTGAAAAAGTATAAGAAATATTTATAAATTATACTACAATAATGTATAAAATATTCTTAAAAATTGTATAACTGTACTATCGGGCTGGTTTTGTTTCGGTTTGATTTTTTTTAGTTAAACTAAACCAAACCAATTATGTTCGATTTATTTTTTTCATTACCAAACCAAACCACAATTGAATTTTCCCCCCAATTTGACTCGGATTATTGATTTAGTACGATTTATTGATTTTTATTGATTAACATTGTCTAGCTGACCGATGAACTTTCTGGGACAAGGAATTACCTCAAAATCATTCTTCTGTAATCGTTACGTAATAGCTATTGACGATGACTATTAAATTTTGTTTGAATTTTCTAATCTATTCATATCGATATAACATTCTTTTTTTTTTTTTTGGTCAGGAAAGATAAAGACATATATTAGTAGAAAGACTATTACAGGGATACATTGGTAGTAAGCCTACTATTTGCTACAGCTACATAGTTGCTACATAAACCTAAAGTGCTACATAGACAGTGCTTGTGGTGGGTTTACATGTGATGAGTGAGAAGTGTGATAAAAAAAACAAGCCCCGACAAAACGAGTTGTAGTTACTCCATCTAAGTCTGCTTGGTATGCATCACGTACAGCAGGCATTGGAGAAGGCAAAAACAACATTGTAGTATCTTCTAGAGTGGTGCCATATTTGGCTAGTTGGTCAGCTATCATATTTTGTTCCTTGTAAATATTCATGATAGGAGGATCATGAAGCCTGCGGAGGAAGTACCTGAACCATGCAGTGGATCTCTTGGCGCGTCATGGCGATCTCATCCACAGTGAGCATACCATTAAGCCACAGAACAACAATACCTCCGGAGAGCCAATCAGCAGGCACTTCGGTCATATTAGTAAAGTTAAAATCGTCCTTAATTGCCTTATGATCAGTGAGGTGGGTTTCTAGGAGGCTATTAGGGTCGGACGATGATAATCCAATAGATAGCGGAAGTTTCTACGAAAGTCGGGTGAGTGAGTACCACGACAGTTCCAGATGATGAAATTCATATTATGGGGAAGGGGGTGGGGTGGCTCCTCCGCTTGTAATGTGGGGTTGAAAACCACCGCATATTTGCCCACTTCCGGGTTGGTTGTGGGACGTAGAATTATCGAGCAACGACTTAGAGTGGGAGGACACACGAGAAACAGTTTTTTTTGCATACTGCTCTTTAAGGACACAAGCTTGTATTTCTCGAAGGAAGATTATTTCTATGTGAGTTTCTCTGTACTGTTGCATTATGGCAGCAGTTTCCATCGGATCTGGGTCGTCTGGTTCGTTTGGATTGGGGTGGGGTATTTGTAGAGTTGGGTGAATGTTGCGAGACGGGGAGAAAAGGTCGTGGGGGCTGACTGGGGATGGCGGGAGAGTGGTCAGTGGTGTAGGGGCAAGGATATACGGTTGAATCCTGAGGGTGTGGGGTGTGGGAGGAGGGTTGGGGTAGAAGGGGAGGCTGAGAGGCTGTGGAAGGTAAGGATTTGGGACTGTGTATATACACGCACATTACATATATACGCATATACTCATATATATATTTTCTATATACACATACACGTATATCTCTTATCATGATGAATTCTAACGAAAAGACGAGGCATGTTTGGTATGAAGGAAATGTTTTTCTTGGAAACGTTTCTTGGAAAATGAGTGACTTTATCACTTATTTCTCATGTTTAGATGTTTAATGGAAAAAAAATTCATAAATAATTTTTTAGTGTTTGATTAGTGAATTAAAAATATGCTTTTTTGAAAAATATAAAATTTAGGCAAATACAATAGGAAACAAAATGGGTAGGGAGGGGGTATGAGGTAAGGGATTGGGAATGAATGGTGGTTGTATGGTGGGTTAGGGTGGGGGTGGCAGTAGAGCGGGAGGTGTGGGTGTGGGTGGGGATGGGGGTGTGTTGGGTTGAGGGTGAGGTTGGGGGGTTGGAAGGGGGTGGGGTGGGGAATGGATGGTGAGTGTTGGTGGGGGTGATAAATTTAACGGGGAAGGTTGAAAAAGAATTTTGGAAAATATTTTCTCTCCTTCGTACCAAACACACCCAAGATCTGTAAACTTTGCTAGAAAACAAGCAAGCAAACTAGGTCTGTGTAACTGCCAATTCCATATAGTGGCTTGATGTGTGGCTATAATTCATGGTTTAGTACCTTATTCGCCTTGCATTTTTATATGCTTTAATGATAAGGTACACCTTATTTGCGTGTATTAGGATCCATTTTATGTGTAGGTGAATTGGAGATGAAAGCAGAAGAAAAAAGACATACAAGTCGAAAGCGTGAGCGGGAGTAGCGAATGAGAGAACCTGGCAACGGCAGGCTTGAAGCTGGCGTGAGGCTGGCGATGCAAGGCAAAGGCCAGGCTTGAAGGTGGCGTTAGGTTGGCGACGCAAGGAAAATTTCAAGCAGAACCAAGCATTAGGATTGCGACTCCAGGCCTGGGGCCAGGTTTACCAGACGTTAGGCTGGCGACCCCAGGCCTAGGGCGAGGTCCAGTCCGAGTTTTGAAGACATAATTCGTTTTTCGGCTTGACTAGGATTTGACCTACAGATTCCTGTTTAGCCCAGGATATGTAGGAAACCTTTGAAGCAAAGGTTCGGTCAAATCTTTTTCAAAAAATGCTTCAACGGAGTACTCGGATGGGCAAAAATCGCTCGCTTTATCTTTGCACGAAAACCCTTCGTGTCTTCGGGCAAAGAGGGGCAGCTGTAAGCACGTGATTTTTGCCCAATATGAGAATTACTCCCAAAAAATTCAAAAATAAAATGATTTTTCTTTGGTGTGCAATTTTGTGATATTTTGAATAATTATTTGTATTTGTCTGTGCGTGTTTATTTGCTAAATTAATAAAAAATACAAAAATATGTCGCATTTTGCATGTAGGATTTAATTCTACAATTGTTAGTAATTAAATTTGTTTTACAAAAATTAAAATTACAAAAATAGGCATCGTTTGCATTTTTAGCATTTAATGTCCAAATATACAATTTTATGCTTAATTATTACTTAATTGTTATTGGGAGTTAATTTGTGCTTTTATAACTTAATTTAATTCTTAATAATAGTTTAAGTATTTTTATAATTTAGTTTTAGAGAAATAAAAGAAGAAAGAGAGCGAAAATATAAAGAAAGTCGGAATTGGGTCTCTTCTTCGATTTCAAGCCATAGGCCCAAAAAATGGCCCAATCTTCCCTACAACCCAGTCCATTTCGAACTGGGTCGACCCAGTCCATAACCCAACACCCCTATTATTTTACAAACAAAATAAAACAAAAAAAAAAAGAAGAAAAAACCCTAAAACTACTAAGTCATCCGCCACCCCCCCTCATTTTCCTTCTTCTTCCTCAAAACTCCAAAACACCCCATCCATGGCTGCCTCCCCCCACAAACCGCAGCCTGCAACGTCGACCACCCTTCCCCACGAACCCGTCACTGCCCGTCGTCCAGTCCGGCACCCACTCGTCGACCACCACCAAACAGAAACCACTTGTCGACCACCACCAACAAACCAGACCCAGCTGTTCCCATGGCTGCCCAGCTCCTCGTCGGACAGCTCGAACAGCTGCTACCTCACCTCCGAGCTACTGTTTCATCGTCTCGAGCTGTTGCTTCATCTCCCAGTTGCTCCTGTTTCATCGTCGTCATTCAACGTCAAGCTCAAAGTCGAGCTCGACGTCCATGGATGACCCTCGACGTCCATGGCTCGACGAGTTCT